>NC_083241.1:1705854-2014382 GCF_032191835.1 Heteronotia binoei | reverse complement strand
AATTATCTACCATGACCCCAAGATCTCTGTCTTGGTCTGTCTCTGCCAGTTCACACCCCATCAACTTGTATTTGTAGCTGGGATTCTTGGCCCCAATGTGCATTACTTTGCACTTTGCCACATTGAACCGCATCTGCCACGTTGACGCCCACTCACCCAGTGTGGGCGTCACGTTGACCACACTCTGTGTGGTCTAGTGGGAAGGGAGGGAGGGAGGAGGGAGGGGGAAGGAAGGAAGGAGGGATGGATGGAAGAGGAAGGAAATATATGGAGAGTGAGATGGAAAGAAAGTAACTTTAAATGCATTCTCCAAGCTGCTGGCTGGCTTGCCTTGGGGAAGTGATTTAAAGAAACAAATGCCTTCTCCAAGCTGGCCAATAAGATGGTGGGGGCTTCGGAGAGCCACACAGCATGCGTGAAAGAGCCACATGTGACTCCCGAGCCACAGCATGGCCACCCCTGGTCCCTTCCAATTCTAGATTATATGATTCAGCATGCCCTTCAATGGCAGAAGGGAACGGCAATTCTGCTTGTCATCCATCAATTATGGAGTTCAATTCTGCTTGTCACACAACCTTGCTCCTGGCTCCACCCCCAAGTCCCCAGATATTTCTTGAACTGGACTTGACCACCCTCGTGGGGAAAGATGGGGGACGGGGTCCTATCATGGGCTTAGTGGCCCTTAAGGATGCGGAGAGAAGCCCTAGGATGACTCCGTCTGATAAACGGCACATTGAATTTTACGGGGTTCTCCCACTCAGGAGGTCCAAAGAGGCCAAACTGGAATGCAGCTCCACATTCCGGAGTTTATTGCAGGGAATAAAATATTAGCGACTCTATTATTCTTTACTGCCTGGTATTGAAAGTTGGAGCTCTGTGTGGAGCCGATCAATGGAGAGGCTGGAGCTCTTGATGTCCACTAAACCAATTAGCGAGTTCTACGCCAGCAGCCCTGGAATCGGCCCCCAGGGGCGTCCTTTGCTCCTGCCAGACCCGCTCTGTTCTTTAGTGGGGGGGGGGAGAAGGGGAGTTCAAAGAGTTCTTGCACAATGCACCCTCCCCCCCACCCCCGCCCACCATGGCAGCATTTTGAGACTCAGGTGCCAGCGCTCTGCTTGCAAAGCCCACATTTTGTTTCTCCCTTGGCACCGTGCGGAGAAACAGGCCACCTGGTCACTTTGGGGCTTCTCCTTCAGTAGTTGGCTAAAGCAGGCAAGAGGCAAAAACTGGATACAGACGTGACCTTTTTTTTGCAGTCGATTGTCTGGAAGCAAAGTCTGGAGATCAGAGGATGCAACGCGCTTCTGCTCTCCCCAGGGTTGCCAGGTCGAAATTAAAGAAATATCTGGGATCTTTGGGGGTGGAGCCAGGAGACGTTGGGGGTGGAGTCAGGAGACATTGGGGTGGAGCCAGAAGCAAGGGTGTGACAAGTATGATTGAACTCCAAAGGGAAGTCTGACCATCACATTTAAAGGGACCGCACACCTTTTAAGTGCCTTTCTTCCATAGGAAATAATGAAGGATAGGGGCACCTTCTTTGGGGGCTCATAGAATTGGACCCCCTGGTCCAATCCTTTTGAAACTTGGAGGGTGTTATGAGGAGAGGCACTGGTATATGCTGCAAATTTGGTGCCTCTGCCTCAAAAAACAGCCTCCCCAGATATCCACAGATCAATTCTCCATGATACACTATAGGAATCGGTCTCCACAGGGTATAATGGAGTGCCTGGCAGACATTTTCCCTCCCCCCACTTTCTGATGACCCTGAAGCGGGGGGAGGGCCTCCAAACCGGGGTATTTCCTGCCCCCACCTGGGGATTGGCAACCCTACCCCTAACCACCTTCTGTTCTCCTTTGCTGGAGGCATCACATGAAGGTTAATAACAGATTCCAGGGTCCAGCACCTCACAAACTGACCATTATCAAGGTGCAGGGTATGGACGGCAGGGGGAGGACGGCAGGAAGAGGCAGGTGACGTGTGCGAGGTCCCTCCTTCATTCATCGACTCGTTGACAGGTCTTCAGAGCAGGTGGGATACAAGGAACTGTGGGCTCTTCCTCTGTGGTGCTGGAAAGGGCTGTCAAGTCATGGCTGACTTATCGTGAGCCCTCATCGGGTTTTTGAAGCACGAGATTGAACAGAGGTGGCTTCCCATGGCCTGATTCTGCAGAGCGACCCAACATTCTTGGTGGTCTCCCATTAGGGTCGCCAGGTCTGTGTTGGAAAATACCTGCAGAATTTGGGAGTGGATCCGGGAGAGGGCGGGGTCTGGGGAGGGGAGGGGCCTCAGCAAGGGACAATGCCACAGAGTTCCCCCCTTCCAAGCAGCCCTTTTCTCCAGGGGAGCTGATCTATGCCAGCTGGAGATCAGTTGTCAAAGCAGGAGATCTCCAGGCCCCACCTGGAAGCTGGCAACCCTATTTCCCATCTCAGTACTAACCAGGGCTGGCCCTGAAGAGCTGCTCAGATCTGATGAGACTGGGCCAGCCTCGGTCATCCACGTCAGGGTCCCTATTTGTAACAGCAATGATGTACAGTCTGGGAAAGGGAACACACACATCGAGTCCGGGGGTGGCCAAACCATGGCTCAGGAGCCACATGTGGCTCTTTCACAAATATTGTGTGGCTTTCCAAACCTCCACTACCCCATTGGCTGGCTTGGAGAAGGCATTTAAATTAGGGTTTGTAGAATCTTTCGGGCTCAAGTGCCGTGTTCTACTGGAGAAAGTTTTCCTTCCAGACGTTTCGTTCTTGGCTGCGGAGAACATCCTCAGTGGCGTTGCAGCCGGAGCGGGCGCTCTGACCTTCTTGGCTGCTGTGCATTGAGTGGGGCCAGGGCTGCTGGAGAGCTGCTATTTCTAGGCTGGAGGGGGTGTGGTGAAAGGGCAATTGGTTTGTGGATGTGCCCATTGTTTGGTGGGGCTTCCTGGAAGGGTAGTGATAAGGAAACTGGCTGTTGAATGTGACCATTGTTCTGTGTTAATTGCTGGGAGGGTTGGAAGGGGTGTGAAGATAAGGAAGATGGTTGTTGACTGTGCTGATTGTTCTGTGGAATTTGCTGGTTGTTCTGAGACTTTCTGCAATTTATAGTCTGTAGGGTGTTTTGCAGAGCTGGGTACCAAGATTGGTGGATGAAAATGCCTTCTTCCTTTCTGTTAAAATTGTGCTGGTGTTTGTAAATCTCAATAGCTTCTCTGTTCAGGCGGGTATGATAATGTGAGACCGCAGAAAGGACTTCAGTTCTTTCAAAGTGGATGACGTGGTCTCCTTCTTGAAGTGCATGTTCAGCTACAGCTGATTTTTCTGGCTGAAACAAGTGACAGTGTCTCTTGTGTTCGGTGAGGCGGGTGTTGGTACTGCGTTGGGTAGTGCCAATGTAGACTGCACCACAGGAGCAGGGTGAATCTTTGATAATGCATTTAAAGTTGCTTTCTTTGCACCTCTCTCCCTCCTTCCCTCATCTCTTTTCCTTCCTTCCTTGAAACATCTGACGTTCATGTCTTGCAGCTCTCAAACATCTGTTTATCCTATGTGGCTCTTACATGAAGCAAGTTCAGCCACTCCTGCTCTAGTCTCATTGAGCTCAGAAGTTTATAGTTCGCTCAGTTGTGACGTTCAGTTTGGAGGGTGCAACCCACATGGCTCGTTCTCCTGGACCAGACCACTCACCACGTGGGACTAGCAGCTACTGCGTGCTTCACAGTTCCAGAGTCAATGGGAGGTGTCCACGCTCTCTCTTGTGGCCAGAAAGCTGCCCTCCTTTGGTGACCTGAGCACAACTCATGGTTCAGTGGGGGCAGGCACTGAATCAGACCCTACTGGTCCATCAAAGTCTGTATCGTCTACTCAGACTGGTAGCTGCTTTCCAGACACTGAGGCCGAAACCTTCATATCACTTCCTACCAGATTGGTGTAGTGGTTAAGTGCACAGACTCTTATCTGGGAGAACCGGATTGGATTCCCCACTCCTCCACTTGCAGCTGCTGGAATGGCCTTGGGTCAGCCAGAGTTCTCTTATCTGGGAGAACCGGGTTTGATTCCCCACTCCTCCACTTGCAGCTGCTGGAATGGCCTTGGGTCAGCCAGAGCTCTCTTATCTGGGAGAACCAGGTTTGATTCCCCACTCCTCCACTTGCAGCTGCTACCATGGCCTTGGGTAAGCCATAGCTCTGGCAGTTGTCCTTGAACGGGCAGCTGCTGTGCGAGCCCTCTCAGCCCCACCCACCTCACTGGGTGTCTATTGTGGGGGGAGAAGATAAGATTGTAAGCCGCTCCCTGATTCAGAGAGAAGGGCAGGGTATAAATCTGCAGTGTTCTTCTTCTACCTGATTCTTTTAACTGGGGATGCTGCGAGGGATTGAACCTGGGACCTTCTGAACATAAAGCAGAGGCTCTTCTACTGGGCCGTGGCCCCTTCTAAAGGATTGGGGCAGGGCAGGTTAGTCCTCTTCCTCAAAGCGCCCTCACGCCCAAGCTGTATTCAGGACTGTCACGGGGCTTCTTGCTGGCTCAGGTGGGAATTGTTCTTTTCTTTATTGTGTTTACCTCCCTCTTCTCGTCTCACAAAGCGACTGCGTTGGTGGAGAGATGCAAGCCTTGCCCACAAAGACGCACACAAAGGAAGGAGGGAGCTCTGGTTTCATACAGAATGACATTAAAGAAATAAAAAGGTGTGACAAGTCAGTCTTCCCCAGGCAGCCCTTGCTGAGACGTTCTCTTTTGAAAAGTGTGGAGCACAAAGGCAACACGGGGTGCGAATTCTTTCGTTCGGCAATGGGCACCTCAACGCTTTGCTGCTGTTTTTTTTTTTAAATGCATTTGCAATGGTAATTTCTGGAAATGACTCCTTGCAACAGTTGAAGTTAGACGTACCTTTTATGCTCCTGAAAAAAGCGATAGCCTCTCATTATCCCTGCATCTCTTTGCAGCTTTTGCAGGGCCATTTGTTTTCAGTCTGTGTGAGGGGAAGGGAGGCAAGTTTCAAACCATTTTGTCTAAAGCTGCGGCATGTGGAACCGTAGAGATTCTGGGGGAATGGCGGCGGGGGGGGGGGGCGGTAAATTATTTAAAAATATAACGCTGATGAAGTTGCATTTGATGTGCAAAACTGCTTTTGGTACAGCAACAGCGCCTGAACCAGTCTATACAAAACCCCTTCCCATCTGCGGAGGGCTTAATGGTGGCTAATTAAAACGATGCTCTAATTAAGACAACTTACCGAGGGTTGTTTGGGTTTTCTGCTCACTTAATTTAAAATCAGTTAAAGGTCAAAGCCCCATTACCACTCTTAGTTGGGTAAAGTACATGAAGCTGCTTTCTACTGGCTCAGGTCCTGGGCCCATCAAGGTCCGTATTGTCTACTCAGACTGGCAGCCGCTCTCCAGGGTCTCAGGCAGAAAAGGGTCTTTCACATCACCTGTTTGATTCTTTTCACTAGGGGTGCTGCTGCCAGCGTCCGGGATTGAACATGGGGCCTTCTGCATGCCAAGCGGATGCTCTGCCACTGAGCCCTACCCCCCCCCCCCCGCCTTGAAGTAGGAAGGCCTTTTGGAAACAAACAGTGCTCAGAGACAAAGATGTGCTCCACACAAGCCAGAGGTGTGCTTTGTGCACACACCCAGTCCACGCACCAGGAGCTTTCTCTCCAAGCGCAATGGTGTGGCACAGTCTTGGTTTCCCTGTTTCCTAAAAACTAGTGAAAGGACACTGATGCCACACAGAGTCATGAGCCACCTTTGAAAGTGCAGCCAAGAGCCAGCGTGGCGCAGTTAGCGTGCTGGACTCACATCTGCGAGGAGGCTCGAGATCGAATCCCCCTTCTGCTACAGAAGCTGGCCAGAGGGTCTCGAGTCACTTCCACCCTCTCGGCCTAACCTATCTCCCAGGGTTGTTGTTGGTACGGCAGACTGGAGGAGGGAAGAATGATGCTGGAAGGAAGCTTGGGAGAAAAGCAGTGTGTCCGTCTCTGGATTAGAAAGGAAATGCAGGCTCTCTGCTGAAGGCAGGGCTGTCTCTGTGGCCACCCGTGCACTGGACAGAGTTGCATTCCCCAGAAGCCAGGCCATGTCTGCGCTGGTCTCCAAGTGGTCTTCTTTTCCCGGTAGCCAGTGGGACCTGTGCTAATCTGGCCTCATCACTTCCAGTGGTTGCATCGCCACCGCAGCATTTCAGGGCTAATAATTTTTACTGAAATTGCACACACACTTTGGAGACATCAATCCATTGAAGGGTTGCCAAGTCCAAATCAAGAAATATCTGGGGGACTTTGGGGATGAAGCCAGGAGCCATTGAGGGTGGAGCCAGAAGCAAGGTTGGGGCAAGCATTATTGAACTCCAATGGGAGTTCTGGCCATCACATTTAAAGGGACCACACACGTTTAAAATGCCTTCCCTCCATAGGGAATAATGAAGGATAGGGGCACCTTCTTTGGAGGCTCATAGAATTGGTCCCCCGGGGACAATCCTTTTGAAATTTAGAGGGTGTTTTGAGGAGAGGCATCAGATGCTATGCTGCAAATTTGGTGCCTCTGCCTCAAAAAACAGGCTCCCTTACAGCCACAGATCAATTCTCCATTATACCCTACGGGAATCGGTCTCCATAGGGAATAATGGAGTGCCCAGCAGACATTTCCCTCTCGCCCCCCACCAGCTTTCTGATGACCCTGAAGAGGGGGAAGGGCCTCCAAAGCCCGTGCATGACCCCAGCCGACCTGCAGGCCACCTGCCCAGGTGCAGGTGCAAGCGGGGAAGCGCAGCCCTGCAGGCGAGGCCATGCCCGGCTCAGCCTTCACGCCGAGGAGGGGAAAAAGCGCTTTCCATTTATTTGCATATGCAAATCCCTGATGGGGCCGGAGCACGCAGCACCGCCCAAGGTCCCTATTGGGTCCGCCTGCAAAGCCAAACATCCCTTTTTTTCTGCAGTGGAAGAGGACCCGCCCCTCGCACGACGCGATTGGCGGGTTGCGCCTGGCCTTCCTCTCGATTGGTCACCGCCGCCTTCACTCCGCCCACCAGACAGCGACTGAGCAGAAAGGCTGGGCGCGTCCTGATTGGACGGGCGCATGGAGCGGCGGGGCTGGTGGGCGGGGCGGCGGGGCGGGCGCGCCATTGGGGCGCTTGACGGGCGCGGCGGCAACTCCGGGCCCCGCCCCCTCGGCCCCTCTCGGCCTCGTTGGCTCTCGCGGGAAGTGGGCGGGGTCTCGTCGCCGAGGCTTCTGCCCGCCCTCTCAGCCCCGTCTCGCCTCCTGCCCGCCCGGGAGACGCGAGCAGAGCAGAGCGGAGCAGAGCAGCGGAAAGGAGGGCCTCGGCTTCGCGGAGCGGCTCGCGCAGGTCAGAGGGCGGGACCATCTCCCCGGGGGGGGGGGCGGGAGAGGCCAAGGGCTGCGCTGCGGGGGGGGGCAGGAGGAGGAGCAGGCCCCGCCCCCAGCACTGAAGGGGACCCTCTTTGAGGGGGGGTCCCTCTCCTCCCCCCCCAAGGATTCTGCGCTCAGAGGGAGGGGGGGCTGCCTCCTTATCAGATTGGAGCCCCCTCCTGACAGGCCCCCCACCCAGCATTGAAGGGGACCCTCTTTGAGGGGGGGTCCCTCTCCCCCCCCCCAAGGATTCTGCGCTCAGAGGCAGGGGGGGCTGCCTCCCCATCAAATTGGAGCCCCCTCCTGACAGGCCCCCCCACCCAGCATTGAATGGGACCCTCCTTGAGGGGGTCTCTCTCCTCCCCCCCCCCAGGATTCTGCGCTCAGAGGAGGGGGGGCTGCCTCCCCCTCAGATTGGAGCCCCCTCCTGACAGGCCCCCCACCCAGCATTGAAGGGGACCCTCTTTGAGGGGGGGTCCCTCTCCCCCCCCCAAGGATTCTGCACTCAGAGGCTGCGGAGGCTGCCTCCCCCTCCGATTGGAGCCACCTCCAGATAGGCCCCCCCACCCAGCATTGAATGGGACCCTCCTTGAGGGGGTCTCTCTCCTCCCCCCCCCAAGGATTCTGCGCTCAGAGGCAGGGGGGGCTGCCTCCCCATCAAATTGGAGCCCCCTCCTGACAGGCCCCCCACCCAGCATTGAATGGGACCCTCCTTGAGGGGGTCTCTCTCCTCCCCCCCCCCCAGGATTCTGCGCTCAGAGGAGGGGGGGCTGCCTCCCCCTCAGATTGGAGCCCCCTCCTGACAGGCCCCCCACCCAGCATTGAAGGGGACCCTCTTTGAGGGGGGGTCCCTCTCCCCCCCCCAAGGATTCTGCACTCAGAGGCTGCGGAGGCTGCCTCCCCCTCCGATTGGAGCCACCTCCAGATAGGCCCCCCCACCCAGCATTGAATGGGACCCTCCTTGAGGGGGTCTCTCTCCTCCCCCCCCCCAAGGATTCTGCGCTCAGAGGCAGGGGGGGCTGCCTCCCCATCAAATTGGAGCCCCCTCCTGACAGGCCCCCCACCCAGCATTGAATGGGACCCTCCTTGAGGGGGTCTCTCTCCTCCCCCCCCCCCCCAGGATTCTGCGCTCAGAGGAGGGGGGGCTGCCTCCCCCTCAGATTGGAGCCCCCTCCTGACAGGCCCCCCACCCAGCATTGAAGGGGACCCTCTTTGAGGGGGGGTCCCTCTCCCCCCCCCAAGGATTCTGCACTCAGAGGCTGCGGAGGCTGCCTCCCCCTCCGATTGGAGCCACCTCCAGATAGGCCCCCCCACCCAGCATTGAATGGGACCCTCCTTGAGGGGGTCTCTCTCCTCCCCCCCCCAAGGATTCTGCGCTCAGAGGCAGGGGGGGCTGCCTCCCCATCAAATTGGAGCCCCCTCCTGACAGGCCCCCCACCCAGCATTGAATGGGACCCTCCTTGAGGGGGTCTCTCTCCTCCCCCCCCCCAGGATTCTGCGCTCAGAGGCAGGGGGGGCTGCCTCCCCATCAAATTGGAGCCCCCTCCTGACAGGCCCCCCACCCAGCATTGAATGGGACCCTCCTTGAGGGGGGTCTCTCTCCTCCCCCCCCCAGGATTCTGCGCTCAGAGGAGGGGGGGCTGCCTCCCCCTCAGATTGGAGCCCCTCCTGACAGGCCCCCCACCCCCCAGCATTGAATGGGACCCTCTTTGAGGGGGGGTCTCTCTCCACCCCCCCAAAGATTCTGCACTCAGAGGCTGCGGAGGCTGCCTCCTCCTCCGATTGGAGCCACCTCCTGACAGGCCCACTCCCCAGCATTGAAGGGGACCCTCCTGGGGGGCTCTCTCCTCCACCCCCCCCCCCCCAGGATTCTGCGCTCAGAGGAGGGGGGGCTGCCTCCCCCTCAGATTGGAGCCCCTCCTGACAGGCCCCCCCCACCCAGCATTGAAGGGGACCCTCTTTGAGGGGGGGTCCCTCTCCTCCCCCCCCAAGGATTCTGCGCTCAGAGGGAGGGGGGGCTGCCTCCCCATCAAATTGGAGCCCCCTCCTGACAGGCCCCCCCACCCAGCATTGAATGGGACCCTCCTTGAGGGGGGGGTCCCCCTCCTCCCCCCCCCAAGGATTCTGCGCTCAGAGGCTGGGGGGGCTGCCTCCCCCTCAGATTGGAGCCCCCTCCTGACAGGCCCTCACACCCAGCATTGAATGGGGGTCTCTCTCACCCCCCCCCCACGGATTCTGTGCTCTGAGAGGGTGGGGGCTGGCTTCTCAGATTGGAGGCCCCTCCTGACAAGCCGTCCCCCCTGCCCCCACCATTTAGCGGGACCCTCTTTGAGGGGGGGGGTCTCTCTCCTCCCCCCAAGGATTCTGTGCTCAGAGGCGGGGGGGGGCTGCCTCCCCCTCAGATTGGAGCCCCCTCCTGACAGGCACTCCCCCCTCCCCTCCCACCATTGAACGGGAACCTCTTTTGAGAGGGGGTCTCTCCTCTCCACCCAAGGATTTTGCGCTCAGAGGCCGGGGGTCTGCCTCCCCCTCAGATTGGAGCCCCCCCCCCTGACAGGCCCTCCCCCCCAGCATTGAATGGGACTCTCTTTGAGAGGGGGTCTCCCCACCCCAAGGCTTCTGCGCTCAGAGGCGGGGGGGTCTGCCTCCCCCTCAGATTGGAGCCCCCTCCTGACAGGCCCTCCCCCTCCAGCATTGAGCAGGACCCTCTTTTAGGGGGGGTCTCTCTCCCCCCCCCCAGGATTCTGCGCTCAGCGGCCGGGGGGGGCTGCCTCCCCCTCAGATTGGAGCCCCTCCTGACATGCCCTTCCCCCTCCCCCCCAGTATTGAGCAGGACTCTTTTTCAGGGGGGGTCTCTCTCCTCCCCCCCCCAAGGATTCTGCGCTCAGAGGCCGGGGGGGCTGCCTTCTCCTCAAGATTGGAGCCCCCTCTCGACAGGCCCTCCCCCCGCAGCATTGAGCGGGACCCTCTGACTGGCCCTCCTCCCCCCACACTGAATCCCACCTGAGGGTTGGGGTGTTTCTGCAGGGCCTCTTTGGGGTGGGGTCCCTCCAGGGCCAAGGCTTGGGGTGGGGTGGGGGTCTTCCAAGAGAGGAGGGTCTTTGGAGTTCCCTGAGTGGTGCTTGTGGGAAGGAGGGGGGGCCTGAGCTGAGGCTTCTGTGGCTTTGGGGGGCAGTGGGGGCCCAGGAGAGGATGGGTGTGGCCCCTCCCCTCCAGCCATGTGCCTCCCCTCCTCCCCAATTGAATCCCTCCTGAGAGTTGGGGGGGGGGTCTGGAGGGCTCAGTGGTCCCCTTGCGGTAGGGTGAGTTGAGGTCCCTCTAAGAGTTGGGGGGCATCTGGAGGGCCTCCCAGGAGAGGGGGGGGTCTTTGGAGTTCCCTGAGTGGTGCTTGTGGGAAGGAGGGGGGGCCTGAGCTGAGGCTTCTGTGGCTTGGGGGGGCCAAGGAGGGGATTTTATTTATTTATTTAGAATTTATATCCCGCCCTGCCCACAAGTGGGGCTCTGCCCTGTGACCCCCTCCCCTATGTTAGGGGGGTTACGGAGGGGCTAGTGGCCTCCGTGGGGTGGGGTCCCACAAGGGCCAAGCCTTGGGCTGGGGGTCTTCCTTGGAGTGGGGCGGGGGGGTCTTTGGCCTCGGTGCTCCCTGAGTGGGAAGCGGGGGGAGGCTGGGCCCTCGTTGCAGCCTGGCTGGGGCTTGTGGCTTTGGGGGGGCAGAGGGGGCCAAGGGACGGGGTGGCTGGGGTTCTGCCCATGTGCCCACCCCCTCATAAACAAGCCTGTGGGTTCACTGGATCTTCTCTGGCCACTGACAGGGAATGGGGAGGGGGGCAGGGTTACCGGATCTCAGGTTGGGAAACTCCTGGAGATTTGGGGATGGCGTCTGGAGAGGTGCTGTGCAATGCCACAGAATCCACTCCCCCTCCAAAGCATCCCTTTTCTCCAGGGGAACTGATTTCTGGAGATGAGCTGGAATTCTGGGGGATCCCCAGGTCCCACCTGGAGGCTGGCATCTCTAGCAGGGAGACCAATAGGTCCTGGGGGCCAGCACTAGTCAGGCCCCAGTAGGAATACCTACTTAGGAATGCCTGTAAAGGTGAAGAAGAAGAAGCCACCGAAGTGAAGCCCACAAATCTGGAGCCAGACTGGGAGGACCTCTCGGTTTGCACAGCTTTCGCTGGACCTCCCGACCTGGGTCTGGTTTTTGTCTGGGAATTTTAAGGGCTCCATAGGGCCTGTCAAAGTTGGCTTTTGCTGAGTTTTGACTTAGCTGATGCTGTCTCTCTGCGTGTGAAGTCTGCATGATTGGCAGTGTGCTGCAGGGCACAACAAATCCCCAGGTTGCCACGGGGCCCAGAATTTTGATTGCGGTGTCTGGAATTTCCAGCAGTGACTTCAGTTGTCAGTAGGTGAATCTTAATGCCTCATTAGTGGTGGGTGAATTCCTTTCTTCACCCACTGCCTCCTGTACGGCTTCTAATACTTAGGTATAAATAAGAGTGTTTTGAAGTGCTAATGCGATTTTTTAAAATGTGGGGGAAATATTTCTTTATCAAATTTATATCCCACCCTCCCCGGACTCAGGGCAGCTGAGGATCCCCCAGAATTAGGCTAGAGTTAGGGATTATGGTTCAGAGAACCTCTGCTTGAACGACCCAGGTTCAATCGTTGGCATCTCTGGCTAAGAAGACTGCATATTTAAACCCCGCCCTTCTCTCAGTCAGAGTCTCAGATCGGCTCACAATCTCCTTTCCCTTATTAGGAAGGGAATTATTAGGAAGGGAATTGAAAACAAATCACCCAGTATCATAATGCCCCTGTATAAATCGATGGTGCGGTCTCATTTGGAGTACTGTGTGCAGTTCTGGTCACCGCACCTCAAAAAGGATATTATAGCATTGGAGAAAGTCCAGAGAAGGGCAACTAGAATGATTAAAGGGCTGGAGCACTTTCCCTTTGAAGAAAGGTTGAAACGCTTGGGGCTCTTTAGCTTGGAGAAACGTCGACTGCAGGGTGACATGAGAGAGGTTTACAAGATTATGCATGGGATGGAGAAGGTAGAGAAAGAAGTACTTTTCTCCCTTTCTCACAATACAAGAACTCGTGGGCATCCGATGAAATTGCTGAGCAGACAGGTTAAAACGGATAAAAGGAAGTACTTCTTCACCCAAAGGGTGATTAACATGTGGAATTCACTGCCACAGGAGGTGGTGGCGGCCACAAGTATAGCCACCTTCAAGAAGGGTTTAGATAAAAATATGGAGCACAGGTCCATCAGTGGCTATTAGCCACAGTGTATGTGTGTATATAAAATTTTTTGCCACTGTGTGACACAGAGTGTTGGACTTGATGGGCCGTTGGCCTGATCCAACATGGCTTCTCTTATGTTCTTATGTTCTTCCTCCCCCACAATAGAGGTGGTTGGGGCTGAGAGAGTTCTCACAGCAGCTGCCCTTTCATGGACAACTCCTGCAAGAGCTATGGCTGACCCAAGGCCATTCCAGCAGCTGCAAGTGGAAGAGTAGGGAATCAAACCCGGTTCTCCTAGATAAGAGTCCTCACACTTAACCACTACACCAAGCTGACGAAGAAGACGAGGCAGAAGGGGACATGAATGACCTCCACCGGAGAGCCTCCACCAGTCTGAGGAGACGAGACTGACCAATATGATGGTGTGATCTAAGATAGCTTGGAGTGGGGGGGAGAGCTGTGGCTCAGGGGGCAGATTATCTGCTTGACAACACAGAAGGCCCCAGGTTCAATTCCCAGTTCAGTCCCCGACATCTCCAGTCAAAAAGTAAGGGACATGAAAGTCTTCTTTCTGAGACCTTGCTATTTCAGGTAGACAGTTCTGACGTTGATAGATTGAGTCTGATTAGTAAAAACAGCTTCATGTGCATGCATGGGTTAAAAGTTTTTATTTTGATTGTAATGTCAGGGTCGTCCTGCTATTTATGTGCAGAACGCTTTTATCATCGCTTTAATAAAATTTCCAAGAAGCTTTGAAGAGGTTAGGGTTAGGCTTTGTGATAGCGATGATTAGGAAATCAGGTCATTCAATTGCAAAATGCATAGGAGTAAGTTTTTGGACTGGGAGCCAAAGAGAATACATCCAGGTCTGGAGTAGTTCGAAATTCTGGGTTTGGGATGGGAGGGTGCTTCCTTGGGGTTTGTAAAAACAGGATGGTGGAATAGTGGTGGAGGTGGATGGTTCTTAAACCTCTGATGCTTAGGGTGATGAGGCAGAAAAGTGTCAACCTTGGTGATGATGAAGAGGGAACAGTGTGAGAAAATGAGTTTTAATGAGCAGGTTTGCAGAGATGTGTGCCTCACCCGCGTATGAAAAGCTGAGCACCCGCTGCGAGATTTTAGCTTGCAAACTTTGGCATTGTGTACCTACTCCGTGCACTTGGCCAAACGTCGCCTTGCCTTTTGTGTATTGCTTCGGTACAGGTGCTGTCTGGGCTCAGAGCAAGTTTGTGAATAGTTCTTTGTGTGTTGCCAGCACCTGCTCACGTGGAATTGAGATAGCACAGCAGACATCTTAAAATGGTGTCACATGAGCACACTGGTGGGGAAAAGAGAAGTCCGCTTTCCTCAGCCTTAATTTAGCACCTCTTACCAGATGGGTGCCAGGGGCTCTTTTGGAAGCAGTGTTGAGATTGAGGCATTTTAAAAGCTACAGTGCTGTTGTGGGATGTAAGCAGGGTTGGAAGTGCCTTGAATGGTCCTCATTGTGGACGGCAGTTTGGTTTTTGCTGCTTTTCCACCGTGTCGTTGTGTTCGTTCTTTTGAGGCCGCGCGGCAACAAACGTGCATGGGAGAAGCAACTGTTTACGTGTTTCCCGATCCTTACATGAAGAATGGTGGTGTCTAGAATTCAGAACTGAGCAAAAGCAGGAATGGTGGCCCAGTGAGAAAGAGTTTCAAGCGAAAGAATCCCATGCGATTGGCAGTAGAGTGTGATTGTTCTACTTAGGAGTTTTCCGTTGAGCGTGTAACAGGATGTACCCCTGCTGGCCCAATTCTGGTAATCTGTGGGAAACGTTATTTGAGCAATTCAAGGTGAATTGTACTGACGCTGATTTGGAAATTCGTGTTGGTTGAAGACCAATTCTTGCACAGCTGGTTTTTGTGCCCAAGACTTTCTCGGGGAGAGATTCCCAGCAGTTTGTGCCAAAGTATCTGGTAATGATCAATTCTTCTGCTCCTGCCATTCCTCGTTTTAAGCCAAGCAGAGCAATTTCACTAAATAGATGCAACTCTTTGCTGGCTGCAGCCCTGCTAATACTGTGCCAATTGAGAATCCCTCTTTAGATGCCATTTTCTATGTTGCGCTGTCTTAGCAGGCATAGCGTTGCTTTATAATCGCACCAGAGCATGCTTCACAGTCCTTTTAAAGGAAAAAAACCACAGTTTCCTCAGACAGAACATGTTCTAACATCACATTGTCCAGCTCCAAGACGATAGGGCTTTAAAGATAGACATTTTAAAGCCAGTTTGAGAGAGAGCCCGTTTGGTGCAGTGGCTAAGTGACTCTTATCTGGGAGAACCAGGTTTGATTCCACTCCTCCAGTTGCAGCTGCTGGAATGGCCTTGGGTCAGCCATAGCTCTCTTATCTGGGAGAACTGGGTTTGATTCCCCACTCCTCCACTTGCAGCTGCTGGAATGGCCTTGGGTCAGCCAGAGCTCTCTTATCTGGGAGAACCGGGTTTGATTCCCCACTCCTCCACTTGCAGCTGCTGGAATGGCCTTGGGTCAGCCAGAGCTCTCTTATCTGGAGAACCGGGTTTGATTCCCCACTCCTCCACTTGCAGCTGCTGGAATGGCCTTGGGTCAGCCAGAGCTCTCTTATCTGGGAGAACTGGGTTTGATTCCCCACTCCTCCACTTGCAGCTGCTGGAATGGCCTTGGGTCAGCCAGAGCTCTCTTATCTGGGAGAACCGGGTTGGATTCCCCACTCCTCCACTTGCACCTGCTGGAATGGCCTTGGGTCAGCCAGAGCTCTCTTATCTGGGAGAACCGGGTTGATTCCCCACTCCTCCACTTGCACCTGCTGGAATGGCCATTGGGTCAGCCATAGCTTTCGTAGGAGTTGTCCTTGAAATGGCAGTTGCTGTAAGAGCTCTCTCAGCCCCACCTACCTCACAGGGTGTCTGTTGTGGTTGTGGGGGGAGGTAAAGGAGCTTGTGACGACTCTGAGATTCAGATTATAGGGCAGGATATAAAATCCAATATCATCTTCTTCCCTCTTTTGCTCCAGAACTGAAATCTGATTGAAATCAAACTCGCTTAGTCTGTTTCAGACTTCTTTTTTTCTGGTCTGGCTGAGGTAAACTGCAAAATTGTACAGCGCCTGGCACGTGATCAATGTTAAATAGTAAAACTTCCTTGGTTTCAGTCAGTTTTTTGTTGTCTGTTTTTAGCATGAAAACGAATGCTAAAGCAAAATGAACTGGCTGGACTTCATTTTCAGAAGGAAAATCCCCATTGGTGTTACAGTTGTCTTTGATATTTTGTTTTCATTTTGAGAATTTATATGTTGCCCCTCCGGAGACTTCCTCAAGGTAGCCGCCAGCCTTTCCTCGACGCATTTAATTTTGCAGCCTCTCTAGACCGCTAAAGGTTAGCCGGAATACGTGATGGTGTTCAATAACAGCCTATAGGAGAGGACTTTGTTCAGGCCGCCTCTGGGGTTGTGCAGTTTATTTCCAGGGCTTAAAATTAGCAGAGGCCCACGATGATTAGCAGCTGGTCAATAACCCAGAAAGGCGCAACGCTGAGTCCGGCGACACTTGGCAGTCATTTTTTGCAAGACTTTGGTCCCTGAGCTCTTTTTATTATCAAATCGATTCTTGGACAATAGAGCTTTCTGTTTACATGGCCGATTCTCTCAGGCTGCTGCCAAAGGAAAAGGAGACCGCCTGGATTGTCACCCGTCCATTTCCGAGCTCTCTTTAGCAACTTTTAATTAAATTGCGCACCTGTTTTCAAACCATCCCGGCTGCATGTATTTTAAGCTGTTTCTCTTCCCCCTGGACTCCCTGCCCGCCCTCCTTTCCCCGGCTGAAATGGAATGAGCTTGTCTGAAGCCAGCAGTGTGGGAGAGTTAATGTCTGCACCCTGCAGGTGAAATTCTGTCCCTTCCATTGTCAGGGAGTGCATTTCAGTTTTCGCTGCTGCATCTGTAGGATGCATACGAAAACCGTCCCTTGGTAGCCTCGTATGATAGAACAAGCGTAAGTATTGCTGTGCAGGGTTAGGTCAAAAGTCCTGCTTTCTGTGTTGAAAAAGTGACCGGCCAAATGTCCCAGGAAACTTTCAAGGAAGGCTTAGTGAAAATTGACCTTCTGTTGAGTACCCAGGTGTGTGATATCCAGGTGTATACTGTCCGTGTACATGGAAGCAGAGTTGAGCTTCTTCATCTAACCCTACGTTCTTCTTCAACGGGGAGTGGCTTAAATCAATCTTCTTTCCTCCATTTTGTCTTCCCAACGATCCTGTGTAGTAGGTTAGGCTCGAGAGTGTGTGTGAGCCGCGCAAGGTTGCCCACCAAGTTTCTGTGGCAGAGTAGAGATATGGACTTGGATTTCCCAAGTCCTGGTCCAAAAACTCAGTGGACCAGGCATCATTGGAACAGGCTTCCTCGGGAGGTGGCGGGCTCTCCTTCCTTGCAGGTTTCTAAACAGAGGCTCAATGGCCATCTGACAGCAATGCAGATCCTGTGAATTTAGGGGGTGGTGTTTGTGAGTTTCCTGCATTGTGCAGCGGGTTGGACTAGATGACCCTGGAGGTCCCTTCCAACTCTTCTATGATCCTAGCAGGCTTCCTCCTTGGGAGGTGGTGGGCTCTCCTTCCTTGGAGGTTTTTCAACACAGGCCGGATGGCCATCTGACAGCAATGAAGATCCTGTGAATTTAGGGGGAGGTGTTTGTGAGTTTCCTGCATTGCTCAGGGAGTTGGACTAGACGACCCTGGAGGTCCCTTCCAACTCTATGATTCTTGCACTGTAACCAATAAACAGGCTACACGGGTTAACTGTAATTTTTTCCCTCAGAGTCCTCTTTTTTTTAAAAAAAGCCTATCTTCTGGGCTCAGAAGATCTTCTGGCAGTGAATTTCATAATGAGACAGTGCAAATAGGAGCGAGTCATACAGGTAGTCAGAGTAGAAAGCCATGCATGTAAGTAAAAGTCCTCTTGCAGAAGACTGATTGCCTCCTTGCAGACGGCAGCAGAACAGAGTTCAGACACAACCTCCCGTAGTGGAATTTGTTCCTGCTTCTGATTTCTGAGCATGTAAGATGGGTGCATTAAAACCGAACTTGAGCTATCAGCTTGGAACTCGACTTGCTTCACTCCTTGTGTGGGTGTCCGTGGATGCCTTTTCTGTATTACAGCTTTGGTGTAAACCACCAGGTGGAGTGAGATTTTAAACCTCTTGATCAATCAATCAATCAATCAATCAATCACCTTTCATTTGTATCCCGCCCTCCCCGCCGAAGCAGGCTCAGGGCGGCTAACAACAAAAATTCAATATGCATTGTACAATACAACATTTTAACTACAATTAATTAAAATCTATTACAATTCTAAAAACAATAAAATTAATATTTTGTGCTATTACCTAGATGGCGAACTTTACTTAGCAGTTCTAATCAGTGAAGGCCATTCGAAACAAGGTGGTCTTGCAGGCCCTGCGGAACTGTTCAAAGTCCCGCAGGGCCCGCATTTCTTCTGGAAGTTGATTCCATAATTGTGGAGCCATAACAGAGAAAGCCCGAGTGCGGGTACTTTGGAGTTTTACCTCTTTTGGCCCGGGAATAGTCAGCAGGTTCTTCCCTGCTGACCTCAGTGCTCTCTGGGGTTCATGTGGGGAGAGACGGTCCCTAAGGTAGGCAGGTCCTCGGCCATATAGGGTTTTAAAGGTAATGACCAGCACTTTGTAACGAATCCGGTAAATAACTGGTAGCCAGTGCAGTTCACGCAGCCCCGGCTGTATGTGCTCCCTGAGATGGATCCGAAGGGGATGCGCTGATTTCTGGCCCTGCAGCAGACCTCTAGTTGATTGGTTAAGTCCTATTAAAGCATTAACTTTGGTGCAACCTGTGCTAATTTCAAGAATTAATTAGTTAGATATTGAAATAAGCAAAAGTCAGGGGTTTAGAGGAAAGCATTCTGCTAAAGCGGCTTCAGCGCAGGTCTAACGAAGTCATATCAAGTTATACTCTCAACTTCAGTGCTTTTAGAAGGATGTACCTCTGTTTAAGGAGCTCCGTGGCGCAGAGGGGTAAAGCTGCAGTACTGCAGTCCAAACTCTGCTCATGACCTGAGCTCAATCCCGGCGGAAGCTGGGTTCAGGTAGCCGGCTCGAGGTTGACTCAGCCTTCCATCCTTCCGAGGTCGGTAAAATGAGCACCCAGCTTGCTGGGGGGAAAGTGTAGATGACTGGGGAAGGCAATAGCAAACCACCCCGTAAAACAGGGATGGGGAACCTTTTTTTCTCCCAAGGGCCATTATGGATATTTATAACATCATTCGCGGGTCATAAAAAATGATCAACTTAAAAAACAGTGCTCTGCCAAAGGAGAATGATTCAGGCTGGCAGAATTAATGCAAATAATTGTTTTTCTATTTGAAGTCATGTGAGGAGAGCCTAATTTCGGTACCGAGTTCGGTACAAGGTGCTGGTTATGACCTTTAAAGCCCTTTATGGCCTGGGACCTGCCTACCTTAGGGACCGTCTCTCCCCACATGTTCCCCAGAGAGTGCTGAGATCGGGGTCTCAAAACCTTCTTACAATCCCTGGGCCAAAGGAGGCCCATCTGAAAGTGACCAGAGACAGGGCCTTCTCGATTGCAGCTCCTTGTTGGTGGAATCAGCTCCCGGAGGAGGTGAGGGCCCTGCGGAGCCTTGAACAGTTCCGCAGGGCCTGCAAAACAGCCCTCTTCCGGTTGGCATACAATTAATTGTTATCGGAATGCCTGAACACTCAATCTCGAACACCAGATTATTTAATATTGGAATATTGAAGAATTGATTTAAGGAAGGTAGCATAGTACATACTGAAGTGAGCTTTATGTGTTTTTATGTATCTTATAGGTATTTTATGTATTTTATTGTGTAATTATAATTATTAATGTATTATTAATGTATTTAAATTGATTTTGTTGGTTTTTATGTTGTAAGCCGCCCTGAGCCCACCTCGGTGGGGTAGGGCGGGATATAAATCGAATAAAATAAATAATAAAATAAATAATAATTTGGCACACACACACATACCCGGCCCGCCGCCCTAGGCAAATGCATAGGTCCAGGGCTTTTTTGTAGAAAAAGCCCAGCAGGGACTCAATAGCAGATTAGACCACACCCCCTAATATTAGCATATTAGGTCACATATTAGCATATTAGGCCACACCATCTGAGATAATCAAGTGCAAGCTGAACTGTGACAGTAACTCTTCCAGGCCCTGCAGCATTTCTAGCCTGCCAGCCAGGCCCCAGAAAGGCTGCCGCACAGTACATCTGAGCCCTGTGATCCCTGCCTGGCCCTGGGGAGGCTGCTGCACTGCGCGGCTGGGCCTCACAATCCTTGCTGGCCAGCCAGGCCCCAGGGAGGCTGCCACATGGCTCAGTTTGGCCCAGCAATCCCTGAGGGCCACACCAAGTGACCTCGAGGGCTGCATACGGCTGTCAGGATGGAGGTTCCCCACCCCTGCCGTAAAAAGTCTGCCATGAAAACGTTGTGAAAGCAACGTCACCCCAGAGTCGGAAACGACTGGTGCTTGCACAGGGGGACTACTTTTACCTTTTTACCTCTGTTTAGGATTGCCCTGTAAATCTTCCTGTGTGCAGGTAGAGCAGGTGGTCAGTAGAAGGAGCTGTGCTTCCCTGCCAGCTCTGTCCCCCCCCCCCCCGCCCCATAGCTGCCAGGCGAGAGGGCAGAAAGCCCCTGGTAACAAAAGATAAAAAGGTAAAGGATGCCTCCCTGAAATTAGCGTTTTTTAAAAAGGTAAGCTGTCACCACACAATGCCATTTTTAGCTTTGGAATTTTTGACTGGCCCGCCAGCCCTTGTCAAGAGGTAGTCTTATTGAACCTCTGGTTGGAGCTGGGCTCTGTTGGGTGGGTCAGTTTTGCTGGTACCTCCCCAGTAGTGTGGCTTTGAGTACTGCTTAAAGTTACATGGACAGGTGGGCAAATCTTATGGAGAAGATTCTGGGTCCTTTCTCTCCCTTGGACTCCGTGCCACCTAGAGCAGGGGTGTCAAACATGCAGTTCAGGGGCCAAATCAGGCCCCCGGAGGGCTCCTATCAGGCCCCCAAGCTACTGACTGTCATCCTTCTCCCTATATCTTGCTTCCTTCTGCGTAACAGCTTGCTTTGCAAGGCTTGCTCAATTGCAAGCTACAGAGCAAAACCTCTATTTTCTCCATTGGCTGAGGCTCCTTGGGGAAGAAGGGCGGGGAGGCAGAGCTTGCTTTGCCCGACTCTTTCAATCCCACAGCAGAACTACTGAGCCAAGCCTCTCTTCCTTCTATTGACTGAGGCTCCTCCTCCGCAGTCCCCTGGGGAAGGAAGGAAAGAGCCGGAGCTTCCTTAGCCCAGTTTCCTGGTTCCCATGGAAGAGACACAAAGAAAGCACCTTTAAGAGCAATGAGTGCTAATGTTTTAAGGATGTTTTAATTGTGTTTGTCTGTGTCCTTTATGAAGTTTATATCTCTGCTACCTAATCTTAAATAGATACGCATATGGCCTGGCCCGACATGGACCTGCCCAACAAGGTGTCATTTATGTCAGATCTGGCCGTCACAACAAATGAGTTTGACACCCCTGACCCTAGCGTTAAGCAGCTGTGACTGCTTTCTGTACGGTATAAACTGCTTTCTTTTTTTCGTACTGGAGTTAAAACCCTTTGCTGTGTTTTGTGTGGGCCAGCGTATTAAGGAGGGCGACAATACTTGGCAAATTAAATGTGCCCTGTCCTTCTGTACCGGCGAGGATTACACCCTCTCTCACCCCAGAGGATCTCTAAAGAGCATGAAGATGTTGACTTGCAGGATTTTATATTATGCTTTTCGTGGCCTGGCCTGGCCAGGGTATTGAACATCGAATAGCTGCTCCATCGCCTCTAAAACAAAATTTCCTTTCGAAATAAAAGAAAAAGCCCTTCGGTTATTTTATGCAGCGTTGTAACAGCGACTGAAATCTTCATTTGAAGCGCAGCCAAGAGCTCCAAGCTGTGGCAGTTGCATTCTGGAGCAAATGAGGCTTTCATTTGTTTGGATCCTGGGTGCGGCTCTGGAAGGGTAGGGTTCCAAGTAATTCCAGCTGCGGTCGTCCTCTTGCAGATGGGGGTGAACGGCTCTTGCGTCTTGGAAGCCGTGCTTCTTTGTCTGACTCGGGTCTGATTTGGAGTGAGAGGTGCCCGTTTCCAGAAGACTTTGGGGCAAGTTCATTGCATTCTCGGTGGAGTGGGGGAGTTAAAAAGTCCTTTGTGGTGTCTTGCTGAGCACGGTGGCCCCAGTTGAGACCGGCTGTTGCAGCAAAGAGTAAGATCTTTTGTGGGTCTGTGTCTGTCTCGAGGTTGTGTTTTCTCTTCTCACAGGCTAACTCTTGAAGCAGGAAGACAGCTGGGTCGGTTCTCAGACTTCCTTTAAAAGGTTTAACTGATTAATCTCTCCGTTTGGGGAGAGTTGACAATCCAGGTGCTCTTCTGTGTTGCTTGAAGTTTATAATTGCATATGCATAAGTCTGGTTTGTAAGATCCAAGCCATTTCTTGGCACCGTATCTACAAGAAAAGGATTCTTTTTTTTTCTACGTTTCTCAGTGTGCCTCCAATAACCAAGTGTCAGGTTGGCTGTAAGCTGTGCACTTTGAACCCCAGGGGAGTAGCACAAATGGCAGAGAATTGTCTGATATTCCTTGCACAGTCTAAAATGTCAAAACTGTCCAGTTCCTTTCGCACCTCTTCAGGGATCAGCAGCAGAATAAAATGTCACGTTTCTCTTTCCCTCACCATTGTCAGCAGAAGAGGCTTTCGTCTGATGCAGGAGTGAGTGGAAGCACATCTTAAGGTATAAACTGCTTTTATCCTCTTCATTAGAGGAGAGGAAAGAAAGCCGTAACCAAATGCCAGCAGCATCAAATTGTTCTTGCTGCCTTTCTTTTAAAGGGAAATGTAGATGTAGTTGCCTTGCAAATAGACTCTTGTATCTGAAGAAGAAGACTGCAGATTTATACCCCGCCTTTCTCTCTGAATCAGAGACTCAGAGCGGCTTACAATCTCCTGTATCGTCTTCCCCCACAACAGACACCCTGTGAGGTGGGGCTGAGAGAGCTTGCCCAGAAGCTGCCTTTTCAAGGACAATTCTTGCGAGTCCATGGCTAATCCAAGGCTCTGAAGTCAAGAGCAGGGGTGGTGGCTTAACAAACTTGCTTAACATAAGAGCTACATAGAATAAATGTCAGATGTTTGAGAGCAGCAAGACATGAACATCAGATGTTGGAAGGAAAGGAAGGGAGGGAGGGAGAAAGGAAGGAAGTCAAATAGGTGGGGGAGGCAGGAGGCATTTAACTTTAAATGCATTCTCCAACTCGGCAGCTGGCCCCAGATTATCCAGTGATCTTTGTGGCTGGGAGTTTCCCGGCCAAATTGCACCCGCTTGGCATACTCATGCAGTGAAGTCTCAGAGCCTCTGCCTGCTAACTTGTGCTTTCTTGTGCGAGATGGCATCTTTCCCACGGTTTACCTGCCATCATAGGGAATTTATCCGGGATCAATCAAGTTTTTATATGGACGTGTCACTGCTATAGATTTATTGCCTCTTGCTTTTCTGGCCCCTGGCCAAAATGTCTATCTCCTTTGCCTGCCAGGAAGTCCCCCAAATCTTTGGCATGAGATCGTCTTACGAGCGTGACGATCTGAAAGATCTGGTCCCCATGTCTTTTTAAATTTTGTAACATCTGGCTTAATGGAGAGTTCTGGAGAACTTGAAAGCTTGCGCACTGTTATGTTTAGCCTGGAGAGGAGATGGCTGAGAGGTGATAGGATCACCATCTTCAAGTTCTTGAAAGGCTGTCATAGAGAGGATGGTGTGGAATTGTTTCATGTGGCCCCAGAAGGTAGGAGCAGAACCAGTGGGTTGAAATTAAATCAAAAGGGTTTCTGGCTCAACATTAGGAGGAACTTCCTCACTGTTAAAGCGGTTCCTCAGTGGAACAGGCTTCCTCCTTGGGAAGTGGTGGACTCTCCTTCCTTGGAGGTTTTAAAACAGAGGCTAGATGGCCCTCTGACAGCAATGCAGGTCCTGTGAATTTAGGGGGAGGGATTTGTGAGTTTTCTGCATTGTGCAGGGGGTTGGACTAGATGACCCTGGAGGTCCCTTCCAACTCTATGATTCTGTGGACTGTATATGCATACGGATTCCAAATCATTTCCTGGGCTTCTGAAATTGGAATCTGGTACAGAGTGTGCTATTGAGCCTGCACGTTTTATCCACTGCCGTTCTGTAGTCTGTTGTAGATCAGAAGCAAACGAAGCTCGTGTTTTGTTGGCTCTCACGATTTCCACCTTTCAGCCCGGCCTTTTATTCTCCGTCGGTCCAAGAGTCGGCTGTTAGGCAGAGCTGCACAAGTTTCATTGGTGTGTTTCAGTGCAGCTGGCTGGGCCTCTGGAAACCTGCTTAGGCAGCCTTGTGATACAGATTGTGCGGCTGCTTTCCCGCAGCGTGTGACCCTCTTTAGCTCACTTCTGACTGCTTGAGGTGGGCAGCCGTATTGGGCTTTAGCAGCATAACAGAGTTGGAGTCCAGCAGTACACTTCTTCCAATACAAAAACTTATAGTTTGTTGGTCTTAAAAGTGCCCGTGGTCTCAAACTTCCTTATTGTGCTTAGTGTGCTTGCTAATGGCTCACCAATGTCTCCAGCTCAGAGCCAGTTTTGTGTAGTGGAGAAGAAGAGGAAGAAGATATTGGATTTATATCCCACCCTTCACTCTGAATCTCAGAGTCTCAGAGTGGTCACAATCTCCTTTACTTCCTCCCTCCCCCCTGTGAGTAGGGCTGCCAATCCCCAGGTGTTCTTTCAAACATGCTGGCTGTTTGGCCTAACCCTTAAGAGAAATTGCTAAGAGGATTGTTGCAGCTTGAAGAAGCTCACGGGAAACAAGGGTTCAGTACGACCTTGTCCTTGGAAACTTGGATTATTGGCTGCATCTTTGGACAGACATTAAAACATCTGGAGTTCTACACCAGGATTTCATGGAATGAGATGGGAAGTTTTACCATAGGATGAAAAGGACTCTTGCTGCTATTGCTTCCTTTTCTATTAAGGACTAAAAGTTATGGTGGTTTTGTAATTTATGATGGTGGAATTTGTGTTTATTTTTGTTGACCTTGTATATTTTAATATAGAAGCTGGTTTTCACGGTGGGTTATGTACCTTTGATTTTTTAATCCCCAGGTGGGGGCAGGGGATCCCCCAGTTTGGAGGCCCTCCCCTCGCTTCAGGGTCATCAGAAAGCGGGGGAGGGGGAGGGAAATGTCTGCTGGGCACTCCATTATTTCCTATGGAGACCAATTCCCATAGGGTATAATGGAGAATTGATCCATGTGTATATGGGGCTCTCGGGGGGGGGGCTGTTTTTTTAGTTAGAGGTACCAGATATTTAGTATAGCATCTGGTGCCTTTCCTTGAAGTATCCCCCAAGTTTCAAAAAGATTGGACCAAAGGGTCTAATTCTATTTATTTATTTATTCATTCATTCATTCATTCCGTAACTTATATCCCGCCCTTCCCACAAGTGGCTCAGGGCGGCTTACAACAAACAATAAAATCGGAACAAAGTTATTACATTTAAAATCAAGCATTTAAAAACCTAAAAACCTTAAAATTTTTACATTGAAGCTATACAGTATAATCACAAAAATCTAGAAAGCTACATTTGTCCAGTCAGGCGTAGGCTAACCGGAAGAGGGTCGTCTTACAGGCCCTGCGGAACTGAGTAAGATCCCGCAGGGCCCTCACCTCTTCCAGTAGCTGGTTCCACCACATAGGGGCCATTGTGGAAAAGGCCCTGTCTCTAGTTGTTTTGAGACGCACTGTTGTTTTGAGCACTAGTTGTTTTGAGCCCTAAAAGAAGGTGCCCCATCCTTCATTATTCCAAATGGAGGGAAGGCATTTAAAAGGTGTGCGGTCCCTTGAAATCTGATGGCCAGAACTCCCCTCGGAGTTCACTGGTGCTTGTCACACCCTTGCTCCTGGCCCCACCCCTAAAGTCCCCAGATATTTCTTGAGTCAGACTTGGCAACCCTACCTGTGATGTAGATGGGGCTGATAGAGCTCTTACAGCAGCTGCCCTTTCAAGGGCAACTCGGTGAGAGCTATGGCTGATCCAAGGCCATTCCAGCAGCTGCAAGTGGAGGAATGGGGAATCAACTCAGTTCTCTCCCGGATGAGAGTCCACGCACGTAACCACTACACCAAGCTGGCTCTTTAATCTGGGAGAACTGGGTTTGATTACTCACTCCACATGCTGCTGCTGGTGTGACCTTGGGCCAATCACAAGTTCTCTTCGGGGCTGTTCTCTCAAGAGCAATTCTCTCACAGCTCCATCTTCCTCACAGGGTGACTGTTGTGGGGCAGGGAAGGAAAAGGAGATTGTGAGTCGCTCTGAGACTCCCAGTGAAGGACGGGATAGAAATCCAATCTCTCTCTCTCTTCTCTTATTCTGCGGCACTCTCCTTTGAAGGGCCAGGATGTTTAACGTGCAGAATTCTGGGTGCCCACTGAGTGCTTTAGAGGTAGGATAGAAACTCCTCGTCCCACCCGTTTGAGGGACCATCTCTTTCCAGACATTCCTTTGCTCCAAGCACAGTCTTCAGACGGCTGTTGCCTCTCCCACCACTCAGGGTGGCCCATCCGTCATCATCCAAAGCCCCCCTGGGGCCTTTTCCGTGGTCTGGGCTCCTTGGAGGCCTCCCTGTTCCCCTGGACTTTTGAGGGGATTTGAGCAACCAGCATCTTTTAAGGGTGAGAGAGATTTGGGGCTTGCTACTTCAACTTTGACTTTTAACGGAAAACGTTTTTAAAGTATTATTGTAAGCTGCCTTGAAACACAAGGAAAGGCCAGGATATAAATATTTCAGCGAATAAAAGGATAAACAAATAGTCTAAAGCAAAGTCTCACTTTGCAGAGCTTCCCTTGTGCGTCTCTGCTCTTAGCTGGGCCGAACGGGAGAGGCCCTGAGCTGGCTGCCGAAGCGTTCCCTGCCCTCTCTCCGCCTTCTGGTGAATTAAATCGTAACTCGTCGGGTCGGCAGCGGCTCAGCCAGCTGGCTCTCGCATCCGGCCCGATGCAGGCGCTCCTGTCCTGTTGGCGCTGTGATTAATGCACCATGTGGATGGCGGCACATGCCGAATCCTAGGTGGCTGCGTAAAGTAGGTCAGTTATTTTTAAGTCATGATTATTTTATCAATGCTCCTTCGTAGGGGATAATGGGTTGGGGGTGGGGGAGGAAGGGGGGGAACACCCAACAGTGCTGTTGGAGAGCAGCATAGCAGACCTGGCTTCGGATGGAAAATGGGTGCTTCGCTGCGCTTAGTCTTTCCCCCTTCGGCGGCACAAGCGGAAGGGCTGTGGCTCAGTGGTAGAGCATCTACTTGGCATGCAGGAGGTCCCAGGCTCAGTCCCCAGCATCTCCAGGTAAAAGGATCATTTAGGACAGCAGTCCCCAACCTTTTTGGCACCCGGAATCGATTTTGTGGAAGACAATTTTTCCACGGACCGGTTGGGGGTGGGGCAATGGTTTCGGGATGATGCATTTGTGCACTTTATTTCTATTAGTTTGGTGTGGCTGTTAAGTGTGCGGACTCTTATCTAGGAGAATGGGGTTTGATGCCCCACTCCTCCACTTGCAGCTGCTGGAATGGCCTTGGGTCAGCCAGAGCTCTCTTATCTGGGAGAACCGGGTTTGATTCCCCACTCCTCCACTTGCAGCTGCTGGAATGGCCTTGGGTCAGCCAGAGCTCTCTTATCTGGGAGAACCGGGTTTGATTCCCCGCTCCTCCACTTGCAGCTGCTGGAATGGCCTTGGGTCAGCCAGAGCTCTCTTATCTGGGAGAACCGGGTTTGATTCCCCACTCCCCCACTTGCATCTGCTGGAATGGCCTTGGGTCAGCCAGAGCTCTCTTATCTGGGAGAACCGGGTTTGATTCCCCACTCCTCCACTTGCACCTGCTGGAATGGCCTTGGGTCAGCCATAGCTCTCGCAGGAGTTATCCTTGAAAGGGCAGCTTTTGGGAGAGCTGTCTCAGCCCCACCCACCTCACAGGGTGTCTGTTTTGGGGGAGGAAGGGAAAGGAGATTGTGAGCCAGTCTGAAACTCTGAGATTTGGAGTGAAGGGCAGGATATAAATCCAGTTTCGTCGTCGTCTTATTATTATTACCACTACATTGCAATATATAATGAAATAATTATACAACTAATGGCCCAGTTGCTAATAGGCCATGGGCTGGTACTGGTCCATGGCCCGGGGGTTGGGGACTCCTGATTTAGGAGATGATGAGAAAGACCTTTGCCTGTGACCCTGGAGAGTTGCAGATAGTCTAAACAAACCTTGATGGACCAGCGGTCTGATTCAGTATGGCAGCTTTCTGCATGTTCAGGTGTTGGGCTGTTAGGATGGAGGTGGGCGCTGAATGTGGATCGGATTGCCCTTTGAAAGCACCTCATGACTTCAGACTGTATGATCTTGGAAGCGTTCAAGATTTTTTTAATGTTGATTTGATTTCTATTTATCATATCTGTCTTTTGGTTGTACTCCACCCTGAACTCTGCTCCAGGGAAGTGCGGCTTAGAAACAGAATTAAATAATGGCTACAGGTCTGGATAGCCCAGGCAATCCCCATCATCTCAGGTCTCACAGGCTAAGCAGGGCCAACCCTGGCAAGTATATGGGAGACCTACAAGGAATAACAGGACGGGGAGGCAGAGGCGGGCAATAGCAAGCCACGTCTCCGAATAGTCCCACTAGGGATTGCCAGAAATCACCCTGACTAGCAGGCCTGTGCATATAAACACACACACACTCACTCATCAAAAAACAAACAGAATTGCTTCACTTGAGGCTGAACTGGTAACTCTCCAATGTAGGGTCAGGACTGGTAGCGGGGAAAATGGCCACATCTCTATTCCTGCCTGTCCTCTTTACTGAGTCCTGACAGTTCTTACATTTATATTTAAAAGATGTTTTGCTCAATGTTAACCGCCCCTTAATTTGAGGGGGTTGGCGTGTTTCTGTTGTTCTTGGTGGTGTGAGGAAAAGTTTGAGTCCAGTGGCGCCTTTAAGACCAAGAAAGTTTTATTCTGGGTATAAGAATAACACTTGGTTGGCTTTAAAGATGCCGCTGGACTCAAGTCATGTTCTGTTGCTCCAGAAACATTGTTTGAGTCCAGATACCCTCCTGAATGCATCTTAGAGGAAACTGTGTCTACTAATTTCATATAGTTTAATCTTTCAATTTATACCCTGCCCTGTCCTGAGCCCCGTGGCGCAGAGTGTTAAAGTTGCAGTACTGCAGTCCTATGCTCTGCTCATGACCTGAGTTCGATCCCCGGTGGAAGCTGGGTTTTCAGGTAGCTGGCTCGAGGTTGACAGCCTTCCATCCTTCCAAGGTGGGTAAAATGAGTCCCCAGCTCGCTGGGGGAAAGTGTAGATGACTGGGGAAGGCAATGGCAAACCACCCCATAAAAAGTCTGCCGTGAAAACGTTATGAAAGCAACGTCACCCCACAGTCGGAAACGACTGGTGCTTGCACAGGGGACCATTCCTTTTTTCCTTTCCTTTCCTATCCCGCAAGCGGGCTCTGAGCGGCTAACAACATTAAAATCTTACAGAAACATTAAACAAACCACATCCAGACTAGACAATATCATAATTACAAAATCTGTAAAATTACAGAATCACAGAATTAGCAAAATAGTATCCAACATAACGTATGCACCTAGATGGTAAGGTACTGATGACTCAAAACAGCTTACATAGTTTTCTCCCCTCCGTTTTACTCTCACAACAACCCTGCCAGGTAGGTTAGACTGAGAAATACAACTGGCCCAAGGTCACCCAGGTGAGCTTCTGTGAGATTTGGGTCTCTCAAATGCCAGACCCAACACTCTTCACTACGACATCTTTCTGGCTGCTGGCTGCGCCTTGCCAAAATGTTCATAAGAGAAGCCATGTTGGGTCAGGCCAATGGCCCATCCAGTCCAATACTCTGTGTCACACAGTGGCCAAAAAAACCCAAGTGCCATCAGGAGGTCTAGCAGTGGGGCCAGGACACTACAAGCCCTCCCACTCCACACACCCCCCCCCAAGCACCAAAAATACAGAGCATCACTGCCCCAGACATAAGAACATAAGAGAAGCCATGATGGGTCAGGCCAATGGCGCATCCAGTCCAACACTCTGTTTCACACAGTGACCAAAGAACCCAGGTACCATCAGGAGGTCCACCAGTGGGACCAGGACACTAGAAGCCTTCACACTGTTGTCTCTCCCAAGCACCAAGAATATAGAGCATCACTTCAGAGAGTTCCAACAATACACTGTGGCTAATAGCCACTGATGGACTTTAAGGGATCTGTTGAGGCTGGATGAGTTGGCGTCAACGTGGCAGATGAGGTTCAGTGTGGCCAAGTGCAAAGTAATGCACATTGGGGCCAAAAATCCCAGCTACAAATACAAGCTGATGGGTTGTGAACTGGCAGAGACTGACCAAGAGAGATCTTGGGGTCGTGGTAGATAACTCACTGAAAATGTCAAGACAGTGTGCGATTGCAATAAAAAAGGCCAACGCCATGCTGGGAATTATTAGGAAGGGAACTGAAAACAAATCAGCCAGTATCATAATGCCCCTGTATAAATCGATGGTGCGGTCTCATTTGGAGTACTGTGTGCAGTTCTGGTCACCGCACCTCAAAAAGGATATTATAGCATTGGGAAAAGTGCAGAAAAGGGTAACTAGCATGATTAAAGGTTTGGAACACTTTCCCTATAAAGAAAGGTTAAAACGCTTGGGGCTCTTTGGTTTGGAGAAATGTCGACTGCGGGGTGATATGATAGAGGTTTACAAGATAATGCATGGGATGGAGAAAGTAGAGAAAGAAATCCTTTTCTCCCTTTCTCACAGTACAAGAACTCATGGGCACTCAATGAAATTGCTGAGCAGTCAGGTTAAAACAGATAAAAGGAAGTCCTTCTTCACCCAAAGGGTGATTAACATATGGAATTCACAGCCACAGGAGGTGGTGGCGGCTACAAGCATAGCCAGCTTCAAGAGGGGATATCAGTGGCTATTAGCCACAGTGTGTGTGTCTATTATATATATATATATTGGCCACTGTGTGATACAGAGTGTTGGACTAGATGGGCCATTGGCCTGATCCAACATGGCTTCTCTTACGTTCTTATGGACCTCTGCTCCATATGTTTATCCAATCCTCTCTTGAAGCTGGCTATGCTTGTAGCCACCACCACCTCCTGTGGCAGTGAATTCCATGTGTTACTCTTTGGGTGAAGGACTTCCTCTTATTCGTTCTAACCCGACTGCTCAGCAATGTCATGGAGTACCCATGAGTTCTCGTGTTGTGAGAAAGGGAGAAAAGAACTTCTTTCTCTACCTTTTCTATCCCATGCATAATTCCAAACTTGGTGACATCTTCTCTGCAATTAAAATGTATAGATAGGTAGGATCATGCTGCTGGCTCATTTGTATGCTCAGATCAAGTGGTTGACGCGCATTGCTTTGTTGGAAACTTTCAAGAAGGGCTTTGTGGCTTCCAGAATCTGTCAGCTCTCTTTTCCTGCTCTCTGTGCAATTTTAAAAGATATGAATATGCTGGACTTCTAAGAAGTTTGCAAGATATTAGCTCCTCAGCTTCAGCGGGCCCCCTGCTGTTCTGCTAATGGTGCATCGCTTTGAATTGCAAGTAATTAAAGGTACAGCGGCCTGCCGAATTGCACGGCTATTAATGATGGCAGTTCTAATACCTCAAGGTGAAGCTGACCTTCAGTATGGAGCCATAGTCTGAATGGTGGTTTGGCGCAGGTGAAACCCAAAAGGAGTGCAGTGCAAGGTTTCTTGATGCTGTGCAACAAAATAAAACCCATGTTTATTGGAAGGAGTTACGCTGGCATTCAATCAAACTGATGGGCAGTGGGTCCCGTACGGACAAAAGGAAATACCATTTTACATAGGGAGTGATTAAGATGCGGAATTTGTCGCCTGAGGACGTAGTGGGGGCCGCAGGAATAAACAGCTTTAAAAGGGGTTTAGATAGATTCATGGAGAATGTTTGGCAATGGTTACTAGCCATGGAAGGAGCCCCGTGGCACAGAGTGGTAAAGCTGCAATACTGTAAACTCTCTGCTCAAGACTTGAGTTCGATCCTGGTGGAAGCTGGGTTCAGGTAGCCGGCTCCAGGTTTTCTCAGCCTTCCATCCTTCCGAGGTCGGTAAAATGAGTACCCAGCTTGCTGGGGGGAAAGTGTAGATGACTGGGGAAGGCAATGGCAAACCACTTTTTACCTTTTTATTAGCCATGGGGACTGAGGGGAGACTCCACATTCAGAGGCACCAAAGCTCTGAATCCCAAAACCAGGAGGCAACATCAGAAGTCCTCGGCTTCTATCACATGTTATTGGTTGTTCAGAGAAACTGGCTGGCCAATGTGTGAGAAAGGATGCTGGACTAGATGGACCCCAGGTCTGATGCAGCAGGGTTCCTCTAATGTTTTTATCATGGGAAGACCTCAGCCTCCCTGCCATGTTGTTGGCCCTCCAGAGGAACTGATTGGCTACTGTTTGAGGCAGATTGCTGGACTAGATGGACCCTTACTGGTCTGACCCAGCAGGGCTCTTCTGATGGTCTTCTCAGGGGAAGGCCTTGGCCTCTGGGCCCTGTTGTTGGCCCTCCAGAGGAACTGTTTGGCCTCTGTGTGAGACAGGAGGCTGGACTAGATGGACCCTCACTGGTCTGACCTAGCAGGGCTCATCTGATGCTCTTCTCAAGGGAAGGCCTTGGCCTCTCTGCCCTGTTGTTGGCTCTCCAGAGGAACTGGTTGGCCACTGTGTGAGACAGGAGGCTGGACTAGATGGACCCTCCCTGGTCTGATCCAGCAGGCTCTTAAGTCAATGCCTGGTAGTAGCGTATTGCCTGTAGATAGCTGGTAGTCGGTGACAGAGCTGGCCAGTGAGTCTGTGAGCCAGCCATACATGTGGCCATCACCATGTGTTGGGACAGCAAACTTTGGAAGTTGGGTATTCATTGTGGAAGTCTATTACTCGTTGTTTTCATTGGATGACCTTGAGTTCTAGCATTATGGAAAGAGAGTGGTACTCCCCTATGGAACAGTAATTTGTAAGCTTCTGGCACAAGTCTGAGTTGTTGGTTTGTGTTTAGTCAGCACCCTGGTTCAAACTCTGACTGCTTCAGGATCTCGGATAGAGACCAGACTTTGACAAATAAGTGCTCCTTGGCTCTCAGAGCCAGCCCTGAATTTTAGGGGCCAGACTCCGTTTCAACCTTCACAGCTTCATGTCTCAATGACCACATTTCCTGATAATTGCTAACACAACCTCATCCCCAACTCTTTGCCCAGTTTCTTGTAATTTTATTAATACTGCGGCAAGTGTTGCGTATAAATAAATACAATCCCCATAACAAACAACTAACCTCTAACTCCAATCTTAGCTTCTCTCCCATAATTTCCTTGTTGATTTTAGCAAATGCCATTTAATTGAATAGCAGAGACACTAGAGAAAGCGACTGGCTAAGAAATGGATTCATCTGTCACCTCTGAATGGTGTAATCTGAAGTTTGCATATAAACACACAGTTTTAAGAACATCATGGCTGTGTTTATTTTTGCCTTTCCCCAGGACAGATTCTGATGCAAACATGACAAAATAAGCTTTGTATTCCCACTGAGGATTGCCAAGAGATGCCGCAATAAGATTGCTGGCAGATTTCCAAGACACCACATGATGCGATTTCTAAGCACTGTGAGGACCTGACTCCGGGATCTGTTGGGGCCTGATGTTGACAGTACTGAGCAAGACAATGATTTGTTATGGCTTCTTTAATTCTCCTAAAGCCAGAAATCAATGGAAATGTCGTTCTTAGAATGTCGGCTGCAACAAAGATGGCCAGGTACAAACTGGGTATCCCTGGCTCAGGGAGTCTTTCCAAGTCTAGCTTGCCTCATGGGTAGTGGTGGGAATTTTGAAACCATTAGAGGGTTTTCTCCCCCATAAAAAATGGAATTTTGGGGACAAACCGAAAAATGCATTTTCTTATCTAACCCGAACTTTGCTGCTTTAACATAAAAATATATATCATTTGTTAATTTGGCATATAAAATTGTACAAGTTGGCATATTTATGGAATTTAAAAACATAAATGTAGTCATTCTCGCTTTTTAAAATTTCTTCTATATCCATTACTCAAGAAAGCTGCAAACTGCCGCACTGCACTCATATGTTGTCTTAACATATGTATCTTAATTTTTGCCATCTGAGAGGTAGGAAAATATAAAAGCTGAAACTGGGAAGACAGATTTTGTCATAAATAAGGGCCTTTTTGGACAGAAACTGTCTCATATAGTCATAATAGGACTGCCAGCATATTTAGATATCGTTAAACATTGTAACATAGAAAACTGAACTCTATCATCAGTGATTACATCGTAGTATATTAATTATTTTGATATTTAAAGAATACACATGTATAGCAAACACAGGAATTGTCATCTCACATAAGCATGTGCATACAATGCTTTTTAGGTGAATACAATATTGTCCTACAAAGCATTTTAATCATTCCAAAAAGGAAAAAAATATGTGAGGTTTTTTTTAGTGTTCTTCAAAATTTCCCAGCTTTTTTCTCTGAGAAAAAAAAAAGTTGTCAGATGTGAAAAGGTGTTTTGGTTCTTCATACCTCTATTTCTACAGGGTTGTTGTAAAGATAAAACTGAGGAGAGGAGAGCCGTGTATGTTTTGAAACGTGAAGGCCCAAGAAGAGAAAAACAGGGTTATCTAATGCTGTTGATGGGCTTACATTTAAAAAAGAACTCCACGCTACACAGTTTGAGTAAAACTTGACCGTAAAGCTTTTCGGTTATTCCAGTAGAACAAAGTAGGAGTGAAGTAGTACCTTTAAGGCCAACAAGGCATCATAGGATTATTCAAAATCTTCACATTTTCCGCTAGAAAAAAGAGGAAGTTCTTGGGCAGGAAAAAATTAGAAAACCCTGGATTTTAGAACATAACATAAGAACATAAGAGAAGCCATGATGGATCAGGCCAATGGCCCATCCAGTCCAACATTCTGTGTCACACAGTGGCCACAAAAAACAAAACAAAACCCAAGTGCCATCAGGAGGTCCACAAGTGGGGCTAGAAGCCCTAGCACTGTTCCAACAATATGCTGTGGCTAATAGCCATTGATGGACCTCTGCTCCATATGTTTATCCAGTCCCCTCTTGAAGCTGGCTATGCTTGCAGCCGCCACCACCTCCTGTGGCAGTGAATTCTTCATGTTAATCACCTTTTGGGTGAAGAAGTACTTCCTTTTATTTGTTCTAACCCGACTGCTCAACAATTTCATTGAATGTCCACAAGTTCTTGCATTGTTAGAAAGGGAGAAAAAGGACTTCTTTCTCCACCTTCTCTATCCCATGCATAATCTTGTAAACCTCTGTCATGTCACCCCGCAGTCGGCGTTTCTCCAAGCTAAAGAGCACCAATTTAACCTTTCTTCATAGGGAAAGTGTTCCAACCCTTTAATCATTTTAGTTGCCCTTTTCTGTACTTTTTCCAATGCTATAATATCTTTTTTGAGGTGCGGTGACCAGAATTGTACACCGTATTTCACAAATCCACAAATTTTCTTTTGTGGACCTTCACATCTTCACAGCTTTTGTCTCTGGGCTTCCCAGGGTCTGGCTGGAAGGCCTATGTTTCTGCAGCTTTTGCCATTGTGTCTGGCTGGATCTTCCAGGCGTTCATGGATTTTAACGGAAAGAGAACTTGAATAAACACTGAATCATTAAGGCATATTGTAGGCAGGATTAATCCCTTGGTTCATTGCTTGCCATTGAGCTGTTAGGAAATTACATAAAACATGGTGTGAGCAATAGCCCTATGACATTGTTGGGTTATTTTTAATGAAGAACTGGAAATTCAGGATTCTTTTCCTGCAAGATCTTTTCTTTTTTGTCTCTGGCTCTTGCGGTTCAGGGGAGAAGGCGAAAGAAAAATAATCTCAGTGCCTTGTTTAAAATTTATGACTTTTTGAGTTCGGGTGCTAATTAATTCATGGTTTTTGCTAGCAACTGAAGTGTTTGAAAAATCAAAGTGCTATTTCTGGAACTTTATGTACTGTATTAAATACACATCCATGGTTTTTTTTTAAAGGTTAGTTGTAAGATGAAATAGCTAGTGGCGTATACCAGTTTTTGTTTGAGCAGCTGTCTTCTTCCAACCATTTTTGAAAAAAACTTGATTAAAACTTTTTCCCCCTTCGTCGGTTTTATAGCAGGGAGAAGGAAGGCTCTGGAGACTGTTCAGGGAAAGTGGATTTCTGGAAAGAGCCTCTTTTTTTGCGCTAATTCATGGGCAGCCTTTAGTATCGATCTCCAGTTTCCAGCACCTCTTGGAACTCCTCCCTGAAGTAGGACGCAAACCGTAAAACTCTTCCCGAACAACCACAAACAGAAGGGCATTCAGATCGGCACCAGCTGCTTGCCATGACTTGCGGGGGGGGGGGGCATTCAAAGAAAGTGCCTTCATGAACGCCACCCCCTCTCAGAGAGCCCAAGGGTGGACTGAGGAGTCTTTCCCAGCCCTGGTCTTTCCTTTCTTAATGCCAACTACAGCTGGGTACAGCTAGGACTGATGTGGCTCTCACAGTGAGCTAAGTTGGGAGAAAATGGCAAGGTTCATTGATGCTTTCTAGATTTGCTGGCTACTGTCTGAATGTTGGAGCTCGCTGTTTTGCTTTGGTCACTGTCTGAACCTTGTCAATGTCGACTTGGTCACAAGATTGTGTTTTAGTAAATCTATTCGTTCTGTGTTTTGATAACTCCTCCAATTGGGCTCCGTGTTCTGCTCTGGGTCTGCATGGTTGAGATAGAATTCTTTGGACTATGTCCTGTTAATATGAGATTGTAAAGGAATTGGTTGAGGCAAACCTGAAGGAATGCAAGATCAAGGAAAGAAATGGGAGGACCCTTCTGATAGGGGAGCCATCTTGAATGGGTTTTGTGAACTGTTTCTGATAGGTTTTTTTCCCCCATAAGCACAAAAGCCACCTGGATGTGGGTGAACTGACTGGGCCCCATCCATACAGACTGGGTTTGAGGGCAGTGTAGTGGTTAAGAGTGATGGACTCTAATCTGGAGAATCTGGTTCAATTCCACCCTCCTTCACTTGAAGGCAAGCTTGGGTCAGTCACAGCTCTAAAATAAGCCTAGCTCACTGCATAAAGCTGAAAAAGAGCTAGAGCCAAACTTGCTTAACGAAAGAGCCGCATAGAATAAACATCAGGTGATATAACCAACACGAATTTGGGCAGACAGGATGGTAGAAGACAGGAGAGCCTGGCGTGACTTGGTCCAGGGGGTCACAAAGAGTCGGACTTGACTGTACGACTGAACAACAACAAAATTGATGACACGACATGAACATCAGACGTTTGAGAGCTTCAAGACAGGAAGGAAGGAAGGCAAATAGATGAGGAGAGAGAGGAAGGAGGGAGAGGTGGAAAGAAAGCAGTTTCAACGTTGAATGCATTCTCCAAAGTGCTGTGGCTTGACTTGGAGAAGTGACTTAAAGAGAGAAATGCCTTCTCCGAGCTGGCCAGTGGGATGGTGGTGGCTTCAAGAGCCACACAATATGTGTGAAAGAGCCACATGTGGCTCCTGAGCCACAGTTTGGCCACCCTGTTCTCCAAGAATTCTCAAAAATAATAGCCAGAGGCTCAGAAATTACATCCACAAGCTCTTTTAGAACCCTTAGAAGCAATTCATCTGGCCCTGAGGACTTAATTTAAAGAAATTAGGTGTTTATGTACTACCCCTATGCTGATCCTAGGTTGGAACTTCATACCCTCCTTATAGGTTCTGTTTTTGCCATGTTGAGCACCGTTTCCCTCAGAAGAGAAGACCGAGGAAAAGTAGGAATTGAGCAGTTCCGACCTCTCTTCATTACCTGTTACAATTTCACTTTCTTGCCCTCGCAATGGGCCTACCGTGTCTTTGCTCTTTTCCTTACTCTGAACATAAGAAAAGAACCCTTTTTTGTTGTTTTTAGCATCTTTGGCCAGCCTAAGCTCATACTGAGCTTTAGCTTTCCTAACTTTTTCTCTACAAGCACTGGTGATTTGTTTAAATTCATCCTTGGTTATAAGGCCCTCCATCCAATTCCTAAAGGAGTCTTTTTTATTTCTCAAGTCTTTAGAGAGCTGTTTATGGAGCCACTTCGGCTTCTTTAGACTTTTTCCATTTTTTCTTCTCATAGGAATTGTCTGTGATTGTGCTTTCAGTATTTCGCTTTTAAGAAACTCCCACCCCTCCTGAACCCCCTTCCTCCTAAGTATTTCTGACCATGGGGTTTTACCCAGCATAGTTCTAAGTTTATCAAAGTTTGCCTTTCTGAAGTCCAACCTGTCAGTCTGACTACGCATAGCTTTTCCCTTCCCTAAGACTGTAAATTCCAAAATCACATGGTCACTACTGCCCAGGGTGCCCACTATTTCCACTTCTTCAATCAATTCTTCCTTGTTGGTGAGAATCAAATCCAAGATAGCAGATCCCCTTGTTTCCTTCTTCACTTTCTGGAAAAGGAAGTTGTCAGCAAGACAAGTCAGGAATCTATTTGACTTTTCATTTTTAGCAGAGTTGGACTTCCAACAGATGTCCGGGTAATTGAAATCTCCCATGATCACTGTATCCCTTCTCTTGGAGAGCTTTGCAATCTGCTGTATATATCAGATAGATTAGCTGAGTAGCTGTGATGGTCTGAAGCAGCAGAACCTGAAGCAGCCGGGGCCGACTCGATCTCCTCAGATCTTGGAAGCTCAGCAGGGGCTGGCCCTGGCTAGTATTTGGAAGGGTGATCCGCGAGGAATACCAGGGCTGGGAGGCAGAGGCAGGCAATGCCAACCACCTCTGAAATATCTTTTGCTTTAAAAAAAAAAGTCTAGCTCGCCACCTGTTGGTGCATAATGCTAAAAGATCTGGAACTTCTGGCTGCCAGACAGTTTTAGGATCTCCTGGCTACACTATACACAATTCTGTATGGTGATGGTGATGATGATACTAATAGCAGAACAAAACTTGAGTCCAGTGGCACCTTTAAGACCAACAAAATTTTATTCAAAGTATAAGCTTTTGTGTGCATGCACACGTCTTCAGGTTCAGTGAAACATTCTCTTGTCTCTTGTGCGCTTGCACATAAAAGCTTATACCTTGAATAAAATTTTGGTCTTAAAGGTGCCACTGAATTCAAAATTCATTCAATATGTAGGCAAGTTGCTGAAATCTGGTTCCCTCCCCCTCCCCTTTGCTCTTCTTCCCCCTTCCAGCTGGAAGAGAAAAACCGTGAGCTCGTTCTTTTTCCTTCCCCCTTCCCTTGGAACGAAAAGAAACGGCTGTGAAAATGCAGCTTTTGTGTGACTGTATCTTTAAGGACTGTGGAAGGAAACCTGACAACTTAATGGTGTGTGATTCACTAATAAAGATGCCTGTGTGGGTATGCTTAATCCTTTAAAGAGGAGAAAAGAGAGCTTCACTTATCAGTATTCAAACAGCAGAGGCACTGACTTAAATCTTTGCGAACGGCTCAGAGGCTTGAAGAAATCCACCGACTGTCTTGCAGAAGGATTCAGGCAGGCCTCTCCCGTCTTTGGCAAAGTAAGTCCTGAATTATTAAAGCTGCCTTTGTTTGTTAAATTGAGCCCCCCAACAAGAGGGATATCAGAGGAAGACAGACCTGGGTCCTATTAGGCATCATATTTAATGGCTCCTTTTAAAGAAATGTGTATCTTGCTGCGAGACACATGTAGTCAGATTGAGAATTTCTCCGTGTGCCTCTTGAAGAACTGTTCTGCCCAGAAATCTTGCCTCCTGGAGAGGGTGTGCTGGGTGGGAGAAGGCTGGAAATTTTTGTCAAAATGAGAAATCCTTTATAATGGACATTTTAATAGAAGAGGTCCTTATTATTATTATTATTATTATTATTGCACTGGATGCAAATAAGAGCTGCTGTGTGAAGGTTTGGTACATCTTGAACAGAAGAACAAACCAGATCACATTCAGAACGGGAGGGCATGAAGCTTCCTCTTTGTGGAATGTTGAATGTTTAATTCGATTTATACCCCGCCCTCCCGTCGAGGCGGGCTCAGGGCAGCTTACTTCCAAGTCGTAGCATGCTGTGATCACCATCATAGAATAAAACCATTTAAATAGGTAAAACCCAGAAATTAAAACAATATACAGTTTGGTGCTAACACATTAGATGTTCCTCATCGTTCCACGATGGCGGTTATTCCAGACATCTCCTACAATAGCTACCCCCCCCCCCACACCGGTTAATAATAAATAAGTAGCAAAATGTTAAGTATTGCAATTAAAAGCTGGTTGTGTAGTTGTAGGCTGCTCTGAGTCTTTCTTGCTGTTTATCTGTGGGTCCTTGTTGCCTCTAAACAAGGAGCCACTTTCTGCTGAGATACTGACACACACCTTCGTGAGAAATAGGCATGCGATGGAAAATCTTAGTGTCTTTTTAGGGAGAGGAAGAATCTCTCTTACTTGGACTTGGGTTTTTTTAAAGGAGAAAAACACCAAAAAGTAAAAATTGCTGGCTACTCTTTGTCCACAAAACTGATGAAATTAGAAGAGACGAGAGAATGTTGGGTTCGGCTTTTTGCTCTTAGTCTTGGGCAGATTTGTTTAAAGAAAGAATTCCTTAAACATGGGGGGAGAGATGGGAGCAGATTTGACCCCTCCAGCTTCTTGACGTTTAATGAAGCCCCTGCCTCTAATGTCACTGCCGGGATTAGCTCTTCAATTAGGCAGGATTGTGGCAGGCCAAGCCGATTACACTCCTTTGCAGCCGCCTGGAGGAGATGAAATGGATGCTCTGGATTCTTTAAAAAAAATTATTGGAATCTCTGTTGTCAAGTCTTCAAATTTATCATCAGGGCCCCCTTTCAGACTAGGCGGAGCTGCACGCAGCAGAACATGTTTGAGGAGCCTTAATTATCTTTATTTTTATCTGCCAGGTGGTTGTTTGAAGTCCAGCTTGGAGTCTGAGATGCATGAGCGTTTGGAGGCCTCCCTTTGACTTAAGGTAAGTCTCAATCAGATCGGTCTCTGAACACCTGTCCGTCTGCAGCCAGATTGAAAAAGCTTGGGGCCAGGAAGGACACAGCGAGTGGGCTGTCGCTCTCAAAATACCTAACGCTTGCTCCATTTTTGGAACTTCTCAGCTGCCCAGCGCCTTAGCCTTGGGTGTGTTTAGGGCTGTTGTGCTACTAACTGGCCCACAGAAGTGAGAAAAGGAAGACTGCTTATCACAGGGTGTGAACATTAATTAACATGTGGAATTCACTGCCACAGGAGGCGGTGGCAGCGGCAAGCATAGACAGCTTCAAGAGGGGATTGGATAAGCATCTAGAGCAGAGCTCCATCAGTGGCTCTTAGCCACAGCGTATTGATGGAACTCTCTATCTGGGGTAGGTGATGCTCTGTATTCTTGGTGCTTGGGGGGGCACAGTGGAAGGGCTTCTAGCCCCACTGGGGGACCTCTTCATGACACCTGGGTTTTTTGGCCACTGTGTGACACAGAGTGTTGGACTAGATGGGCCATTGGCCTGATCCAACAGGGCTTCTCTTATGTTCTTATGTGACACAGAGTGTTGGACTGGATGGGCCAGTAGCCTGATCCAACAGGGCTCCTCTTATGTTCTTATGTGACACAGAGTGTTGGACTGGAGGGGCCATTGGCCTGATCCAACATGGCTTCTCTTATATTCTTATGTGACACAGAATGTTGGACTGGATGGGCCACTGGCCTGATCCAACATGGCTTCTCTTATGTTCTTATGTGACACAGAATGTTGGACTGGATGGGCCACTGGCCTGATCCAACATGGCTTCTCTTATGTTCTTATGTGACACAGAGTGTTGGACTGGATGGGCCATTGGCCTGATCCAACATGGCTTCTCTTATGTTCTTATGTGACACAGAGTGTTGGACTAGATGGGCCACTGGGCTGATCCAACATGGCTTCTCTGATGTTCTTATGTGACACAGAGTGTTGGACTAGATGGGCCATTCGCCTGATCCAACATGGCTTTTCTTTTGTTCTTATGTTCTTAATCATGTTTTGGGTGATGGTTTCACCTCTGCCTCTTGGAGCTGAAGGTCGTTTTGATCTGAAACATGGTCTTCCTGTTCCTTCAATAAACAGGCTCACTGCGGGGGGAAGAAAGATGGCATGATTTTTAAAAAGAGACTAATTTCTTTTCGAGAACTCTTTCAGAGGGTGGCCGCATCGGTCTGTGGTAGAACAGCTAGATTATTTATACATTTATTTTTTTTATTAGGCTTATATCCCGCCCTGCCCCACAAGTCGGCTCAGGGTGGTCGCTACGTATAAGGAACATCCTAAACATCAAAACGTAATCTAAAAACCGAATTTAGAACAACCAGAAACAAGATGGCAACTAAAACAAAAAACTTCAAAGCGGTTCATCACACCTCCCGCAACACTTCATAGAGCAACAAGATTTTTGGGGTATAAGCTTTCCGAAGCTACTAGGTGCTACAAACCCAAATTAGCTGTTTGTTTTAAAAGCTGCCTTCGTTTGAAGCGCTAAGTGTTAAAACTCAGGATCAAGGTAAGCAGCGGTTCCTGGTACCCTGCACTGTGCAGTTGTCAAATGGGTTATACCTCTCTCCAGGGCTTTTTTGGTAGAAAAAGGCCAGCAGGAACATTTGCATATTAGGCCACACCTCCTGATGTCAACATTGTTTCACATAGGGCTTTTTTTGTAGACAATTCCCAGCAGGAATTCATTTACATATTAGACCACACACCCCTGACACCAAACCAGTCGGAACTGTGTTCCTGTGCGTTTCTGCTCAAAAAAAAGCCCCGCCTCTCTCAGTCTTGGAACTATCCTTTCCCAATGCATGAATAGGCTTGTTCAGTTTCTTAACTGTAACCTTCCGTGAAAGGCTTTCATTATAGGTTAAGTCACAGAATAATGAATGGATGTTTCCTTAAAAGTAAACAAATCGCTTGGAGGAGGGATGCATGAAAATAATTTGCAGGTTTTAGAAGCTTTGGGAGCGTCGTTTCTGTAAAGGCAACCTTGCTTAGCAATTTCCGGACGTTTGTTTGAGATCTCTATTCCCTGCAGTGCTTTGGGGCGGAGAGCATCCCGGATAGTCTGGGGAGCCAAAATAAAGCAAGACAGATTTGTTTCAGGTGTCAGTTCAGCTCCACATTGACAGTTTAATAGAAACGCGGAATTGGCAGGAAGAACTAAGATTGACAAACTGTTTAATCTTATTTTCTAGTGGAGTATAACTTTCAATTTAAGTCATCCTCTTTTTTTTTTTTTTAAGTGTAACTGCGACATTCAGGAATGAAGGCCCTTTGATATCCAGTACCCTGTGAGGTCTAATCAACTTGCCACCAGTGTTCCCACTAAGGTGAGTTAGCATGAGCTAGCTCACAGTTTTTTAGCCTCTGTTTTACACTTTGATATTCAGTGCCCTGCGATATCCTAATCAATTTGCCACTAGTGTCCCCTCTAAGGTGAGTTAGCGTGAGCTAGCTCACAGTTTTTTAGCCTCTGTTTTACACTTTGATATTCAGTACCCTGTGATATCCTAATCAATTTGCCACTAGTGTCCCCTCTAAGGTGAGTTAGCGTGAGCTAGCTCACAGTTTTTAAAACTCAGGCTTGCATATTTTTGTCTTTGCTTGGGAGAAATGGCCCCAAAGCAAACTAGTTCATGCAGTAGCTCACAACTTTAATGCCAGTAGCTCACAGAGCAGAATTTTTGCTCACAAGACTCCACAGCTTAGAGGGAGCATTGCTTTCCACTAACATTTTTCAATGTCAAAATGTTCCTACTTTTAAATGTAAGGAAAAGTGTGATACACTTCCCTTAAGAACTTGCCTAAAGCAGCCAGCAAAGAGCGTAACGTCTTGCAAAAACTTCTTATGCAACCTTGTCGTTTCCTGCCCTTCAAGCCAAGAGTCTGGAAATTTTCTCTCAGTACTTCTTACTGTTTTGCGCCTGATGCTCAGGGGAATTGGATCGTTCAGACTTGTGAAACCTTATCGACTAATAGTAGATTTTTTAAAAACTAACTTCTGCATTTAAAAAAAAAGGCAAATGCGTGTGCAGAATTTTTGCTCTTTGCTGTTGAGCATCAACATCGGGGCACTTCAGCATTCTGCTTTGTGGCACCTTTGCAAGTTTTCAGTTCTCAGTTGGAATGATGGCTTTTTCAAAAGCATAGGAGTGTTTGCAGATGCAAATTGCAAAGGTAAGATGGAATTAAACTGCGGGAAGACTAATGGCAGCTTCGCATGCTTTAGTATTCTGGCATTATACATATTTAGAAGCAGGTGAGATTGAATCCCGCGGCTGCGGGGGGAGGGAAAGCACTCTTATTCATTGGCTTCTGTCTTGGCATCTCCCCTTTTTAAAAAAATGATGTGTGTTGTCGGAACATTACAGTAAAGGAGCTTTTGAAAATGATTTTGCTTTTTGCAAAGACTGTATTGCAGACTTTGATTGCCCTGAGTTTAGTGCCAAGGTGGGGGAGGGTTGGAATATACTGTGCAAATGAGCAATGATCGCAAAATATCTGTGTTTTCTGTAACTTATTTTTGGCGGTCATGAATTATTCATCTCCCCCCCCCCCACCCCGTTTCTAGATTTGCAAGCTTTAATATATTTTAAATGACAGTGAACTGGATAATACAGTGGAGGAAGAAATTGGAGGCTGCTGATAAATATTCCGGCTAGCAAGCAGCAGCAGTAGATTAACAGGATCGGAAATTGCAAGGCACAAGGACGCATTGATATTGTGTTTAAAAGCAGTTGGTCTCACAGCAAGTGAGATTAGGCGCAGCCTCAGACCATCAAAGGCATGGGTGTAGATCTCATTTGTTGTGAGGGTCGGATCCAACATAAATGAGACCTTGTCAGGCCGGGCCATGTGTGTCATAATATGGAATGCTAGGAGGCAGAGATATAAACTTTTACAAACACAATTAAAGATTTTGTTTTTAGGTTTTTAAATGTTTGATTTAAATGTAACTATCTTATTCCGATTTTATTGTTTTATTGTTTGTTGTAAGCCGCCCTGAGCCACTCGTGGGAAGGGCGGGATATAAATCCCGGAATAAATAAATAAATAAATAAATAAAAAAACCCTTAAAATAAAACATGCTTAAAATATTAGTACTTGTTGGTCTTAAAGGTGCTTTCTTTGTATCTCTCCCATGGGATCCGGGGAACTGGGCAAAGGAAGCTCTGGCTCTTTCCTTCCTTTCCCAGGGGACCAGGAGGGGGAGGAGCCTCAGCCAATAGAAGGAAGAGAGGCTTGGCTCAGTAGCTCTGCTGTGTGATTGAGAGAGCCTGGCAAAGCAAGCTATTCCTCCCCTGTTACTCTCCAAATAGAGGCTTTGCTTCGAAGCTCCTGTGCGATTGAGCAAGCCTTGCAAAACAAGCTGTGGTGCAGAAAGAAGCAGGAGAGAGGGGAAAGGAAGCATGACAGTTGCTCGGGAGCTTGATAGGAATCTTCCAGGGGTCTGATTTTGCCCCCAGGCTGCATATTTGACACCTCTGATCTAAGGGGCTTTCAGGAATTGGGATGGAGCTAACCCAGCTTCCTGGGCTCTATAAGGGGTATCACTTGCAAGGAGAGGGGGCTCTTTCCCCATGCCTGTTGCCTTCTTCCTGCAGGAAGGGGACACACGATCAGCAGGAATCTCTCTCAAGGATCCCAGATTAAAGGGGCAGCATCAGATTCTCTGACGTTCCCCAGCAGGTGTCTTCAAAGAAATGCTACGTGCTCACTTAGGATATTGTGGACCTCTACAGACACTGCGAGCAGCTGCAGTGCATCACTCCCAAAGGATGGGGAGGGAGGCCTTAAAATCCCAGAGAATGAGAAAAACAGACTGTCCTGGTGCAAAACACAAAAGGCCCTGGCAATTAGAGTCTTTCCAGCAACTTCAGCCTTGACCCTTGCGGTAGTCCTTTGGGCAAGGGACCCGTGAGAAGCATCCCCCAAAGAAGAGCAAACTGAAGCCACTGGTGACGTCTTATGTAGCAGGTGCCAGCCTTGATTCTCTTCAGTTCTCTGCCAGGTGAAAGGCTGTATCCTTCTTCATTCAGGGCAGTATAATGGCTCAAGCGTCAGCAGGTAGATACTGCATCCAAAGCAAACCTAGGGCTCTCTGGAGTTCTCCTAAGGAGGTTCCTGTTGACAATTCAGGTATAAGAAAAGCCCTGCTGAATGAGACAGACCAGTGACCCATCTAGTCCAGCCTCCTGTCTCACACAGGGGCCAGCCAGTTCCTCTGGAGGGCCAACCTCAAGGCAGAGAGGCCGAGGCCTTCCCCTGAGAAGAACATCAGAAGAGCCCTGCTGGATCAGACCAGGGAGGATCCATCTAGTCCAGCCTCCTGTCTCACACAGGGGCCAGCCAGTTCCTCTGGAGGGCCAATAACAGAGCAGAGAGGCTGAGGCCTTCCTCTGAGAAGAACATCAGAAGAGCCCTGCTGGATCAGACCAGGGAGGGTCCATCCAGTCCAGCCTCACACAGTGGCTAATACGAAGGACCGACAGCACGGCAAAGAGGCTGAGGCCTTCCCCTGATGTTGCTTCTCAGCTCTGGGAAGGAGGATAAAGAGGCCCAAGGAGAGTCCAGTATACAAGATTAGAGGTTCACAAGATTCTGCCTGGGATAGAGAAGGGAGAGAAAGAAGGACTTTTCTCCCTTTCTCACAATGCGAGAACTTGTGGACATTCAATGAAATTGCTGAACAGTCGGGTTAGAACAGATAAAAGGAAGTCCTTCTTCACCCAAATGGGGATTAACACATGGAATTCCCTGCCACAGGAGGTGGCGGTGGTAGACAGCTTCAAGTGTAGCAGTGTAGACAGCTTCAAGAGGGGATTGGATTAGCATATGGAGCAGAGGTCCATCAGTGGCTCTTAGCCACAGCATATTGTTGGAACTCTCTGTCTGGGGCAGGGATGCTCTGTATTCTTGGTACTTGGGGGGGGGGACAGTGGGAGGGCTTCTTAGTGTCCTGGCCCCACTGATGGACCTCCTGATGGCACCTGGGTCTTTTTTTTGGGGGGGGGCACTCTGTGACCCAGAGTGTTTGGACTTGATGAGCCATGATCCAACATGGCTTCTCTTATGTTCAGTTATTCCATCACTCCCTCAAGCTTTGCAAGATTTCAGGTCAAGGAGACCAGCACACATTTCTCAAGCAGTCAGGTCCTTCCAAACAGACTTGCAGGGGAAGCGGGTCTCAGTCAACCACTCCACTACCACCGACCAGGTTCCACTGGAGAGATGGAAAAGTTAGTGCGACATTGAAGGGTGCGCCGGCGGTTGACTATAGCAGTTATTGGAAATGTTAACTACTGCAGTCACACGGATTGCTTCTCATCACATGGGTCTTTATTCACAGGCCAACTGTGGCTAAGAAACTGATGGTTCTTTGACAGACTAATTGAGCTCTGGGGGAAAAGTATCTGGGTTATGACTCTCCTACCTCAAACCTTGGTCGTGCAACAAAGTTAATTGGGGTCTTTAATTCCTCCTGACGTTTCAGTGGGTGGTTTGCTGTCACTGAGAAATCCGAACTTCCTTTGCTTTGTCTTGGGTTTGGGGCTTTGCTTGTGAATCCCTTCAGAGCCGTGTAGGAGAGACTTGAGGCTAATTTACATAAGAAGACAAAGGAGTTAGAACTGCATCACTAGAGACGGCATGCCTTTGCTAAGAGGGGATGGCTTACTAGACCGAATGTTTTACCATGGGGAGAATCAGCATAAGAACATCAGAGAAGCCATGTTGGATCAGGCTCATGGTACATCCAGTCCTACATTCTGTGGCCAAAAAAACTCAGGCGTCATCAGGAGGTCCACTAGTGGGGCCAGGACACTGGAAGCCCTCCCACTGAGCCCCCCAAGCACCAAGAATACAGAGCATCACTGCCCCAGACATAAGAACATCAGAGAAGCAATGTTGGATCGGGCCAATGGCCCAACCAGTCCAACACTCTGTGTCACACAGTGGCCAAAAAAACCAGGTGCTATCAGGAGGTCCATCAGTGGGGCCAGGACACTAGAAGCCCTCCCGCTGTACCCCCCAAGCACCAAGAATACAGAGCATCACTGCTCCAGACATAAGAACATCAGAGAAGCCATGTTGGATCAGGCCAATGGCCCATCCAGTCCCAACACCCTGTGTCACACAGTGGCCAAAAAAAACCAGGTGCCATCAGGAGGTCCATCAGTGGGGCCAGGACACTAGGGGGCCACTGTGCCCCCCCCAAGCACCAAGAATACAGAGCATCACTGCCCCAGACAGGGAGTTTCAATGATAAGCTGTGGCTAATAGCCACTGATGAACCTCTGCTCCATATGTTTATCCATTCCCCTCTTAAAGCTGGCTATGCTTGCAGCCACCACCACCTCCTGTGGCAGTGAATTCCATGTGTTAATCCCCCTTTGGGTGAAGAAGGACTTCCTTGTATCTGTTCTAACCCGACTGCTCAGCAATTTCATTGAATGTCCACAAGTTCTCGTATTGTGAGAAAGGGAGAAAAGGACTTCTTTCTCTGCCTTCTCTATCCCAGGCATCATCTTGTAAACCTCTATCATGTCGCCCCTCAGTCAACATTTCTCCAAGAATCTCTGCCCAGACAGAATCAGTGTGTTCAAGAGAGGGCCAGGAGCTCTTCTCTCTGATACTGGGACGTAACTTGAATGTACCGTTGGCAGGCAAGAGCTTCAAAGTGCAGCATTGGGCACACCCCGAGACTTGTCGAAGCTTGGCACTCAGCCGTGATGCGCAAAGCACTCCCATGCCCAAAGGGCCGTTTCCTGGGCACACTTTCCACTGGCGTGCTAATGCGGCGTACGGCGCAGCCCAGTTTAAGCAAGACGGTGGCATGTGCAGCATGGCTCAGGTACATTGTTCTGTTCCAGTCCACCAGCATCAATTCAAACTGGGCCTTTGTTTTTGATGTTTGCAGTGGTTTTGTAAGATGCAGAGAAGAGCTTTTGCACAGGCAACTTTCTGCACAGTGCAGTCCAGATGCAGTTTGCGTGCCATAGAAACGAGAGTCGTTACCGTGAACTTGTCTTCGGTCGTCTGTGCTCTTAGATCTTACGTACTCATGCTTTTTTGGCATTTCTGCTGCTTTCTTCCTTTGCTCTGTTAAACTCCATCCCCCTCATAGGGAGGGACGGTGGCTCAGTGGTAGAGCATCTGCTTGGGAAGCAGAAGGTCCCAGGTTCAATCCCTGGCATCTCCAACTAAAAAGGGCCCAGACAAATAGGCGTGAAAAACCTCATCTTGAGACCCTGGAGAGCCATGAATGGGGCTGTGGCTCAGTGGTAGAGCATCTGCTTGGGAAGCAGAAGGTCACAGGTTCAATCCCCAACATCTCCAAATAAAAAGGGTCCAGGCAAGTTGGCATGAAAAACCACTGCTTGAGACCCTGGAGAGCCATGAATGGGGCTGTGACTCAGGGGTAGAGCATCTGCTTGGGAAGCAGAAGGTCCCAGGTTCAATCCCCGGCATCTCCAACTAAAAAGGGCCCAGGCAAATAGGTGTGAAAAACCTCAGCTTGAGACCCTGGAGAGCCATGAATGGGGCTGTGGCTCAGTGGTAGAGCATCTGCTTGGGAAGCAGAAGGTCCCAGGTTCAATCCCCGGCATCTCCAACTAAAAAGGGCCCAGACAAATAGGTGTGAAAAACCTCATCTTGAGACCCTGGAGAGCCATGAATGGGGCTGTGGCTCAGTGGTAGAGCATCTGCTTGGTAAGCAGAAGGTCCCAGGTGCAATCCCCGGCATCTCCAACTAAAAAGGGCCCAGACAAATAGGCGTGAAAAACCTCATCTTGAGACCCTGGAGAGCCATGAATGGGGCTGTGACTCAGTGGTAGAGCATCTGCTTGGTAAGCAGAAGGTCCCAGGTTCAATCCCCGGCATCTCCAACTAAAAAGGGTGCAGGCAAGGAGGCAAGAAAAACCTCAGCTTGAGACCCTGGAGAGCCATGAATGGGGCTGTGGCTCAGTGGTAGAGCATCTGCTTGGTAAGCAGAAGGTCCAAGGGTCAGTCCCCGGCATCTCCAACTAAAAAGGGTCCAGGCAAATAGGCATTAAAACCTCATCTTGAGACCCTGGAGAGCCATGAATGGGGCTGTGACTCGGGTAGAGCATCTGCTTGGTAAGCAGAAGGTCCCAGGTTCAATCCCCGGCATCTCCAACTAAAAAGGGTGCAGGCAAGGAGGCAAGAAAAACCTCAGCTTGAGACCCTGGAGAGCCATGAATGGGGCTGTGGCTCAGTGGTAGAGCATCTGCTTGGGAAGCAGAAGGTCCCAGGTTCAATCCCCGGCATCTCCAACTAAAAAGGGCCCAGACAAATAAGCGTGAAAAACCTCATCTTGAGACCCTGGAGAGCCATGAATGGGGCTGTGACTCAGTGGTAGAGCATCTGCTTGGTAAGCAGAAGGTCCCAGGTTCAATCCCCGGCATCTCCAACTAAAAAGGGTGCAGGCAAGGAGGCAAGAAAAACCTCAGCTTGAGACCTTGGAGAGCCATGAATGGGGCTGTGGCTCAGTGGTAGAGCATCTGCTTGGGAAGCAGAAGGTCCCAGGTTCAATCCCCGGCATCTCCAACTAAAAAAGGTCCAGGCAAGCAGGCGTAAAAAACCTCAGCTTGAGACCCTGCCAGTTTGTGTAGACAATACTGACTTCAATAGACCGAGGGTCTGATTCAGTAGAAGGCAGCTTCATATGTTCATATGTCTAAGGGTAGAGATGGTGGCTCAATGTTAGAGCATCTGCTTGGTAAGCAGAAGGTCCCAGGTTCAATCTCCAGCATCTCCAACTAAAAAGGGTCCAGGCAAGTAGGCATGAAAAACCTCCGCTTGAAACTCTGGAGAGCTGCTGCCAGTCTGAGTAGACAATACTGACTTTGATGGACCGAGGGTCTGATTCAGTATAAGGCAGCTTCATATATGTTCACCCCCATCCCGGCTTCCAGAATGCTCTGTGAAAACAGTTTAGAAGGCGTTGCTTAATTCCACCTCTCCCTTTGACATAATAAAATAAGGATTTAGCAATGCAGCTGCTAAGCGTGTAGGAAAAGAGGAGTGTCTGGAAACTTCCACGTGGGCTGGCTGCCTAATCTGCCCTGTGGCCTGGATTCAGCAGCTCCCCCGCAAGGGCCTGCCTGGATTTCCTCCCATTATTTGTTCCTCTTGCAGTTCTCTGTGAAGTGCCACGGGCCCCGTATAGCAGCATCCCTGCTGGGGTGGGGAGAGTTACATTGCTGAGAGTTGCATTTTGGTGGGTCAAATTGATGTGCCGGTAACAGCAGGACCCTGGTGCTTGTGTTGCAGGCCCAGAATGCCGTGATGCTTTTGTACAAGACTTTAGAGCCCCTCGGGCGTCTTTTGGGGAGAGGGACCCCACCTAAGGATGGAGCAGATAAAAATCTTGAGCATTGGGTCGCTGTGGCAGGTGACTGTGGTGACTCCGTAACCTGGCGCAGACTTTACAAGAGGAGCTCACGGAAGTATTGGCTAAGCTAGGGGTGTCGAACTCATTTGTTATGAGGACCGGATCTCATACGAATGAGACTTTGTTGGGCTGGGCCATGTCGGGGCAGGCCACATGTGTGTCTATTTAAGATTAGGCAGCAGTGATGTAAATTTATAAAGGACACAGGCAAACACAATTGAAGATTTTTAAAAAAAACCCCAGAACATGCTTAAAACGTTAGCACTTATTGGTCTTAAAGGTGCTTTCTTTGTATTTCTCCCACGGGAGCCAGGGAACTGGGCAAAGGAAGCGCTGGCTTTTTCCTTCCTTCCCCAGGGGGCTAGGGGGGAGCCTCAGCCAATAGAAGGAAGACAGACTTGGCTCAGTAGCTCTGCTGTGTAACTGAGAGAGCCTGGCAAAGCATGCTCGCCCTCCCCCCCTTCCTCCCCAAAGGAGGAGCCTCAGCCAATGGAGAAAATAGAGGTTTTGCTCTGCAGCTCCTGTGTGATTCAGCTAGCCTGGCAAAGCAAGCTGTGCTGCAGAAGGAAGCAAGAGATAGGGAGAAGGAAGCAGATGACAACCAGTGGCTCGGGGGCCTGATAGGAGACCTCCAGGGGCCTGATTCAGCCCCCAGGCTGCATGGTTGACGCCCCTGGGCCAAGCCATCTTGCCTGTGTGTGCAGAAGATTAAATTCTTACTAAAAGGCAGGAGAGAAAAGGACTCAGAGGCAGCTTTTTAGCCTGGAAGACGTTGCCAGGCTTTGGATTTGGCTGATCTTATCATCCTGTTAACTGTCTTTGGCTCCCTCTCAAAAGAAAAGTAGGATATTCAATTTTGGGGGGGAAACATGGTATTCTACCACCCCCCCCACCCCCCAAAAAACCTTATTGGAATCCTGCCTCTCTGAGATCTGGGCCTGGTACTTCTGAAATGGAAATCGTTTTTGACCTGGTACATTCAGAGTTGTGCTGGTGTTGGAAAAGAGTTTAGGGATACTGTGGACTGAACAAAAAAGACAAATAATGGGTTCTAGATCAAATCAAGCTTGAACAGGGCAGGGACAGTGGCTCAGTGGCAGAGCATCTGCTTGGTAAACAGAAGGTCCCAGGTTCAATCCCTGGCACCTCCAACTAAAAAGGGTCCAGGTAAGGAGATGTGAAAAACCTCCGCTTGAGACCCTGGAGAGCCATGAATGGGGCTGTGGCTCAGTGGTAGAGCATCTGCTTGGTAAATAGAAGGTCCCAGGTTCAATCCCCGGCATCTCCAACTAAAAAGGGTCCAGGCAAGGAGGCGTGAAAGACCTCAGCTTGAGACCCTGGAGAGCCGCTGCTAGTCTGAGTAGACAATACTGACTGATGGACCGAGGGGGGTCTGATTCAGTAGAAGGCAGCTTCAGATGTCCGTATGTTCATTCACTAGAAGCTAAAATGACTAAACTGAGATTATCATAATTTGGTCACACTATGAGAAGATAAGAGTCCCTGGAAAAGACAGTAATGCCGCCTACCAACACAAGTACTTCGGTGGTATTAGTTTCAGGGATGCATCCATTTCATTTTTCCCTCTGTGCAGTTTGTTTTCAGTTATTCCTCCCCTCCAAAAGCTCATTTGGACTAATTTATTCTGCTCACACATCCCAAAAGGTTTGAAGCTTGCCTGCCCTTTTTGGCACGGCTGACTTATTTTGTTGACATCCTCCTGGGAAGGAGCAAAGTGCAGACTGAGTTAGCAGGTCACTGAGCTTTGAGATGAAGTCCTAGAACAGAGGTGTCAAACATGTGGCCTGGGGGCCAAATCAGGCCCCCAAACAACTGGCTATTTTTTGCTTCCTTCTCCCTCTCTCTTGCTTCCGTCTGTATCATAGTTTGCCAAGCCCCTCTTCCTTCTGTTGGCTGTGGCTCCTCCCTGTCCTGATCCACTGGGGAAAGAAGGAAAGAGCCAGAGTTTCCTTTGCCCTGTTCCCTGGATCCCATGGGAGAGATTCAAAGAAAGCACCTTTAAGACCAAGTCCTAATGTTTTAAGCATGGTTTATTTAAGCTTTTAAAAAATCTTTGTGTTTGTGCCCTTTATAAAGTTTATATCTCTGCTACTTGGCATTGGTTTGGCAAGGTCTCATTTTTGTCAGATCCAGCCCTCATTTCATTTGATTTGATTTGATTTGATTTATATCCCGCCCTACCCCACCGAGGCGGGCTCAGGGCGGCTCACAACATAATAATTCTACCAAATAGGTATTTGGTAGATTTAACAGGATTGAGTACTCTAATAGACACTGTCTTTGTAATTCCAAATGTATTGAAACTATTTCTCATGTACTACTGAACTGTCCTCTTTATGAAGATATTCGTTGTATATACTTGAAAGATATCTTAGCAGATATGTTGGGCTGTGCTGATTCAGGCAAAGTCCACAAACTTTTAAATGACACTTGCGCTGAGGTAACTTTAATGGTGGCTAGATTTCTCCAACAGGCCATGGAAATACGACAGAGAATGGTTCTGGAATGACCACATTTTATCTTTTAATTATTTAATTTGGCTAAACTCAACTCATATATATTTTACTTATTTTATGTATTTTAGCTCCCTATGTACTTTATAATCTAGGATTTTATATTATTTATATTGCTATTTTACTGCTAAATCTGATTTATGCCAATAAAGGCTTGCTATTTGCTATAATAATTCTAACAATAAGGTTTAAAAATTGAAATACAATAATAATTTACATAATTAAAAACAACCAGTATATCGATCTATCAGTCAATGTCAATATGCTATCTTATTGTCTTCCTTCAGAATATTTAATGCCGGTCAGTTATAAGCCAACCGGAAGAGGACTGTCTTACAGGCCCTGAGGAACTGTCCAAAGTCCCGCAGGGCCCTGACCTCTTCTGGTAGCTGGTTCCACCAGCAAGGGGCTGTGATTGAGAAGGCCCTGTCCCTAGTTTATTTATTTATTTATTATTTATTTATTACTTTACATTTATATCCCGCCCTCTCCGCAAGCGGACTCAGGGCGGCTCACAACATCATAAAAACAATCAATTCAATAAAACATATAAAACCATAATTTACTTATCAATTTAAAACTATTAGCGCTGTCTCAGTCCAATCTAGGCGGTATTGACTTCTGCCTATGCTCGCCAGCATTCTGTGGGATGTCCGGTGGCAGCCCATTTTCAATCAACCACAAAAGCCTGTTTAAACAGTTCGGTCTTACAGGCCCTGCGGAACGCCGAGAAATCCCGCAGGGCCCTTATAGCTTCTGGGAGGGTGTTCCAGAGTTCTGGTGCTGCCACCGAGAAAGCCCTAGATCTTGTTATGCATAGCTTGGCTTCTTTTGGGCCAGGGGCAGACAGCAGATTTTTTGTCCCTGATCGCAGTGCTCTCTGGGGGATATATGGGGAAAGGTGGTCCCATAGATAGGCAGGTCCCTGACCATATAGGGCTTTAAAGGTTAATACCAACACCTTGAAGCGAACTCGGAACACACCAGGCAACCAGTGCAGCTCTCTCAGCACTGGCTGAATGTGCTCCCGTCGTGGTAGCCCCATTAACAGCCGTGCTGCAGCGTTCTGCACTAGTTGTAGTCTCCGGGTTAGCGTCAGGGGTAGCCCCAAGTAGAGAGCATTACAGTGATCTATTCTTGAGGTGACCGTAGCATGGATTACCGTCTCTAAGTCGTTGCGCTCCAGGTAAGGGGCCAGCTGCCGCGCTTGCCGAAGATGGAAAAAGGCAGCTCTAACAGTGGCTGCCACCTGAGCCTCCATTGTAAGGGAGGACTCAAGGAGCACGCCTAAGCTCTTGACCTTGGGGACTGGTATCAGTGGCACCCCGTCAAGGGCCGGCAGCTGGATCTCTCTCCCCGGACCGCCCCGACCCAGGTAGAGAACCTCCGTCTTCGTCGGATTCAACTTCAGCCGACTCAGTCTGAGCCAAGAGGCCACGGCTTGTAATGCCAGGTCTAGATTTTCCTAGTTGACTTCAACCGGGCCTCCTTTGGCCGGGGGATTACAAGCAGATTTCGACAGCCGGATCGCAGCACTCTCTGGGGAGCATATGGGAAGAGACGGGAAGAGATGGGAAGAGACGGCATATGGGTCCTTAAGGTAGGCAGGTCCTAGGCCATGAGTTTGACTCCTCTGTCCTAGAAGGGTTTGTCCTTAGAGGAGCCCTTGCTGTTGGCCTCTTCTGAGCTTAGTGGAGTAAAATGTATTAAGGGTGTTAAAACAGTAGAATTCACCGAAGCTCTCTCTGGTACACCCCGAATCTAGTAGTGCTCGGACGTGTATAAAACGTTTTAAGTCTAGGATGCAGTAAAGTCAGTGGGATGAAAAACAAGATCCCAGTAATTGTCACCCTCAGCGGCGCCGTTAATTCCATGAACTGCTGCTCGGCAGCCACTGGCTCGTCTTCCCAGGCATCTTCTCCCAGTTCGTCAACAACAACTGTTTTACTGTTAGAAACTCAGAAGCTGTACAAGGACACAAGCCTTGGGAGTAATGACGTATACAGGGTTACACATTTGCTATATAGGATATCTTCAGAGGTTACATTACAGATGCATACTTGAGTCACGGGTTCAAAGGTTGCTAAACACTATCTCTTTTATTACTGAGGAATTTAGGCTATTAAAAATATCTCCCATTCTCACACTTCTCTAGCAGAAGGCAAGAGCTGTCTGTGTGAACCTGTGGGAGAGGCAACTTGAAAGTGGTACCAGCCAGGCTGTAGCATAAACATCCTTGGGCCAGATGGATTTATTACTTGCCCAATGGTTGTAAATAAGGGGGGAGCAGTAGAGAGCTGGTGACCTGCTCAAGAAACAATTATGTTACAGAAATGAGCGCGCTTGACACACGCCTCACTGCAGGACAGTTCTTAGTTCCTCTCCTTTCTCGGTTTCTGGCAACGGTGTGAATTATAGTAGCTCTGTCATTAAAATGACGCTCAGTCATGAAAAATAAGCGCTTGGTTGCTGGTGGAAAATTGGGAACGGTTTTAATTATTCCCGAAACCTTTGCAATTACTGCGGCAGCAAATCATGGCATAATATAAAATCAATATAAATAATGCAGTTTGTATCTGGTTGAGTGCTTTAAGAATTGTTGATGCACACGCGCCCCTCCTTGATCTAGCGGGTGCAGATTTTTGAGCCCCAGAGAGCGTGTGAACAAGATAGAAGAAGAACCAGCGGTTATTTCCAAGCTTCCAGCAGTCGTATCCAGTGTTCCCTCTAAGCTGTGGAGTCTTGTGAGCAAAAATTCTACTTTGTGAGCTCCTGGCATGAAAGTTGTGAGCGAGTGATTTGGCTGCTGCATAAATTAGTTTACTCTGGGACCATCCTTCCTGAAAAAAAATGTGTGAGCCGGAGGCAAAAAACCTGTGAGCTAGCTCACACTAATTCAGCTTAGAGGGAATACTGGCCGTATCTCTCCCCCAGTCCTGTTTTTTTAAAAGAGGATCTTTGGACACTGACAGTGTCTTCTCCTGCCTGTTCCTCCAAGCAGCTCAGAGCCTTGTGTGTTGCTCAACTCTTTCTCATTTTATCATTTTACAACCCTGCGAGGTAGGCTAGAACGTGCATGACAGACCCTAAGTCTTCTAGCAAACATCACAGCATGGTGGGAATTTGAACTCAGGCCTTCCAAATCCTAGTATTAGGCACTCTAGTCACACTGCATATGAAATGTGTTGTGGTGACATGCTTACTTTCTAGCAGGGTTTTCTTTGCAGCAGGGATGTTTTTGCATATTAGGCCACACCCCTCTGATGTAGCCAATCCTCCAAGAGCTTGGAATTCTAGCAAGAGCTCCTTTGCATATTAGGCCACACACCCCCTGATGTAGCCAATCCTCCAAGAGCTTGGAATTCTAGCAAGAGCTCCTTTGCATATTAGGCCACACACCCCTGATGTAGCCAATCCTCCAAGAGCTTGGAATTCTAGCAAGAGCTCCTTTGCATATTAGGCCACACCCCCCCGATGTAGCCAATCCTCCAAGAGCTTGGAATTCTAGCAAGAGCTCCTTTGCATATTAGGCCACACACCCCTGATGTAGCCAATCCTCCAAGAGCTTGGAATTCTATCAAGAGCTCCTTTGCATATTAGGCCACACACCTCTGATGTAGCCAATCCTCCAAGAGCTTACAGGGGCTCTTAGTGCAGGGCCTACTGTAAGCTCTTGGAGGACTGACTACATCAGGGGTGTTTGGCCTAATATGCAAAGGAGTTCCTGCTACAAAAAAGTCCTGCTTTCTTGAGTAAAATTGCTTCCTCTGTCTAAGCCTTCCGGCAGGTAACAGTACACGAAAATAGGCCTGCAAACCGTTATAATGTGATCCATAAAAATAGCGAAGTCTAAGAAGCTGGGTTTGTAACCTAGGAACATCGGTGAAGGACCAAGTGCTGAACACACGTCAGCTCAGTAATCTTTACCATGCAGTAGCCCCATAAGGCAGGCCTGTATTGCAGGAGCATGTCCTGGGGGTGGGGAGCTAAGAAAACATAAGAACATAAGAGAAGCCATGTTGGATTAGGCCAGTGGTCCCTCCAGTCCAACACTTTGTGTCACACAGAGGCCAAAAAACCAGGTGCCATCAGGAGGTCCATCAGTGGGGCCAGGGCATTAGAAGCCCTCCCACTGTGACTCCCCAAGCACCAAGAATACAGAGCATCACTTGCCCCAGACGTAAGAGAAGCCCTGTTGGATCAGGCCAATGGCCCATCCAGTCCAACACTCTGTGTCACACAGTGGCCAAAAAACAACCAGGTGCTATCAGGAGGTTCACCAGTGGGGCCAAGAGAGACGTTTTTCCTCAACCCAGCTAGTGAGTTTGTGACTGAGCTGAGATTCGGTCCTTGTCCTTGGTGCCTGGCCTCCTTCCTAAGCAAACAGGACTGAAAGGGTTTTGCCTGGTCTAATTTTCCAGGGTCTGTGCAACCCAGAGCTCCGTTCTCTGACGTTCAGCACTCCACAGGGGCAGCTGCCTTGACTTCCTCTGCCGTTGCCCCCTGTCATTGTGCTTCTGGGTACTCTTTATTTGTATTTCTGCGCTTGTTTATACCCAGCCTTTCTCCCCAGCGGGACTCCAGATCGGCCTGCATCCTTCTCTCCTTTGTTTTAGCCATACAACAACCCTGTGAAGACAGCTCAAGATGGGTGGCCGTGTCAGTCTGTCTGGAGCAGCAGAAAAGAGCCGGAGTCCAGCTAGGACTGCCAAGTCCGATTCAAGAAATATTTGGGGGCTTTGGGGGTGGAGCCAGGAGCAAGGTCGGGACAAGCATCCGTGAACTCCAAAGGGAGTTTTGGCCGTCACATTTAAAGGGACCGCACCCCATTTAAATGCCTTCCCTCCAATGGAAATAATGGATAGGGGCATCTTCTTTGGAGGCTCATAAAATTGGTCCCCTGGTTCGATCTTTTCAAAACATGGAGGGTATTTTGGGGATGCTATGCTGTAAATTTGGTGCCTCTGCCTCAAGAAACAGCCTCCCTGGATACCCACAGATCAATTCTCCATTATAGCCTATGGGAATCGGTCTCCATAGAGCATAATGCAGTGCCCAGCAGACATTCCCCCCCCACCCGCTTTCTGATGACCCTGAAGTGAGGGGAGGGCCTCCAAACTGGGGGATCCAATGCCCCCCCCCCCTTAGGATTGGCAACCCGAAGTCCAGCAGTGCCTAAAAGACTCGCACAATCTGGGGCCGGGGTGTGTGTGTGTGTGTGTGTGAGCTTTTGGGAGTCACCACAGCCAGTGCTTTGGGGCTCTGAAGCAGTGAGCAGTGACTCACGAAAGCTCGTCCCTGAGCAACCCTGTGAGGCCAGTTAGGCTGAGGGGGTTTTGACTGGCCCAGGATCTCCCAGCAAGCTTGCACGGCAGAGCAGGGATTCGAACCTGGCTTTCCCAGGTCCCAGTCCAGAACTTGAACCACTGCATCAGCCCCCTGTCCCTGGGATCTGGAAGGGCCGGTCCCTAGAGAATTCTGGAACTCATCCCAAGAGGAGCAGTAAAAGTTTCCCACGAACAGGGGGGACTCCCGCTAGAGGAAGCCTGACGCTGCTACTGGATTTAGCAAAACCCCGTGCAGATGAACTGCTGTTTTTTACATCCCTTCCCTCTTGGAAACATCAGGGGAGGCTGCAGAATCTCAGAGGAGAAAGCCCTCCCGTCACCTACGAACAAGGTTTTATTCCAGAGATTTCCAGGCAACACGAAGGTATTGAGCTCCTAAGTGGTTTCCCCCGTGCATTAGTTAAATTCTGCCTGCAGGAGACAGGGCAGAACCTCCAATTATGCCCCATTTCCCCCCCCCCCCCTCTGTGCCTCTCCTCTTAAATGACACCTGTCACTTAGGTAAGGTAGGCATGGATATTCCAGGCAGTGCCATTAACTGAGGTCATTGGAGCCTGGCCGCTTAGCTTTGTTAGCTGATTGAGGAACAGCTGCCGGGGTTGAGTAATTCCTGGCGATAACTGTGGTGGTGGCTCCCAGGTAACAGAAGGTAGTGTGGCCTTCGTCTGACAGAGGGCCTTCATTTGCGAGGTAATTTCTTAGAGCAGGGGAGGTAAATCGGGTTTATCAGCTGTGATGGATAAACTGGCGCAGAAGCTGATCTTGTCTTGTGGGTAAGCAGATGTTGAGCGTGTTCTGCTTGGGCCAGGAATCCCTTCCTTGTGAAGATGCTGGAAGAGGGCTGCAGGTTTTCCTGATGCCTTCCCTCCTGTTGCTCATGGTTTTATGGCGTGCTGCTGTTGCTGTGGAAGCAGCCCTGGGGTGCAAAGTGGTAAAGCTGCAGTCTGAGCTCTCTGCTCACGACCTGAGTTTGATCCCGGCGGAAGCTGGGTTCAGGTAACTGGCTCGAGGTTGACTCAGCCTTCCATCCTTCCGAGGTGGGTAAAAGGAGTCCCCAGCTTGCTGGGGGGGGGAAATATGAATGACTGGGGAAGGCAATGGCAAACCACCCTGTAAAAAGTCTGCTGTGAAAACGTTGTGAAAGCAACATCACCCCAGAGTCGGAAACAATTGGTGCTTGCACCTTTACCTTTTTTTTTTTTTTACTGTCACTGTGGAGCCCCGTGGCGCAGAGTGGTAAAGCTGCAGTACTAAGAACATAAGAGAAGCCATGTTGGATCAGGCCAATAGCCCATCTAATAGCCACTGATGGACCTCTGCTCCATATTTTTATCTAAAACCCTCTTGAAGGTGGCCAAGCTTGTGGCCGCCACCACCTCCTGTGGCAGTGAATTCCACATGTTAATCACCCTTTGGGTGAAGAAGTACTTCCTTTTATCCGTTTTAACCTGTCTGCTCAGCAATTTCATCGAATGCCCACAAGTTCTTGTATTGTGAGAAAGAATACTTTCTCTACTTTCTCCATCCCATGCATTATCTTGTCAACCTCTATCATGTCACCCCACAGTCGACATTTCTCCAAGCTAAAGAGTCCCAAGCATTTCAACCTTTCTTCATAGGGAAAGTGTTCCAGCCCTTTAATCATTCTAGTTGCCCTTTTCTGCACTTTCTCCAATGCTATAATATCCTTTTTGAGGTGCAGCGACCAGAACTGCACACAGTACTCCAAATGAGACTGCACCATCGATTTATACAGGGGCATTATGATACTGGCTGATTTGTTTTCAATTCCTGCAGTCTAAACTCTGCTCACAACCCGAGTTCGATCCTGGCGGAAGCTGGGTTTAGGTAGCCAGCTCAAGGTTGACAGCCTTCCATCCTTCCGAGGTTGGTAAAATGAGTACGCAGCTTGCTGGGGGGGTGGGGAGCGTAGATGACTGGGGAAGTCAATGACAAACCACCCCGTAAAAAGTCTGCCATGAAAACATTGTGAAAGCAGTGTCACCCCAGAGTCGGAAAGGACTGGTGCTTGCACAGGGGATTACCTTTACTGTCACTGTAATCTTTATTAACACAAACGAAAATACAAAGGACAAAGTTTGAGTCCAGTGGCACCTTTTAAGACCAAGTTTTGGGTGCACGTGCTTGGTCCATGCACATGAGAGCTTGGACCCCCCAAAAAAACTTTTTTGGTGCACATAAATAGAACTTTGTGCCTGCAGACAAAAGCTTTTTCCCAAAATACAACTCTCTTGGTCTTGGTCTTGGGAGGGACTGTGGCTCAGTGGCAGAGCATCTGCTTGGGAAGCAGAAGGTCCCAGGTTCAATCCCTGGCATCTCCAAAAAAGGGTCCAGGCAAATAGGTGTGAAAAACCTCAGCTTGAGACCCTGGAGAGCCTTGAATGGGGCTGTGGCTCAGTGGTAGAGCATCTGCTTGGGAAGCAGAAGGTCCCAGGTTCAATCCCTGGCATCTCCAAAAAAGGGTCCAGGCAAATAGGTGTGAAAAACCTCAGCTTGAGACCCTGGAGAGCCTTGAATGGGGCTGTGACTCAGTGGTAGAGCATCTGCTTGGGAAGCAGAAGGTCCCAGGTTCAATCCCTGGCATCTCCAAAAAAGGGTCCAGGCAAATAGGTGTGAAAAACCTCAGCTTGAGACCCTGGAGAGCCGCTGCCAGTCTGAGAAGACAAGACTGACTTTGATGGACCAAAGGTCTGATTCAGTATAAGGCAGCTTCATATGTTCATAAAGGTGCCACTGGATTCAGATTTCGTTCTGCTACTTCAGACCAACGCAGCAACTCACTCGAATCTATAAAATACAACACATGAAAATACATAACCATCCTTTTCCTCTTTATAACCATGGACAAAGATACCCATTATCAGCATAGAGTAATTATGGTATCAGTTCCGTCGGTTCCATTGTCTGTATAGGCACTGGCCACAGTAGGTCTAATCGGAGTGCGTCTTTGCTTTTCTGTTCATTTCGCAAGGGTTTACGTCTCTTGTTTTCAACCATCCGTCCCTGTCATTTAGGAGTATTTTCTTCCCCCGTTGCCTTACAAAGACCAGCCTGGCAGCAGTAATCATGTGCGAAGCAACCATTAACAGGTCACTTGGGATGTCAGGTAGATTATTTAGCAGCAGCGTCTCTGGCTCGTGGGGTGGATTTTATTATTATTGGGTTATTTATCGTCTGCCTCTCTTGCTGAGACTCACGGTGGATTATGCAGTACGAGTCAGCAGTGCAGCGGGGTTTGGACGAGGGAGGTCGGAAAGCAAACAGAAATCTCAAACAGAGCATGAGCTTTTCGACGTGGCACAGAACTAGGTAGCCTGGCGCATACGTAACAGTGATAGAGAGCTCCAGGTGGGGAAGCCATGTTGGTCTGAAGCAGCAGAACAAAGCCTGAGTCCAGTAGGCACCTTGAAGACCAAGAGAGTTTAATTCTGGCTCTAAGCTTCTCTCTGCATGCACAAAGTTCTGTTTATGTGCACCAACAAAGTTTTATTCTGGGTCCATGCTTGGTGCATGGACAAAGTTCGTGCACCCGAAAGCTTATCCCCGTAATAAAACTTTGTTGGCCTTAAAGATGCCACTGGACTCCGACTTTGTTCTAATGACTGGTGTCCTAGTGCAGCAGCAGTGCCCAACCTTTTTGGCACCAGGGGCCTGTTTTGTGGAAAACTATTTTTCTGTGGACCTGGGTGGGGGGGAATGATGGTTTCAGGATGATGCAGTTCTGCACTTTATATCTATTAGTTTGGTGTGGTGAAGTGTGCAAACTCTTATCTGGGAGAACCGGGTCTGATTCCCCACTCCCCCACTTGCACCTGCTGGAATGGCCTTGGGTCAGCCAGAGCTCTCTTATCTTGGAGAACCGGGTTTGATTCCCCACTCCTCCACTTGCACCCGCTGGAATGGCCTTGAGTCAGCCAGAGCTCTCTTATCTTGGAGAACCAGGTTTGATTCCCCACTCCTCCACTTGCAGCTGCTGGAATGGCCTTGGGTCAGCCAGAGCTCTCTTATCTTGGAGAACCGGGTTTGATTCCCCACTCCTCCACTTGCAGCTGCTGGAATGGCCTTGGGTCAGCCAGAGCTCTCTTATCTTGGAGAACCGGGTTTGATTCCCCACTCCTCCACTTGCAGCTGCTGGAATGGCCTTGGGTCAGCCAGAGCTCTCTTATCTTGGAGAACCGGGTTTGATTCCCCACTCCTCCACTTGCAGCTGCTGGAATGGCCTTGGGTCAGCCAGAGCTCTCTTATCTGGGAGAACCGGGTTTGATTCCCCACTCCTCCACTTGCAGCTGCTGGAATGGCCTTGGGTCAGCCAGAGCTCTCTTATCTTGGAGAACCGGGTTTGATTCCCCACTCCTCCACTTGCAGCTGCTGGAATGGCCTTGGGTCAGCCAGAGCTCTCTTATCTGGGAGAACCAGGTTTGATTCCCCACTCCTCCACTTGCAGCTGCTGGAATGGCCTTGGGTCAGCCAGAGCTCTCTTATCTGGGAGAACCGGGTTTGATTCCCCACTCCTCCACTTGCAGCTGCTGGAATGGCCTTGGGTCAGCCATGGCTCTCTTATCTGGGAGAACTGGGTTTGATTCCCCACTCCTCCACTTGCACCTGCTGGAATGGCCTTGGGTCAGCCAGAGCTCTCTTATCTGGGAGAAACGGGTTTGATTCCCCCCTCTTCCACTTGCAGCTGCCGGAATGACCTTGGGTCAGCCAGAGCTCTCTTATCTGGGAGAACCGGGTTTGATTCCCCACTCCTCCACTTGCAGCTGCTGGAATGGCCTTGGGTCAGCCATAGCTCTCTTATCTGGGAGAACCGGGTTTGATTCCCCACTCCTCCACTTGCAGCTGCTGGAATGGCCTTGGGTCAGCCATAGCTCTCTTATCTGGGAGAACCGGGTTTGATTCCCCACTCCTCCACTTGCAGCTGCCGGAATGGCCATGGTTAAGCCAGAGCTCTCTTATCTGGGAGAACCGGGTTTGATTCCCCACTCCTCCACTTACACCTGCTGGAATGGCCATGGTTAAGCCAGAGCTCTCTTATCTGGGAGAACCGGCTTTGATTCCCCACTCCTCCACTTACACCTGCTGGAATGGCCTTGGGTCAGCCAGAGCTCTCTTATCTGGGAGAACCGGCTTTGATTCCCCACTCCTCCACTTGCACCTGCTGGAATGGCCTTGGGTCAGCCATAGCTCTCACAGAGCTGTCCTTGAAAGGGCAGCTTCTGGGAGCGCTCTCTCAGTCCCACCCACCTCACAGGGTATCTGTTGTGGGGGAGGAAGGTCAAGGAGATTGTGAGCCACTCTGAGACTCTGAAATTCGGGGTGGAGGGCAGGATATAAATCCAGTGTTGTCGCCTTATTATTATTACCACATTGCAATATATAATGAAACAATGATATGGCCTAGTTGCTGACAGGCCATGGACCGTTACTGGGGGTTGTGGGCCGCTGTCCTAGTGTCACTCTCTGACCATTTTGTTACAGAACGCTCCTGTGAAAAAAGCCCTCTTGAATAATTCTGCTTTGCAGTTGGTGGAAAGGTGGGAGTGTGGGGACCTTCCTCCCCTCACCAGGGAAGCCATTCCATAGGGTGGGGGCCACAACAGAATGCAGGATTATGGGCGGTTATTGCGTTTGCCATGTGCAGGATGGGTCTTTTCCATTGGTGGCTTAAAAAACCAGGAAGAGCTTCTGCTGTTTGTTTGGTGGAGATGCAAATCAGAGGTGTAGCCAAAAGAGCCTTGCCCCTTAATGAGATAATACAGCTGATATCTTTATCAGCGGTTGTATCTGGCTGTTCCTTGCCCTTGAGCTGTTTGTTAATGTCATGTTTCAGACGTGATTAATCTTAGCTTAATCTCTTATCTCTTCACACACACACAAAAATTAAAACATTCAGACCATGTTTTGCCTGCACTGAAGATTGTCATTAAGAAAAAAAAAACACCAGGCTGTGAATAACATTTATTTTTATTATTTATTTCCTTTGTCTCCAAATGAAAACAGGATAATTTGCTCCATTTTTCATTCTTGCTGGGCGGGTATCCTGGCTGGGATTCAAGGAGAGCCAGTTTGGTGTAGTGGTTAAGTGCGTGGACTCTTATCTGGGAGAACCGGGTTTGATTCCCCACTCCTTCACTTGCACCTGCTGGCATGGCCTTGGGTCAGCCATAGCTCTGGCAGAGGTTGTCCTTGAAAGGGCAGCTGCTGTGAGAGCTCTCTCCAACCCCACCCACCTCACAGGGTGTCTGTTGTGAGGGAGGGAGATAAAGGAGATTCTGAGCCGCTCTGAGACTCTTCGGAGTGGAGGGTGGGATATAAATCCAATATCTTCATCTACCTCACAGGGTGTCTGTTGTGGGGGGAGGAAGGGAAAGGAGATTGTAGGCCGCTCTGAGACTCTTTGGAGTGGAGGGCGGGATATATATCCAATATCCAATGTGGTGTTGGTGAGCTGTGGATCGACTGCAGGCTGAACTGAGATCCTGAGCTGCACTTTAGCTATGTAGGGTGGCATGTGGAGGGGGGGGCAGTGAATGGATATGTGCCCCCACAGTGGCAGTCTTATAAGTCCAGCAGCATTTTTGAAGATGGGTAGCCATTAGTCCATCTGCAGCAGTAGAACATAAGAACATAAGAGAAGCCATTTTGGATCAGGCCAATGGCCCATCCAGTCCAACACTCTGTGTCACATAAGAACATAAGAGAAGCCCTGTTGGATCAGGCCAATGGTCCCTCCAGTCCAACACTCTGTGTCACATAAGAACATAAGAGAAGCCATTTTGGATCAGGCCAGTGGCCCCTCCAGTCCAACACTCTGTGTCACATAAGAACATAAGAGAAGCCCTGTTGGATCAGGCCAATGGTCCCTCCAGTCCAACACTCTGTGTCACATAAGAACATAAGAGAAGCCATTTTGGATCAGGCCAATGGCCCATCCAGTCCAACACTCTGTGTCACATAAGAGCATAAGAGAAGCCCTGTTGGATCAGGCCAATGGCCCATCCAGTCCAACACTCTGTGTCACATAAGAACATAAGAGAAGCCCTGTTGGATCAGGCCAATGGCCCATCCAGTCCAACACTCTGTGTCACATAAGAACATAAGAGAAGCCCTGTTGGATCAGGCCAATGGCCCATCCAGTCCAACACTCTGTGTCACACAGTGGCCAAAAAAACCCATCAGGAGGTCCACTAGTGGGGCCAGGACACTAGAAGCCCTCCCACTGTTGCCCCCCCCTCCCGCAAAGCACCAAGAATACAGAGCATCACTGCCTCAGAGAGTTCCAGCAATCTGCTGTGGTTAATAGCCACTGATGGACCTCTGCTCCAGATGTTGATCCAATTTCCTCTTGAAGCCGTCCATGTTTGTAGCTGCCACCACCTCCTGTGGCAGTGAATTCCATGTGTTAATCATCCTTTGGGTGAAGAAGGACTTCCTTTTGTCCGTTCTAACCTGACTGCTGAGCAATGTCATTGAATGTCCACAACTTCTCATATTGTGAGAAAGGGAGAAAAGGACTCGCCCATCTCTATCTCATGCATAATCTTGTAAACCTCTATCACGTTTCCCCGCAGTCAACGTTTCTCCAAGCTAAAGAGCCCCAAGCGTTTTAACCTTTCTTCATAGGGAAAGCGTTCCAGCCCTTGAATCATTCTAGTTGCTCTTTTCTGCACCTTTCCCAGTGCTATAATATCCTTTCTGAGGTGCGGTGACCAGAATTGTACACAGTATTCCAAATGAGGCCGCACCATCGATTTATAGAGAACAGTGAATCCAGCAGCACCTTCAAGACTAACCAGATTTGTGATGGAGTGTGAGCTTTCGTGATTCGGAAGAAGTGAGCAGTGACTCACAAAAGCTCCTGCCACAAATTTTGTTAGTGTTCAAGGTGCTGCTGGATTCTTGCTCATTTCGACACACCCAGCAGTATATTTGCCATTGTAACGTTGTGCCAGCACAAGAGGTGAGATGTCTGCAGAAGACTGACTGAAGATGCCAACAGAGTCTTATGCCTCTGCCAGTATGCCTCCCCTCCCATGCTGTGCTCCCAGTTCAACCCAGGAGGGTGCCGGTGGCTCATGGCACTTATGTATCTCCACAGTGCGCTGTGGTACAGTTGCTCTCCTAAGCAGTTTGCTTACTGGGCTTCTTACAGCTGAATGGTGGAACCTCTCAATGGTCTCGGAGAAACCTCAGAAGCTGGAACTCCCAACCAGTGCTGTAAGGTATGGGCAGGCTTTTTCTGTAAGTGGAAATGTTCTGTGGTTACCATTTCATCTGTTGGAAGCATTTGACCCCCTCGGGAAGAAGAGGAGGAGGAAGATGATGATGATAATATTGGATTTATATCCTGCCCTCCACTCCGAATCTCAGAGCAGCTCACAATTTCCTTTATCTTCCTTCCCCCACAACAGACACTCTGTGAAGTAGGTGGGGCTGAGAGAGTTCTCACAACAGCTGCCCTTTCAAGGACAACTCCTATGAGAGCACTTAACCACTACACCAAACTGGCTTTCCACTACACCAGACTTTCTTTCCACGCAGGATAGGCCAAGTGCATGGGGTTTATTGCAGCTCAGCGCACCGGGAACCAAGTCTGTTCAAGGGGGTCAGAAATGCACACGTGTTTGTGCACGCGTGAGATTGAATAGGGAGGGAGGGCTGTTAAACAGAGTGAAGGTCCTTTGCTGGTGTGTTGCTGTTCTGATTGAGGGGAGGGAGCTCTAATGTCTTTGCAAGCAGCTGGCAGAGTTTGGCGTTATTGTTCGTGCCATTAGCAGAGGGGGTTTAATAGTCTCATCCATCTGGAGACAAGTAGATTTATTGGTCCCCACGCTAAATGGGCTCATAATTACGACAGCCATTTCCATGCTGGGTTGTGGAGAGGGAGAAGGGTGTCAAATAGAGGAGGTTTCTGCCCGTCTCTGACAATGCAGTGACTGTAGCTGAAATGTACAGGGAGGGGATGTGGCTCAGTGGAAGAGACTCTGCTTGGCACGTGGAAGATGCCAGGTTCAATCTTCAGCATCTCCAGTTAATAATAATAATATGATGATGATATTGGATTTATATCCCGCCCTCCACTCCGAATCTCAGAGTCTCAGAGCAGCTCACAATCTCCTTTATCTTCTTCCCTCACAACAGACACCCTGTGAGGTGGGTGGGGCTGAGAGAGCTCTGGCTGACCCAAAGCCATTCCAGCAGCTGCAAGTGGAGGAGTGGGGAATCAAACCCGGTTCTCCCAAATCAGAGTCCGCGCACTTAACCACTACACCAAACTGGCTCTCTTAGGATTAAGTTAAGGATCAGGTGGTAGGTGTCGGGAAAAACCTTTGCCTGAGAGTGACCTGCCAATGGTCTGATTTAGTACAAGTCAGCTTCATGGGTGTTTGTGTGTTTGGAGAGCCAGTTTGGAGTAGTGGTTAAGTGTGCGGACTCTTATCTGGGTAGAACCAGGTTTGATTCCCCACTCCTCCACTTGCACCTGCTAGCATGGCCTTGGTCAGCCATAGCTCTGGCAGAGGTTGTCCTTGAAAGGGCAGCTGCTGTGAGAGCCCTCTACAGCCCCACCCACCTCACAGGGTGTCTGTTGTGGGGGAGGAAGGGAAAGGAGATTGTGAGCTGCTCTGAGACTCTTTGGAGTGGAGGGCGGGATATAAATCCAATATCTTCATCTTCTGTTTGACGGAAGGACTGGGTGGTGGCGGTGGTAGCAGGCAGTGTAGGGGAAGCTATTGTGTACCTTTGCCTGCGTGTGGTAAGTCAGACTGATAGGTGTGGGTACTGAAAATGGAATGGAAGGCAATGAAGCAAACAGCCCCCAGGTTTGGCCTCTGGGTAAAAAACATGGCGTGTTCCAGTAATGTAGGTTTACATTGCCACAGAACAGGGGGGGCCAAACTGCTGTTCAGGAGTCTCATGTGGCTCTTTCACACACATTGTGTGGCTTTCAAAGCCCCCACTGTTCTGTCAGCTGGCTTGCAGAAGGCATTTGTCTCTTTAAATCACTTTTCCAAGCCAAGCTAGCCAATGGCTTGGAGAATGCATCTAAAGTTAAAGTTGCTTTCTTTCCACCTTACATTCCCCCATCTTCCTTCCTTCCTTCCTTCCTTCCTTCCTTCCTTCCTTCCTTCCTTCCTTCCTTCCTTCCTTCCTTCCTTCCTTCCTTCCTTCCTTCCTTCCTTCCTTCCTTCCTTCCTTCCTTCCTTCCTCTGACATTCATGTCTTGCGGCTTTCAAACATCTGATGTTTATTCTGTGTGGCTCTTACATTAAGCAAGTTTGGCCACCCCTTCCTTAGAGTATAGGAGAAGCAGTCTTTCTTGGAACAAAGTCTGATTCCTGCGGCACCGATTAAGACCAACAAAATTTTATTGTGGGTTTTGTTCATTGGTCTTAAAGATGCCACAGGACGCAAACTTTGCCACAGGATTTAAACTTTGTTCTGCTGCTTGAGACCAACACAGCTATCCCCCGAATCAGTCTTTCATGACTATTGTTGTTATTGATTGCATTTGATGAATCGCCCTGTCCCGGCTAGTGCCAGACTCTGGACGATGTACAACATTAAAAAAACAAAACACACATATAAAATCAGTTCCATTAAAAAGATTACAAACCCTGATGGCAGCTGCAAGCATAGATAGCTTCAAGAGGGGATTGGATAAACATCTGGAGCAGAGGTTGATCGGTGGCTATTAACCACAAGGTATGGATGAAACTCTCTGTCTGAGGCAGTGATGCTTTGTATTCTTAGTGCTTTTGGGGGGGCACAGTGGAAGGACTTCTAGCCCCACTGGTGGACCTCTTGATGGCATATGGGGGGTTTTTTGCCACTGTGTAACAGAGTGTTGGACTGGAGGGGCCACTGGCCTGATCCAACATGGCTTCTTTTATGTTCTTCTGTAACACAGAGTGTTGGACTGGATGGGCCATTGGCCTGATCCAACAGGGCTTCTCTTATGTTCTTATGTGACACAGAGTGTTGGACTGGATGGGCCATTGGCCTGATCCAACATGGCTTCTCTTATGCTCTTATGTGACACAGAGTGTTGGACTGGATGGGCCATTGGCCTGATCCAACAAGGCTTCTCTTATGTTCTTCTGTGACACAGAGTGTTGGACTGGAGGGGCCATTGGCCTGATCCAACATGGCTTCTCTTATGTTCTTATGTGACACAGAGTGTTGGACTGGATGGGCCATTGACCTAATCTAACAGGGCTTCTCTTATGTTCTTCTGTGACACAGAGTGTTGGACTGGATGGGCCACTGGCCTGATCCAACAGGGCTTCTCTTACGTTCTTATGTTAGCCAGTCACACACTTCCAACATAACCTACCTCACACGGTCGTTGTGAGGATAAAATGTCTAACCCTAGCAGAGTATGAGGGAAGGTGCTTTCGTTCCCTGTTGGGGTATGAATGAAGTTAATAAATACTTTGGACTGGGGAGCGTACAGGAAAAATTAACTTTGCCTGCTCACCCACAGCCATTTTGTCTTTTCACTTTTAGAGCTGGAAGCGCTAGAAGGAGACTTTTTTGGCCGACTCTGGTGCTGAACAGCCAGCTGCAGATATGCAGGGAATGCTGCTGGCTCCTCTGTCGTTTTTGCTGAGCAGCACCTGGGATTGTTCCTTTCAAACCCAGATGGAATGTGACTCACAGATGGAATTAAATAGTAAACCTGCTGTATGAAGTCGGCCAGCTTGGAAAGCCACGATGTAGATTCAATTAAGTGAGCTCCACTCACTGGTATTGGGGCAGGATCTCAACTGCAGGCACTGCCTAAACCAGGGGTGTCAAACATACGGCCCAGGGACTGAATCAGGCCCCCGGAGAGCTCCTATCAGGCCCCTGGGTAACTGGGGGTCCCCTCGGTAGCAGAGGTCCATCAGTGGCTATTAGCCACAGTGTGTGTGTATATATTAAAAAATTTTGCCACTGTGTGCCACAGAGTGTTGGACTGGATGGGCCATTGGCCTGATCTAACATGGCTTCTCTTATGGTCTTATGGTTGTCATCTGCTTCCTTCTCCCACTCTTTTGCTTCCTTCTGCATCTCAGTTTGCTTTGCAAGGCTTGCTCAGTTGCACAACAGCTAAGAGCAAAATCTTGATTTTTCTCCATTGGTTGAGGCTCCTCCCTTGGGGAGGAAGAGGGAAGGGAGAGCTTGCTTTGCCAGGCTCTCTCAATCGCACAGCAGAGCTACTGGGCCAAGCCTTTCTTCCCTCTTTTCGCTGAGGCTCCTCCCCCTGCTGGTCCCCTGGGGAAGGAAGGAAAGAGCCGGAGCTTCCTTTGCCCAGTTCCCTGGATCCCATGGGAGAAACACAAAGAAAGCACCTTTAAGACCAACAGGTGCTAATGTTTTAAGCATGTTTTAAGGTTTTTAAAAAATCTTTAGTCGTGTTTGTCTGTGTCTTCTAAAAAGCTTTATATCCCTGCTTCCTAATCTTAAATAGGTATACACGTGGCCTGGCAAGGTCTCATTTATGTCAGATCCGGCCCTCAAAGCAAATGAGTTCGACACCCCTGGCCTAAACAGAAAGGCAGGGCAGAATTTAGTCAGGATGCCTTAGGGTGCTCACAGCAAACAGATTAAAAGGCAGATTAATTTGCGAATAAACCATTAAGCATTTGTATATTCAAATCTTTTTTTTTTATTTTTTAAGAGAGGACCTGCGTTCTTAGCTCTGCAAGGCTTGACGTGAAGCCAGCCCCTAATCTTACTTTCCTTGGCATCCTCGCTGCTCTCTGGCCGCTGCAGTTTGTATCGTAGCAATACTGATTGCATCATGTTAAAGCCAAGCCTTGAGTAAACCTGAGAAGCCGTTCTTCTCCCTGTGCAAATTGCTTCAATTATCTTGCTAACGGCAGGTGTAGGGCATGATAACTGCGCATCTGGAATGGCGAAGGGTTGAAGCAACTCATGGGCATTTTGGCTGCGGCAACAACCCCAGACACCCACCCACCCCTGGGCATACTCTGCCATACTTACATTATGAAACCTCTGCAATTTGGTTTAGAAATGTGCTCCCATGCAGAAAAACTTAACGTTTTCTTTCAGTTTGTCCAAATTAGGCATTTGTCTTCTGTCATAAGATGTGGACTGAAGCTGGTATTACTTTGCGCAGAAATGCCTTGTGAGCAGTGTTCCTTCTAAGCTGAGCTAGCATGAGCTAGCTCACAGATTTTTGGCCCGCAGCTCACACATTTTTGTCTTAGCTCAGAAAAATTGACCCCAGAGCACCATAATTTATGCAGCAGCTTGCAACTTTAATGCTTTGTTGTTCAGTCGCACAGTCGAGTCCGACTCTTTGCGACCCCATGGACAAAGTCACTCCAAGGGGAGTGACGGTGGGGAGGGACGGTGGCTCAGTGGTAGAGCATCTGCTTGGGAAGCAGAAGGTCCCAGGTTCAATCCCTGGCATCTCCAAAAAAGGGTCCAGGCAAAGAGGTGTGAAAAACCTCAGTTTGAGACCCTGGAGAGCCGCTGCCAGTCTGACTTTGATGGACCAAGGGGGGTCTGATTCAGTATAAGGCAGCTTCATATGTCCATAAGCCCTCCTGTCTTCCACCATCCTCTGAAGTCTGCTCAAATTTGTGTTTGTTACATCAGTAACGCTGTCCAGCCATCTCCTCTTTTGCCTTCTGTCTTTCCCAGCATCAGGGTCTTCTCCAGGGAGTGCTCCCTTCTCATTTGGTGGCCAAAGTATTGGAGCTTCAGGGAAGAGTCTGGGTTGGTTTCCCTTAGGACTGACTGATTGGATCTTCTTGCAGTCCAAGGGACTCTCAAGAGTCTTCTCCAGGGAGGGCTCCCTTCTCATTGGGTGGCCAAAGTATTTGAGCTTCAGCTTCAGCATCTGACCTTCCAGGGAACAGTCAGGGTTGATTTCCCTTAGGACTGACTGATTGGATCTTCTTGCAGTCCAAGGGACTCTCAAGAGTCTTCTCCAGGGAGGGCTCCCTTCTCATTTGGTGGCCAAAGTATTGGAGCTTCAGCTTCAGCATCTGACCTTCCAGGGAAGAGTCTGGGTTGATTTCCCTCAGGACTGACTGATTGGATCTTCTTGCAGTCCAAGGGACTCTCAAGATTCTTCTCCAGCACCACAGCTCAAAAGCATCTGTTCTTCTGCGCTCGGCCTTCCTTAATGCTAGTAGCTCACAGAGTAGAATTTTTGCTCGCAAGACTGCCGCTTAGAAGTAAGATTGCTTGTGATGTTGTCTTTAATGGGACAAAACTTGAGTCCGCTCACACTTTTCCTTCGCCATCAGGTTGCAGCAAACTTAAGGCAACCCCGGAGGGTTTTCAAGGCATGTGAAGTTCAGAGGTGGCTTGCCATTGCCTGCCTCTGCAAAGCAACTCTGGACTTCCTTGGTGGTCCCCCATCCAAGGACTCACCAGGGTCAGCCCTACTTAGCTTCTGAGATCTGATGGGGTCAGGGTCGCCTCAGGTCAGGGCCATCCAGGTTAGAGTGCAGGCATCTTGGAGACTGACAGAATTTGGAGTCATTTTATCCACGTACCAGCCTTCTAATGAGAACTCATGGAAACCTATTCCCTGGGAAATTTCATTGCTCTCGCTTTTGGAATTGAGCTTTGTACTGCTGCTACAGACTAACAGGCTTACGTAACATGAGAGCCAGTTTGGTGTAGTGGTGAAGTGCATGGACTCTTATCAGGGAGAACCGGGCTTGATTCCCCACTCCTCCCCTTGCACCTGCTGGAATGGCCTTGGGTCAGCCAGAGCTCTCTTATCTGGGAGAACTGAGTTTGATTCCCCCCTCCTCCACTTGCACTAGCTGGAATGGCCTTGGGTCAGCCATAGCTCTCTTATCTGGGAGAACTGGGCTTGATTCCCCACTCCTCCACTTGCAGCTGCTGGAATGGCCTTGGGTCAGCCAGAGCTCTCTTATCTGGGAGAACCTGGTTTGATTCCCCACTCCTCCACTTGCAGCTGCTGGAATGGCCTTGGGTCAGCCAGAGCTCTCTTATCTGGGAGAACCGGGTTTGATTCCCCACTCCTCCACTTGCACCTGCTGGAATGGCTTTGGGTCAGCCAGAGCTCTCTTATCTGGGAGAACCGGGTTTGATTCCCCACTCCTCCACTTGCAGCTGCTGGAATGGCCTTGGGTCAGCCAGAGCTCTCTTATCTGGGAGAACCGGGTTTGATTCCCCACGCCTCCACTTGCACCTGCTGGAATGGCCTCGGGTCAGCCAGAGCTCTCTTATCTGGGAGAACCGGGTTTGATTCCCCACTCCTCCACTTGCACCTGCTGGAATGGCCTTGGGTCAGCCAGAGCTCTCTTATCTGGGAGATCCGGGTTTGATTCCCCACTCCTCCACTTGCAGCTGCTGCAATGGCCTTGGGTCAGCCAGAGCTCTCTTATCTGGGAGAACCGGGTTTGATTCCCCACTCCTCCACTTGCACCTGATGGAGTGGCCTTGGGTCAGCCAGAGCTCTCTTATCTGGGAGAACTGGGTTTGATTCCCCACTCCTCCACTTGCAGCTGCTGGAATGGCCTTGGGTCAGCTACAGCTCTCTTATCTGGAAGAACCGGGCTTGATTCCCCCCACTCCTCCACTCGCAGCTGCTGGAATGGCCTTGGGTCAGCCACAGCTCTCTTATCTGGGAGAACCGGGTTTGATTCCCCACTCCTCCACTCGCAGCTGCTGGAATGGGCTTGGGTCAGCCATAGCTCTTGCAGGAGTTGTCCTTGAAAGGGCAGCTGCTTATAAGAGCTCTCTCAGCCCCACCTACCTCACAGGTGTGTGTGTGCCGGGGGGGGGGAGAGAAAGGAGATTGTGACTGCTCTGAGACTCAGAATATAGGGTGGGATATAAATCCAGTATCATCATCATCTTCTGCCATGAACTGGGGTTTCCTCAGTTGGAGCCCTCCTTGCCCACAATTCAGGCAGAGCTGATACGGGTGGTGGCGAGCTGGTCTATTGCAGCCTCTTTCTGTAAGATTGCTCCCATAGAATCCCCAGGCAGCTTCTAAGCAAGAAACGAGCCACTTCTAAGCTTCTAAAGGCAGAAAAGAGCTGCGGCTTCTATATAAAAGCACAATTAAGATTTCAGGGAGTCAAAGAAAGCTACGCGACCAAGCAGCTGCAAGTTGAAACCCAAAAGGCCATCCGGATGAATGCTTTGTGAACCTGATGGCCGGACACCTTGGCAGGGTGTACCACAAAGGCGGCACTGCCACATGGTGGTGGCATCTTTGTGTGTTTTAAAAGTAGATTAGACTGGGAAAGAATTTTTGAAAGTCAGCAAGTGCCTTATCTCGGTCTAGCAGAAATCCCTGATCTTTACACTGAAGGGGTAATTTTTCTTCTTCTCTTGATGCGACTGCTGAGACGACACTGCACTGAATTTCTTGGAGAAACATTTACTCTTTTGGCCATCAATCTGGAATCTTGTCGTCGGATGAATTCAGATTTTCAAACATCCATTTTTAAAAGTGCAAATATTCAAAATATAATTTTCCCACCCTCCTCTTCACGGGTCATCTCTAACCCAACTGTTTTTGGAGGGTTCTCATCGCTGAGTAATTGCTGATGAACAAAACCGGAGTGTGTGTTTTGTGTGCCCACCCCAGTGTTCCTGCTAAGCTGAGTTAGTGTGAGCTAGCTCATAGTTTTTTTAGCCTCCAGCTCAGACATTTTTTGCCTGCCTGCCTGGCTCCAGCTCTGATGCTTGCAGCAAGCGCCGGGATCGCTCCCTCTGCCCTCCGATCCCAGCGCTTGCTTTAGGCATCGGAGCTGGAGCCAGGCGGGCAGGCAGGGAGGAAGCACCCGCCCCCTCCGCAAACCCAGCGCTTCACGAGCGCCGGCTGTGGAGAGGACAGCGTGCTTCCTCCTTGCCTGCCTGCCTGGCTCCAGCTCTGATGCTTGGAGCAGGCGCTGGGATCGGAGGGCGGAGGGAGCGATCCTGGCGCTTGCTGTGAGCATCGGAGCTGGAGCCAGGCAGGCAGGCAAGGAGGAGTAGCGCTGCCCTCTCCACAGCCGGCGCTCGCGAAGCGCTGGGTTTGTGGTGGGGCCATGTGGAGCGGTACCGGCGCTTGCTGGAAGAGGCTGGAGCCGAGCGGGCAGGCACGGGGGAAGCGCCAGGGTCGGGGGCGGAAGCAGCGGATCGCCCCCCCCCCGGAGGAAGGTATGTACCTTCGCTCCATAAGACGCACACACTTCCCCCCCTTTTGGGGGGGGGGAGTGCGTCTTATGGTCCAAAAAAATACGGTACTTCTTCACCCAAATGGTGATTAACATGTGGAATTCACAGCCACAGGAGGTGGTGGCGGCTACAAGCATAGCAAGCTTCAAGAGGGGATTGGATAAAAAAATGGAGCAGAGGTCCATCAGAGGTCCATCAGCCACAGTGTGTGTGTGTGTGTGTATTTTGGCCACTGTATGACACAGAGTGTTGGACTGGATGGGCCATTGGACTGATCCAACATGGCTTCTCTTATGTTCTTATGTGACACAGAGTGTTGGACTGGATGGGCCACTGGCCTGATCCAACAGGGCTTCTCTTATGTTCTTATGTGACACAGAGTGTTGGACTGGATGGGACACTAGCCTGATCCAACAGGGCTTCTCTTATGTTCTTCTGTGACACAGAGTGTTGGACTGGAGGGGCCACTGGCCTGATCCAACAGGGCTTCTCTTATGTTCTTATGTGACACAGAGTGTTGGACTGGAGGGGCCACTGGCCTGATCCAACAGGGCTTCTCTTATGTTCTTATGTGACACAGAGTGTTGGACTGGAGGGGCCGCTGGCCTGATCCAACATGGCTTCTCTTATGTTCTTCTGTGACACAGAGTGTTGGAGTGGAGGGGCCACTGGCCTGATCCAACATGGCTTCTCTTATGTTCTTCTGTGACACAGAGTGTTGGACTGGAGGGGCCATTGGCCTTATCCAACAGGGCTTTTCTTATGTTCTTTTGTCTTAGCTCAGGAAAGATGGCCCCAGAGCAGACTAACTTATGCAGGAGCTCACAGCTTTAATGCCAGCAGCTCACCAAGTAGAATTTTTGCTCACAAGACTCTGCAGCTTAGAGGGAACATTGGTGTCCACTCAACCGCAGCTCTTGGATAAACATCTGGAGCAGAGACCCTTCAGTAGCTATTAGCCACAGCGTATTGATGGAACTCTCTGTCTGGTAAGTGTTAGTGTTAGGAGACCCCCAAGGAAGCCCAGGGTTGCTACTCAGAGGCAGGCCAGGGCAAACCACCTCTGACTGTCTCTTGCCTTGGAAACCCCACGGGGCTACCAGGAGGCAGCTCTGACTTGATGGAAGGAAAGAAAGCATGGGGTAGACCAGGGGTGGCCAAACGGCAGCTTGGGTGCCACACGTGGCTCTTTCATACGTATTATGAGAGCCAGTTTGGTGTCGTGGTTAAGTGTGCGGACTCTTATCTGGGAGAACTGGGTTTGATTCCCCACTCCTCCACTTGCACCTGCTGGAATGGCCTTGGGTTAGCCAGAGCTCTGGCAGAGGTTGTCCTTGAAAGGGCAGCTGCTGTAAGAGCCCTCTCAGCCCCACCCACCTCGCAGGGTGTCTGTTGTGGGGGAAGAAGATATAGGAGATTGTAAGCCACTCTGAGAGTGAGGGGTGGGGTATAAATCCAATATCCTTCTGGAGAGCCAGTTTGGTGTAGTGGTTAAGTGCATGGACTCTCATCTGGCAGATCCGGGTTTGATTCCCCACTCTTCCACTTGCAGCTGCTGGAATGGCCTTGGGTTAGCCAGAGCTCTGGCAGAGGTTGTCCTTGAAAGGGCAGCTGCTGTGAGAGCCCTCTCAGCCCCACCCACCTCACAGGGTGTCTGTTATGGGGGAGGAAGGTAAAGGAGATTGTGAGCCACTCTGAGACTCTTCGGAGTGGAGGGTGGGATATAAATCCAATATCTTCATCTACCTCACAGGGTGTCTGTTGTGGGGGAGGAAGGTAAAGGAGATTGTGAGCCGCTCTGAGACTCTTCGGAGTGGAGGGCAGGATATAAATCCAATATCTTCATCTACCTCACAGGGTGTCTGTTGTGGGGGAGGAAGGTAAAGGAGATTGTGAGCCGCTCTGAGACTCTTCGGAGTGGAGGGCGGGATATAAATCCAATATCTTCTCCTTCTTCTTCTTCTTGAAGCCCCCACCACCTTGAAGAAAGCATTTCTCTCTTTAAATCATTCCTCCGTGCCAAGCCAGATGGCAGCTTGGAGAATGCATTTAAAGTTAAAGCTCCTTATTTTTGACCTCTCCCTCCCCCTGTCTGTTTGCCTTCCTCCCTCCCTCCCTTGCAGCTCTCAGACCTCTGACGTTCATGCCTTGCAACTCTCAAACATCTGCCACTTACTCTGTGTGGCTCTTATGTTGAGCAAGTTTGGCCACCCCTGGGGTAGACAAGTTCACCGTGTTCCGCTATCCTGTATCCTCTCTAGTTGCTGGGAAGGAGTCCTTGAGCAGTTTCTTCCTCCATTCCCATTGAACTTCACTGTAACCCCCCTCCCTCTGCCCCTGTTTTATTCCAGATACCGATCAGGGAAGGAGTAGAAGCTTCATTTAGTGGAGCTAATATGGCGTGTTTAATAATTCAGTATTTGTGACCTCCAAAATACTAATCCTGTGCAGCAACCCACAGAAGTAATCTCCCATCTGGCAGTGGAAAATGGATCCAGTGATAGGAAAACGGTGGGTGGAGGCTGAGAACGAGGGGAAGAGGTTGAATTCTGATGCACTTTATAGTGTGGAAGGCCCTTGCAGACTGAAGGGAGGCACCTCTATCAGAGCTCTCCTCTGCCACATCTGGAAAGTGAGAATTGCACAAGCGACTGGTTCTTTAAAACATCATAAGAGCTTCGAGCTGTTGGCAAATGGAAGCACCAGGTCAAGCAAATGGAGGTATCGTTCACAGCCCAGTTAGATTAAAACAAATTAATAGCTGGTAAATGCAGGGCGGGTGGAAAGTAAACATCTTGCTGACCAGGCGTCTCAGTTTGCAGCTCCCAGCTTCTCTCTGACAAGCAGAACGTGGCTCTCAGCTCACAAACGCAGCCTGGAGGCGCTGAGTGGAGCTGAGGTGGGCGGCAGCATCTCTCCAGATGCCGTTTGAAGTGCTAATCAAATTCTGACAGCAGCCTTCTGACAGCTCTTCGCCTTCGCAAGTTGGGCGTTAAGGATGCAGGGAAGGAGCTGCGGTAAACTTGGGGCTGTGAAGATGGAGGCGTGGGGCTGGGGGGGATAGCAAAGAGTGCAGGGCTTCACTGGTGCGGACGGTGTCACTCTAAAACAGGAGTGGCCAGACTTGCTTAGCATAAGAGCTGCATGGAATAAACATCAGAAGTTTGAGAGCAGCAAGACATGAGCATCAGATGTAGGTAGGCAGGAAGGAAGGAAAGAGCATCTTAGAGACCAGCAAGGTAATTGCTTTTGAGTGTCAGCTCTCTTTTCATCAGGTACAGGTCAGAATGGAGATTTATTTATTTGATTTATATCCCACCCTCCCCGCCAGAGCAGGCTCAGGACGGCTTACATGTTCATGAATATACATGAAATATAAAAGTACATTAGGAAAAGGAAAGGAAGGAAAGGTCCCCTGTGCAAGCACCAGTCGTTTCCGACTCTGGGGTGACGTTGCTTTCACAATGTTTTCACGGCAGACTTTTTACGGGGTGGTTTGCCTTCCCCAGTCATCTACACTTTCCCCCAGCAAGCTGGGGACTCCTTTTACCGACCTCGGAAGGATGGAAGGCTGAGTGAGCCTCGAGCCGGCTACCTGAAAACCCAGCTTCCGCCAGGGATCGAACTCAGGTCGTGAGCAGAGCTTAGGACTGCAGTACTGCAGCTTTAACATTCTGCACTACGGGGCTCTTAAAAGTACATTAGAGGACATAAAAACAAAAACATAAAAAATCAAAACATTCCAAGTGCTATATTAATCTTTGGATGGCAGTCTGTTTGGTAAGATGGGTACTGCCTAACCTGTTTTTATATCACATTTTACTGTTCTGCCATTCCAGCTGGATGTTGTGTATAGAAACAGATCTTGGGCTCATGCTAGAGGTGGTCCAGATTTTTCGAGGTCTGTTGTAGCCTGTGATCTTAATAAATGCCTGGTGGAAGAGCACCATCTTACAGGCCCCGCGGAACTGTGTGAGCTCTTGCATGGCCCTAACCTCTGCAGGGAGCTCATTCCACCAGCATGGGGCTACAACAGAAAAGGCCTTGCCTCTGGTTGACATGAGCCTGGCCTCTTTAGGACAAAGGGTTGAGAGCAGGTTTCGTGACCCTGACCAAAGCGCTCTCCGGGAACCGTGGGAGAAGGTGGTCCCGAAGGTATTCTGGTCCCTGGCCATATCTGTGAGGTCCTTCTATCCCAGTTGGAAGGTGGGAGGGATGTTGCCAAGGAAGGGAGCGGGGGCACAAAAGTGGGATGCAAAATGTAATCGACTTGATTAGAGCCGAGGAGAAAAGCTCAGGGGCAGGAAATCAGCATCTGTAGCGATGTCAGAATCCCGGGCCCCTATTTGGATGCAAAGGTACAGTGCAGCGTCAGCTTGATTAGAGCCGAGGAGAAACGCTTATGGGCAGCAAATTAGTATCTGCAGTGAGACAGAATCCTGTGTCCCTATTCAGAGGGAAAGGGGTCCTTGTATGAACTTGAGTTTGGGAGTCTCCCCTCAACGCTTCTCTGTGTGAGGACTGCCGCTCTTAGGTCCTGGGGGATAAAGAGGTTTGCCCCTTGGTTTTTCAGTGCTGTGATTTTTAATATCAGAGCTATGTGCATTTACTCTGTTTGTCTGATGTAGACGAAGAAGACAGAAGATATTGGATTTATATCCCGCCTTCCACTCCCAGTTTCAAAAGGGTGATTCTCTACTAACCATCCACATGAGCTGATCTTATGAAAACGTGACCTGATCTTGTAAAGTAATTAATTTTAGAAGAAGATGGTATTGGATTTATACCCTACCCTTCACTCTGAATCTCAAGAGTCTCAGAGCAGCTCACAATCTCCTTTATCTTCCTCCCCCACAACAAACACCCTGTGAGGTGGTGGGTCTGAGAGAGCTCGGACAGAAGCTGCCCTTTCAAGGACAGAGTCTCAGAGCGGCCTACAATCTCCTTTCCCTTCCTCCCCCACAACAGACATCCTGTGAGGTGGGTGGGGCTGAGAGAGCTCTCGCAGAAGCTGCCCTTTCAAGGACAACTCCTGCGAGAGCTATGGCTGACCCAAGGCCATGCTAGCAGGTGCAAGTGGAGGAGTGGGGAATCAAACTTGGTTCTCCGAAATAAGAGAGCTCTGGCTGACAGGTGCAAGGGGAGGAGTGGGGAATCAAACCCGGTTCTCCCAGATAAGAGAGCTCTGGCTGACCCAAGGCCATTCCAGCAGCTGCAAGTGGAGGAGGGGGGAATCAAACCCCGTTCTCCCAGATAAGAGAGCTATGGCTGACCCAAGGCCATTCCAACAGCTGCAAGTGGAGGTGTGGGGAATCAAACCCGGTTCTCCCAGATAAGAGAGCTATGGCTGACCCAAGGCTATTCCAGCAGGTGCGAGTGGAGGAGTGGGGAATCAAAAACGGTTCTCCCAGATAAGAGAGCTCTGGCTGACTCAAGGCCATTCCAGCAGGTGCAAGGGGAGGAGTGGGGAATCAAACCCGGTTCTCCCAGATAAGAGAGCTCTGGCTGACTCAAGGCCATTCCAGCAGCTGCAAGTGGAGGAGTGGGGAATCAAACCCGGTTCTCCCAGATAAGAGAGCTCTGGCTGACCCAAGACCATTCCAGCAGCTGCAAGTGGAGGAGTGGGGAATCAAACCCGGTTCTCCCAGATAAGAGTCCGGGCACTTCACCGCTTCACCAAGCTGGCTCTCAAATGCTGAGAGCGGAAGGGCAATGCTGATATAAGAAGAGGAACAAGTGAGTGAACCTGAGATGGTTTGGCTGCTGATGTTCAGTCCAGGGATTGTGTTGTCAGAGTGGATATGGGCAAAAGTTGGCATCTTAGTTCTTCAGGTCCTGGCCTCAGGGTCTGTGCTAGGAAGTGCATTAGAGTGAGTGGGAAGTCGTTTAAAGTTAGGATTAAAAGTGTGTGTGGGGGGGGCAAATGCCTTTGAGAGAGGAGTATCTCTGTCCAGCATAGGTTATATGTTGTTTGTGATCTGTTGGATCAGTTTGATCTGAAAGCTATATTGGACCATCATTTTTGTTGTTGTTGTTGTTTCATTTGGACCTTTCTTGTAGGAAGTTCTCTCTCAGTATCTTTCTAGCTTTGTTGACCTGTTGTCTTAGGCGGGTATTATAATTCCCAAAGTGTCTGTAGATCATGCAGGTGAGAATCTCTGTGAGAGGCATCAGAACAGACGCGGCTGCAGAGCAGAGTAGCTGTAGACAGCGGATCCTTTGGTGTGTTTAGGGTGGTGACTGGAGGGGTGTAAATATGTTTAACAATCCGTAGGTGTCCAGGATAAGTTAGTGAACCAGTTTGACCTTCCTGCAGTTGTGTTCTGCTTTTGAAGCAGCAGTTGCCTAACGTTAATACAGCAAGGCCAGTCACAAATGGACACGCGTGAAGCTGCCTTACTCTGGTTGCGCTGAGGTCCTTCACGCCACCTGCTGCCTGGGCTTTCTCCTGGAAGTGCTGTTGGGGTTGAACCTGGGATCATCTGCGCACCAGGCAGAGTCGTGGCCACTCAGCAGTCTGAAATGTGACCAGGTGGAAGCTGACTTGGTCATATGGATAAGTATATGGAGCAGAGGTCCATCAGTGGCTCTTAGCCACAGCTTATTGTTGGAACTCTCTGTCTAGGGCAGTGATGCTCTGTATTCTTGTGCTTGGGGGGGCACAGTGGAAAAGCTTCTAGCCCCACTGGTGGACCTCCTGATGGCACTTGGGTTTTTTGGCCACTGTGTGACACAGAGTGTTGGATTGGATGGGCCATTGACCTAATCCAACATGACTTCTCTTATATCTGGGGCAAGTGATGCTCTGTGTGCTTGGTGCTTGGAGAGGGGGCAACAGTGGGAGGGCTTCTAGTGTCCTGGCCCCACTGGTGGACCTCCTGATGGCACCTGGGTTTTTTGGCCACTGTGTGACACGGAATGTTGGACTGGATGGGCCATTGGCCTGATCCAACATGGCTTTTCTTATGCTCTTATGATCCTCTGTGGAGAGCCAGTTTGGTGTAGTGGTTAAGAAAGGAGGACTCTAATCTGGGGAACCGGGTTCGATTCCCCTCTCCTCCACTTCATGCAGCCAGCTTGGGGACTGTGGGTCAGTCCCAGTTCTCTCAGACGTGTTCTCTCCAGAGCAGTTCTCTCAGAACTCTCTCAGCCCCACCTGCCTCATGCGGTGTGTGTTGTAGGGAGAGGAAGGGAAGGAGATTGTGAGCTGCTGAGACTCCAAGTGAAGAGTGGGGTATAAATCCAATTCTTCTTCTTCAGGGGTTCCTAGGGCCAGAGGGCAGGCTTCGTCCAACCTTCGTGGGCGTCCCAAACTGCACCCTGTATGTGTGAGCAGTTGTTATCCACTCCTCTTGGCCACAGTGAGGTGCTGTGCTTTGAGGCAATTTCATTTTTTAATTTAATTTATATCCCACCCTACCCACAAAAGCAGGCTCAGGGCGGCTTACACACTCATGTAAATACATGGAACATGAAATCACATTAAGAGATAAAAACATAAAGGCATAAAAATCAAACAATTTCACGTGCTATAAAATTCTTTGAATGCAAGGGGGTGGGACAGCCCTCAATGGCACAGATGCATGACAGGAGGTGGTGCCGGCTGCAAGCATAGCCAGCTTCAAGAGGGGATTGAATAAACATCTGGAGCAGAAGTCCATCAGTGGCTATTAGGCTCAGCGTATTGTTGGAACTCTCTGTTTGGGGCAAGTGATGTTCTGTATTCTTGGTGCTTGGGAGGGGCAACAGTGGGAGGGCTTCTGGTGTCCTGGTCCCACTGGTGGACCTCCTGAAGGCACCTGGGGGTTTTTTGGCCACTGTGTGACACAGAGTGTTGGACTGGATGGGCCATTGACCTGATCCAGCATGGCTTCTCTTGTGTTCTTCTGTGACACAGAGTGTTGGACTGGAGGGGCCATTGGCCTGATCCAGCATGGCTTCTCTTGTGTTCCTATGTGACACAGAGTGTTAGACTGGAGGGGCCATTGGCCTGATCCAACAAGGCTTCTCTTGTGTTCTTATGTGACACAGAGTGTTGGACTGGAGGGGCCATTGGCCTGATCCAGCATGGCTTCTCTTGTGTTCCTATGTGACACAGAGTGTTGGACTGGAGGGGCCATTGGCCTGATCCAACAAGGCTTCTCTTGTGTTCTTATGTGACACAGAGTGTTAGACTGGATGGGCCATTGGCCTGATCCAGCATGGCTTCTCTTGTGTTCATATGTCTGGAGCAGTGATGCTCTGTCTTGGTGTTTGGGGGCGGGGGGACAGTGGGAGGGCTTCTGGTGTCCTGGCCCCACTGGTGGACCTCCTGATGGCACTTGGTGTTTTTTTGGCCACTGTGTGACACCGTGTGTCAGACTGGATGGGCCACTGGCCTGATCCAACATGGCTTCTCTTACGTTCTTATGTTATTATGACTTCCCTCAACAGACTTGCTGATAAAGAGGGTGCATAAAGGAAAGCCCAGTTCTGAGCTTTCTCCAGGTTCTTGTACAGCACTCCATAAAGGAGGATAACTTCGATTTTTCCCTTTCTTTTTTTATGGAACACAACACAACCGTGTGCCCAGCGATGAGTGCGCCACTTGACTCATTCTGACAGTCAGCATAAGGGACGGAGGTGTGGCTGTAATTCATGGCGCTTCTTGGGTTGCTGGTGGAATTCATAGGCCAGCGGCCTCAGCTCTGGCTTTTAAAGATTTCGTTTTCCTTCGTTTTCTTGCTTTGTGCTGAAGAATGTCTCTGAATCCTTGGCACTTCCCGGTTGCCAGACTCAAATTGCTTCATTACATATTGAAATAAATTGCTTGCTATAAATGAGTTGGGGGAGCTTCTGCCTATAAAATGTTCTATTACCTTGTGCTTTAATTAACAGGCTCTGTGCGTAAGATCAAGGCTGAAATACACACAGGCTGCATCAAACTGCGGGAAACATCTGAAGGACTGTGGCTTGTGTTCTTGCCCTCCTTGCATGCTCAGGAATAAACCTGCTTGAAAACGATTATTTTCACTCACTTACTTTTAACAGAAATTCAGGAGGGCGGCCATGTTGTTCTGAAGCAGCAGAGCAAACTTTGAGTCCAGGGGCACCTAAAGACCAACAAAAGTTTTATTCGTGTTATAAGCCAGGGGTAGCCAAACTGTAGCTCGGGAGCCACATGTGGCTCTTTCACACAAGCCCCATCAGCTGGCTTGGAGAAGGCATTTGTCTCTTTAAATCACATCTCTAAGCCAAGCCATCTGGTGGTTTGGAGAATGCAGTTAAAGTTAAAGTTGCTTTCTTTCCACTCCTCCCTCCCTCCCTCCGTCCCTTCCTTCCTTCCATCCCTGCTATAAGCTTGAATAAAACGTTGAAATCTCTTGATCTTGGGGTCCCTTGGCCAATGATCCGAAAGTATGGTCTTTTTCAAGGGCTGGGATCGATAATTTATACGGAACGGTAAAGCCTTCCACAGTTGCACAAGTGGTCACTCTGACCTACAGTTTAAGAATCTGACAAGCCCAAGCCATGAGGATAACAGCATCTCCTTTTGCGTCTCCAGAGATGGGAGAGCCCTCCCCACGTTGCGGCTAGGAGAGCCAGTTTGGTGTAGTGGTTAAGTGTGCAGACTCTTATCTGGGAGAACCGGGTTTGATTCCCCACTCCTCCACTTGCACCTGCTGGAATGGCTTTGGGTCAGCCAGAGCTCTCTTATCTGAGAGAACCGGGTTTGATTCCCCACTTCTCCACTTGCACCTGCTAGCATGGCCTTGGGTCACCCAGAGCTCTGGCAGAGGTTGTCCTTGAAAGGGCAGCTGCTGGGAGAGCCCTCTCCAGCCCCACCCACCTCACAGGGTGTTTGTTGTGGGGGAGGAAGGTAAAGGAGATTGTGAGCCGCTCTGAGACTCTTTGGAGTGGAGGGCGGGATATAAATCCAATATCATCATCATCTTCTTCTTCTTCTTCATCTTCATCAGGAAGACTCAAAGGGCGTGCACGACAGCTAAGTGGATGTTCACATGTGCCAGGCAAATGTATTGGAGAGTAGGAATGCTTCCACCTCAAGCGTTCGACACTTCAGCCTCGGTTGCAGACACTATTTTTAACCTTAATGATGGGAGTTGGGGAGGGGTCTCTTCTCCATCATGACATGACTCTTAATACCCTGTTCTAAAAAAGTATAGTAATGTGCATGTAAAAATATATTGAAAAACATATATCTGTCTGGCAATTTTCCTTCCTGTAATAGCTTAACTAAATTTAAAATATGTTTACTACTGAAGTGACCTTTATCTTGGGTGGGGGCCAGAGAAGGGGAAAAAACCCATGTATTTGTTGGGTTCATCTTAAAAAGAATAGTTTTTTTTTTTTTAAATGGCAGTAGACAGAGTGGGTGCATTCACACAGTGACTGTTTGCAAGGGGATTTTGCTATTCTTACACAGTAAAAGAGGGCCCCGTAGCGCAGAGTGGCAAAGCTGCAGTACTGCAGTCGAAGCTCTCTGCTCACAACTTGAATTCAATCCCAGCGGATGCTGGGTTCAGGTAGCCAGCTGAAGGTTGACTCAGCCTTCCTTCCTTTGGAGGTCGGTAAAATGAGTCCCCAGCTTGCTGGGGGGGAAGTGTAGATGACTGGGGAAGGCAATGGCAAACCACCCCATAAAAAGTCTGCTGTGAAAACATCGTGATGCAATGTCACCCCAGAGTTGGAAACGACTGGTGCTTTCACAGGGGACTACCTTTACCTTTTCACAGAGTAAAAATCCAGTTGCAAAGTGTGTTATTTAGTGTGTATGAAGGCACCCAATGTTTATTTTTGCTAGATTTGAGTGTCTTCCCCCCTCCCAAATTTTATTAAGTCTCTAAAATGCTCCAGCCTTGCTCTTCTATTGCAGACCAAGATGGCCGCACTCTGGGAGTTCCTTGTGGAGCTTCTAAAAAGTGCAGCTGGATAATTTGGCTTTCTCTGCAGAAACTTGATATGAACACTGTGTTTTAAGCGTGTGGGACTCGTGCCCAGCGAAGATTCAATTTGGGATGCCCAGGTGGAGTTTGAGGCAGTATCATGCAGTGAATGAGAAGAGTTAGATTTGAGTCCATTGCCCTTAGAGACAAGATTTTCAGGTATCAGCTTTTCCAAATCAACGCTCCCTTCGGCAGACATAGATTCAGTGGTGATGTCATGAGCCCTGACTAGGAGGAGCTGGAAGGGTTAACAGACCTGGAAGAGTTGCCAGCCAGTTCCTCAGCTGAACAAATAGCAGCTGGCCCATCAGTCACTCTTCAGGCACCAGTGTCAGCTGTTGACGATCAGTCTCCTCCAAGCTCTCCTCCTCCCATCTCAAGAGTTCAAAGCAGGCTCCGGAAAGAGCTTTCAGAGTGAAGACATGAGGCACGCTGATGCTTCAGTTCTCTCAGCCCTGAGTTCTAGCAGAGTCAATGCCACCCAGGGAGCACATTGATTAAGACTCCCATATAGCTCCCACCCAGGACCTGGTAACCCTGTGGAAGCAACACGTCTATTCTCTGCCCCTGCATGAGCTTCTAGTTCTTTCTCTGGCTGGGCAAGGTGTGATTAACACAAAGTGAAAATCAACACTAGGCAATAATTCAACATTGGGGGGGCACAGCGGGAGGGCTTCTAGCCACTCTGATGGACCTCCTGATGGCACCTGGGGGTTTTGGCCACTGTGTGACACAGTGTTGGACTGGATGGGCCACTGGCCTGATCCAACAGGGCTTCTCTTACGTTCTTATGTGACACAGAGTGTCGGACTGGAGTGGCCATTGGCCTGATCCAACATGGCTTCTCTTATGTTCTTATGTGACACAGAGTGTTGGACTGGAAGGGCCATTGGCCTGATCCAACAGGGCTTCTCTTATGTTCTTATGTGACACAGAGTGTTGGACTGGAGGGGCCATTGGCCTGATCCAGCAGGGCTTCTCTTCTGTTCTTATGTGACACAGAGTGTTGGACTGGATGGGCCATTGGCCTGATTCAACATGGCTTCTCTTATGTTCTTATGTGACACAGAGTGTTGGACTGGAGGGGCCATTGGCCTGATCCAGCAGGGCTTCTCTTCTGTTCTTATGTGACACAGAGTGTTGGACTGGATGGGCCATTGGCCTGATCCAACATGGCTTCTCTTATGTTCTTATGTGACACAGAGTGTTGGACTGGATGGGCCACTGGCCTGATCCAACATGGCTTCTCTGATGTTCTTATGTGACACAGAGTGTGGGACTGGATGGGCCACTGGCCTGATCCAACAGAGCTTCTCTTATGTTCTTATGTGACACAGAGTGTTGGACTGGATGGGCCATTGGCCTGATCCAACAGGGCTTCTCTTACATCTGGGGTAGTGGTGCACTGTATTCCTGGTGTTTGGGGGGAGACCACAGTGGGAGGGTTTCTAGTGTCCTGGCCCCACTGATGGACCTCCTGATGGCACCTGGGTTTTTTGGCAACTGTGTGACACAGAGTGTTGGACTGGACGGGCCATTGGCCTGATCCAACAGGGCTTCTCTTATGTTCTTCTGTGACACAGAGTGTTGGACTGGATGGGCCATTGGCCTGACCCAACAGGGCTTCTTTTATGTTCTTATGTGACACAGAGTGTTGGACTGGATGGGCCACTGGCCTGATCCAACAGGGCTTCTCTTATGTGACAGTGTTGGACTGGATGGGCCACTGGCCTGATCCAACATGGCTTCTCTTATGTTCTTATGTGACACAGAGTGTTGGACTGGAGGGGCCACTGGTCTGATCCAACATGGCTTCTCTTATGTTCTTATGTGACACAGAGTGTTGGACTGGATGGGCCATTGGTCTGATCCAACATGGCTTCTCTTATGTGGAATCCTTTTAGCCTGTAGTCCATTTCAATTTTATAATCTTCATCTGTAGTATGAACTTCAATCAAATTTTTAGATTTGCATCTGTGTCCACATATTCCTTTTCTCCCTTCAGTCAAGTTTTTTTGGGACGCAAAGGAAAGAATTCTAAATTTGTGTGTTCTTTTTCCTCCCTTCTAGTCTAAGCACTTCTGGAACCAAGCCAATTTACGGTTAGACGGGCTTCCCCTGTATTTATCCCTCTTTCCTTTTTCTCCTTTTTAGGTACGATGTGAATATGCGTTGCTTGGCGGCTCGGGTCAACTATAAGACTCTGATCATCATCTGTGTTCTCTTCACCCTGGTCACTGTCCTGCTCTGGAACCGATGCTCCAGCAACCGAGCGGCACCGTTCCCACGTGACGCCAACAGCGCCCTCCGAGCAGAGGGACTGGAGAAGCGAGCCGCTGCCTCGGAGAGCGACAACGATGTGAACAGCCTGGCCAAGCAGCAGAGCGAGGAGGCCTCCCCGCAAGAGCAGCAGAAGGCTCCCCCCGTGGTCGGGGGCTTCAACGGGAACAAAGTCCCAGGGCTGAAGTACGAGGAGATCGACTGCCTCATCAACGAGGAGTACACCATCAAAGGCCGGCAGGAGGGGGCCGAGGTCTTCCTGCCGTTCTCGTGGGTGGAGAAGTACTTCGAGGTCTACGGGAAGGTCGCCCAGTACGATGGCTACGACCGCTTTGAGTTCTCGCACAGCTACTCGAAGGTGTATGCCCAGAGAGCTCCTTACCATCCGGATGGCGTCTTCATGTCCTTCGAAGGCTACAACGTGGAGGTCCGGGACCGTGTGAAGTGCATCAGTGGTGTCGAAGGTCAGCTGCTCCTCCTCTTCTGAGAGCCAGTTTGGTGTAGTGGTGAAGTGTGCGGACTCTTATCTGGGAGAACCGGGTTTGATTCCCCACTTCTCCACTTGCAGCTGCTGGAATGGCCTTGGGTCAGCCAGAGCTCTCTTATCTGGGAGAACCGGGTTTGATTCCCCACTCCTCCACTTGCAGCTGCTGGAATGGCCTTGGGTCAGCCAGAGCTCTCGCAGGAGTTGTCCTTGAAAAGGCAGCTTCTGGGAGTGCCCTCTCAGCCCTGCCCTACCTCACAGGGTGTCTGTTGTGGGGAAAGAAGATAAAAGGAGATTGTAAGCCACTCTGAGACTCTAATTCAGAGAGAAGGGTGGGGTATAAATCTGCAGTCTTCTTCTTTTTCCCTACTTTTTTGTGGTCAACTCTACCTCTTGCAGCAGCCATTTGGGTAGGATATAAATTTGCAGTCTTCTTCCTCCTCCTCCTTCCCCCCTCCCCGGGCCATCATTCCTCAGTCAGTATAGAAATGCTGGCTTCACAGGTTTTGCTGTGAAGAGAAACATTCCAGGGGTTGGTCTTCAGCTGGCCAGAACAGCCTGGGAGGCAGACCCAGTGAGGTCTGATGGTTAGAACATCAGGTGAGGATCAGGAAATCCCCAGTTCAGGTCTCCACTCTGCTGGGGAACCTCGGCCCAGTCACTTATCCTCAGCATAAGGAGTGTTGCCAGGATAAAGTGGAGGAGAGGAGGATGGTATCCGCCATTTTGAGTCCCTGCTGGGGAGAAAGAGTGGGATATGAATGAGGTGAAACAGAGAGATACATGACCCGTTGGAAGGATCTCGGGAAGCCTTCCTGGGAGGCCACAGTAAGCATAACTTAAGCCAGATGGAGCAGAGGTCTGACTCTAGAGAATACCGTTTCACGGGGCTTTTGTTGTATTAAAAGCCCAGCAGGAACTCATGTGCATATTAGGCCATACCCCCTGACACCAAGCTAGGTGGAACTGCATTCCTGCCCCCAAAAGAACCCCTGCAGCTTCATTCTGTAGTACCATAAAGGCAAAACATAAGAACATAAGAGAAGCCACGTCGGATCAGGCCAATGGCCCATCCGGTCCAACACTCTGTGTCACACAGTGGCCAAAACCCAGGTGCCATCAGGAGGTCCATCAGTGGGGCCAGGACACTAGAAGCCCTCCCACTGTCCCCCCCCCCAAGAATTCAGAACATCACTGCCCCAGACAGAGAATTCCATCTGTACGTACGGCTAATAGCCACTGATGAACCTCTGCTCCATATGCTTATCCAACCCCCTCTTGAAGCCGCCACCACCTCCTGTGGCAATGAATTCCATGTGTTAATCACCCTTTGGGGGAAGAAGTACTTCCTTTTATCTGTTCTAACCTGACTCAGCAATTTCATCGAATGCCCACGAGTTCTTGTATTGTGAGAAAAGGGGAAAAGTACTTCTTTCTCTACTTTCTCTATCCTATGCATAATCTTGTAAACTGTCATGTCACCCCGCAGTCTACGTTTCTCAAGCTAAAGAGCCCCAAGCGTTTTAATTTCTTCATAGGGATAGTATTCCAACCCTTTAATCGTTCTAGTTGCCTTTTTCTGCACTTTTTCCACTGCTATAATACCTTTTTTGAGGTGTGGCGACCAGAATTGTATGCAGTACACAGAGGCACATTTAGGCAGAATGAGAGTCAGTTTGGTGTAGGAGAGCCAGTTTGGTGTAGTGGTTAAGTTTGTGGACATCTGGGAGAACTCGGTTTGATTCCCCACTCCTCCACTTGCACCTACTGGAATGGCCTTGGGTCAGCCATAGCTTTCATAGGAGTTGTCCTTGAAAGGGCAGCTGGTGTAAGAGCTCTCTCAGCCCCACCTACCTCACAGGGTGCCTGTTGGTGGGGGGGAGAAGGGAAAGGAGATTGTGACAGCTCTGAAACTCTGATATTCAGAGTATAGGGTGGGATATAAATCCAATATCATCTTCTTCTCCAGTAAGAAGTGTTATGTGCTGCTGACCGCAGTTGGAAGCAGAGGACTGGGCTAGCAAGAGTTGCCTCGGTCTGCCCCAGCAGGGCTTTCTGCAGTTCTTACAATGGTGTTCATGCTGTGTCTTCTCTTCCTCTGTTGTCATAGGCGTGCCGTTATCCACCCAGTGGGGGCCTCAAGGCTATTTCTACCCCATCCAGATCGCTCAGTACGGGCTCAGCCATTACAGCAAGAACCTGACTGAGAAGCCGCCTCACATCGAGGTGTATGAAACAGCCGAGGAGCGGGACCAAAGCAGCCGGCCGGGCGACTGGACCGTCCCGAAAGGCTGCTCCGTCACCACCTTGCCTGACAAGTCCAGATTCACAAACGTCAAGCAGTTTGTTGTTCCAGGTGGGTGAAGTGCTAAGGAGCCGGTCTCCTGAAGGTTCACACCTCCCATCCTTCTCCCCATGGCCCATGACCGATTGTCTCTCAGAGGAAAGCTAGGCAGTTTGGTTCAAGGGAAGTCAAATGTCTTCGCTGTTCCCCTTGCAAGATTTCTGTTGCATGCCCATGGTGTCCTCGGCTGCACAGATAAAGAGAAATAGCAAAGGCCTCACCCTCTCATTTACGTCAGTGGTCTTCAACCTGTGGGTCAGGAGGGGCTTTATCGTGGATCTCCAGCTCCCACAGCCATTTTTGGGGAGGGGGAGGCTGCTGCATAGAAAGCAGAGGGATCCAGACCTCCTACTGCCTCGTTTTGTGCACCTGCTGAGCCGAGCGGCAGGACAGTGAGATGAGACCACGCAGCAGTGGAGAAGATTCCCCTTGTTCCTCAAGATGGCACACCTTCTGAGAGCCAGCTTGGTGTAGTGGTTAAGTGTGCAGACTCTTATCTGGGAGAACCGGGTTTGATTCCCCCTTCCTCCACTTGCACCTGCTAGCATGGCCTTGGGTCAGCTCTGGCAGAGGTTGTCCTTGAAAGGGCAGTTTCTGTGAGAGCTCCCTCAGCTCCACCCACTTCACCGGGTGTCTGTTGTAGGGGAGGAAGGTAAAGGAGATTGTGAGCTGCTCTGATATTCAGAGTATAGGACAGGAGATAAATGCAATATCATCTTCTTCTTCCGGTTCTTAGCTGGGATTTCCTGTCCCACTCTTTGGTTCGGCTACCCATGGACCAACAAGGTCATAACTCTGGCCCCACCCTTCATGTCGTTTGATTTCCTGTTACATACCTGCCACTCAGCTTAGGGGGTGACCAGGTTTTTCCTCTGGCTGTAACTCACAGGCCTTGGCCCTGATTGGCAGTGAATTCCACATGTTAATCACCCTTTGGGTGAAGAAGTACTTCCTTTTATCCATTTTAACCTGACTGCTCAGCAATTTCATTGAATGCCCACGAGTTCCTGTATTGTGAGAAAGGGAGAAAAGTACTTCTTTCTGTACTTTCTCCATCCCATGCATAATCTTGTAAACCTCTATCATGTCACCTCGCAGTCGATGTTTCTCCAGGCTAAAGAGCCCCAAGCGTTTGAATCTTTCTTCATAGGGAAAGTGTTCCAAACCTTTAATCATTCTAGTTGCCCTTTTCTGCACTTTTTCCAATGCTATAATATCCTTTTTTGAGGTGCAGTGAGCAGAATTGCACACAGTACTCCAAATGAGACTGCACCATCGATTTATACAGGGGCATTATGATACTGGCTGATTTGTTTTCAATTCCCTTCCTAATAATTCCCAGCATGGTGTTGGTCTTTTTTATTGCAATCACACACTGTCTTGATATTTTCAGTGAGTTATCTACCATGACCCCAAGATCTCTCTCTTGGTCCGTCTCTGCCAGTTCACAACCTATCAACTTGTATTTGTAGCTGGAATTCTTGGCCCCAATGTGCATTACTTTGCACTTGGCCACATTGAACCTCATCTGCCATGTTGATGCCCACTCACCCAGCCTCAACAGATCCCTTTGGAGTGCCTCACAATCCTCTCTGGTTCTCACCACCCTGAACAATTTAGTGTCATCTGCAAACTTGGCCACTTCACTGCTTACTCCCAACTTTAAATAATTAACAAGTTAAAGAGCATGGGACCCAGTACTGAGCCCTGCGGCACCCCATTGCTTACCGTCCTCCACTGCGAAGATTGCCCATTTATACTCACTCTCTGCTTCCTATTAATTAGCCAGTTTTTGATCCACAAGAGGACCTGTCCTTTTACTCCATGACTCTCGAGCTTACTAAGGAGCCTTTGATGAGGAACTTTATCGAAAGCTTTCTGGAAGTCAAGGTAAACAACATCTATTGGGTCCCCTTTGTCCACATGTTTGTTCACCCCCTCAAAGAACTGTAACAGGTTAGTGAGACAAGATCTTCCCTTACAGAACCCATGCTGAGTCTTCCTCAATAACTTGTGCTCATCAGTGTGCCTAGTCATTCTGTCCTTGATAATGGTTTCTACCAACTTTCCCAGTATTGAAGTCAGACTACTGGCCTGTAATTTCCCAGATCTCCTCTGGAACCCTTTTTAAAGATGGGGGTGACATTTGCTACCTTCCAGTCCTCAGGAACGAAGGCAGATTTCAATGAAAGATTACATATTTTTGTCAGGAGATCCACAAGTTCAACTTTGAGTTCTTTCAGAACTCTTGACTCTATGCCATCCAGACTTGGTGACTTATTAGTTTTTAATTTGTCAATCAGTTGTAGGACCTCCTCTCTTGTCACCTCAATTTGACTCAGGTCTTTCAACACCCCTTCCAAAATGAGTGGTTCTGGAGCGGGCAAACACTTCTCATCTTCCACAGTGAAGACGGAGGCAAAAAATGCATTCAGCTTCTCAGCCATTTCCCTATCCTCCTTCAGTAATCCTTTTACCCTTGGTCATCCAAGGGCCCCACTGCCTCTCTGGCTGGTTTCCTGCTTCTAATATATTTGAAGAAATTTTTATTGTTGTTCTTTATGTTTTTTGCAATATGCTCCTCATAGTCCCTTTTTGCCTGCCTGATCACAGTCTTGCATTTGATTTGCCACAGCCTGTGTTCCCTTTTATTAATCTCACTTGGACTAGCTTTCCACCGCTTAAAGGAGTCCTTCTTACCTTTTACTGCTTCCATTACTTTGTTTGTTAACCATGCAGGCCTTTTCTTATACCTGTTTGTGCCTTTCCTAACTTGTGGTATATATTTTTTCTGAGCTTCTAGGATTGTAGTTTTAAATAGCCTCCAAGCTTCCCCAAGGGTTTTGTCTGTATTTACCTTTCCTTTCAGTTTCCTCTTCACATGCCTCCTCATCTCAGTGTATTTACCCCTTTTAAAGTTAAACGTGGTTGTGTTGGTCTTTTGGGGCAACTCCCTATTTATACAAATGGTGAAGTCAATAATGTTATAGTCACTGCTTCCAAGCACTGCGATCACTTTTACATCTCTCACCAAGTCTTGGGCATTACTTAGGACCAAATTCAGGATCGCCCCACCCCTGGTAGGTTCTGTGACCATCTGCTCCATAGCATAGTCATTGAGAGCATCTAGAAACTCAGTCTCTTTCTCTCGACCTGAACATATATTGACCCAATCAATCTGCAGGTAGTTAAAATCACCTATTATGACACTGTTTTTACATTTGGCCGCTATCTTTAATCCTTCCATCATATTATAATCATCCTCTATCTTTTGATTTGGTGGGCGATAACAAACTCCCATAGTTAAATTTCCTTTGGGGCCCTCTATTTTGACCCAAAGCATTTCTAGAAGAGAATCTAATTCTTTGACCTCAGTCTTACTGGACTGTATACCCCCTCTGACATACAGAGCCATCCCACCTCCAACCCTTCCCTCCCTATCCTTCTGATATAACTTATATCCAGGAATCACCGTGTCCCACTGATTCTCCTCATTCCACCAAGTTTCTGAAATTCCCCCAACACTAAACATTCCAACTCACCAATTTTACTTTGAACACTTCTAGCATTTGTATACAAACATCTATAATTTCCCAGGCAAGTTAGGCCAGCAACCTTCCTCCTGCTGCCTCGAGACTTTGGCAGACACTCCATACTGTTTGTCACCATCTCAGTGGCAACTCTGATCCATTACCCAGTAGAAAAGTAACAGCTAACCCTTCATCTCTTTGAGATGAGTCCTCCCGAACCAGAGACATTTAATCTCCTGTCGGCTTTCCCCCAAGATTTAGTTTAAAAACTGCTCTGCCACCTTTTTGATTTTAAGCGCCAGCAGCTTGGTTCCATCTGGGGACAAGTGGAGACCGTCTCTTTTGTACATCTCCCGCTTGTTCCAGAAAGCATCCCAGTGCCTAACAAACTTAAACCCTTCCTCCCTACACCATCATCTCATCCACACATTGAGACTTCTAATTTGTGCCTGTCTCTCCTGCCCTGCACGTGGAACAGGTAGCACTTCCGAGAAGGCTACCTTGGAGGTCCTGGCCTTAAGTCTCCCGCCTAGCAGCCTAAATTTTTCCTCCAGGACCTCACGACTGCATTTCCCCACATCGTTGGTGCCAACATGCACCACGACCACTGGCTCCTCCCCAGCACTGTCTATCAGCCTATCTACAACATGCGTAATGTCCGCTACCTTCGCACCAGGCAGGCAAGTCACCATACGGTCAGTACGCGGTTTTGCCACCCAGCTGTCTACTTGCCTAAGGATCGAATCACCAACTACTAAGACCTCCCCCCTCTCTCCGTGCCCAGGGATGGTTCCTTGGTGCGAAAGGATACCCGCTCACCAAGAGGTCCCTTCTGAGGGCTCATTCCCCTTATCCTCAGCACGGTGCCCTGTTCCCTCTCGACCCTCATGCTCCCTGGCAGCAACGGGGCTGCCACGTTTAGAGTGGGGCTCATCTAACAAGTCCCTGAGTGTCTTCTCCGAGTGCCTAACTGACTGTCTCTGCTTCTCCAGGTCAGTCACCTCGGCCTCAAGGGTATGAACTCGTTCCCTGAGGACCAGGAGCTCCTTGCATCGAGCACCCACCCAAGACTTCTCTCCTGTGGGCAGATAGTCATACATGTGGCACTCAGTGCAAAACACTGGAAAGCCCCCACCCCCCTGCTGGCATTCTACCTTCATGATAGCTTTTTTAAAATATACAGTCCCCTTTTAAATCCTGGGGGGGGGGGGGGGGGGTTATGTGGCTCTCCTTCTGGAGGGTCTACTTACCTTACTGGGAACACAAGGAAAATAGGGATCTAAGTTCCTGGTCCTTACACAGCCCCCAGGCCAAGAGCCTGTTCTTGTTCTTGTTCCTTCCATTGTGTTTTCTTTCTCTTTAATTTTCTTTTTCTAGGGCCCCTTTTGGTCTCCACTGAGATGGAACAGCAGGGTAGAAATGCTCAAATTAATATGGTAGTGAGACACGGATGGCCCTGGGAAGCTTTTGTTAAAGAGAGGGGTTGGAGAAAAAGGGAGAGACAACAGAGGTTGCTGCTTTGGGCATAGGACAAAGGCAGGAGCAATAGAGGGGAAGGACTTGTGTGTGTGCTCGTGCAGGAAATGAGAGGGGGAAGTGATTGAAAGAGAGGAAGGCAAAGGAGTTTGAGGGACCAGAGCTTTCGTTATGTTGTAATGTCGGAACTGAGATTGTGAGCCACCCTGTCCCCATCTGAATCTCACCTCTAGAACAGATGGTTTTTTAAAAATCATTTTCCCAAAGGACTTTTTCCCCTTTTTCTAATGAAAAAAACTGGGAAGTTTCCCGGGGGGTTGGTGGTGGTGTGTTTGAAATAAATTCCTGTGAAATAGCTTCTCTATGAACGAGCAAAGAGCTTTGTAAGGTACGTTTTTGTGAGGCAATCTGCAGCATTAGCTAACGATAATTCCAATGTATTCTGTAGCCATATGCAGCACATTTTCAAGAATATGTTTATATGTATAAATGTGAATAATTTCGGCAGCAGTTAATAAACTGCAGAAGAGCCCCATGGCGCAGAGTGGTAAAGCTGCAGTACTGCAGTCTGAACTCTCTGCTCACGACCTGAGTTTGATCCCGGCGGAAGCTGGGTCAGTAAAATGAGTACCCAGCTTGCTGGGGGAAAGTGTAGATGACTGGGGAAGGCAATGGCAAACCACCCCGTAAAAAGTCTGCCATGAAAATGCTGTGAAAGCAACGTCACCCTAAAGTCGAAAACGACTGGTGCTTGCACAGGGGACCTTTCCTTTACCATTTACCTTTTTAATAAACGACAATAGGTTTGATAAATAGATTCCCAAGAGTTCAACGCTTTCCATGTTGCAATGTTTAGATCCTAGTATGTTGCTAATCCTACTGCCCCTGCTCCAAAGCCATTTCGGCCCAAGCAATACACTTTCATTGGTTGGCTACAGAAAGTTGTTTTCCGCTTTCTGACTTATTTCCTGCCTGTCAGAGAGCAAAAATTAAGATGCATCTTCGAAGGGAGTGCAGAGCACAGCAGCTTGTGCTGAGTATATTTGCAGGTCTGCTCCTAGAAAAACCAGACCTTTTAAATTCTATAAATATGCCAAACAGTACTATTTAGGTGCTAACTACATTATAAATAATGCATTTTATCTTGTTAGAGCAGTGAAATAAGCTTAGGTTTGAGAGGAAAACAGTGATTCCATATATTTCAGTCTTTCCCCAGCCAGTATTTCTCCAACCACCACCTTAAAGATTTCCAGACGTTTTCCATCTCTACTTATCTCTTCCTTGAGTTTGAGAGATGTCGTTGGGCAACTGAGTCTCTGCCCCTAGACACACAATCACCCTCTACAATAGGGGGAGGAACTGCCTTGAAAGGACAGTTGCTGTGAGAGCCCTCTCAGCCACCCCTACCTCACAGGGTGTCATTGAAGGAGGAAGCTTAGGTTTGAGAGGGGCCAGCAGAGGGTCACGGGGCGGTGCCCCCTCTAGAATATGTGGCACCCCCACCCAATCTTCCCTAATCTTTTCTTTCAGTGAAAGGGCAAATTGGGGGAGATTGGGTGGTGCTGCTGCAGATTCTATTGGGGGCATCGTTCCTGTGTCCCACCCCTGGCAGAAACTTTCAAGTCTGAAACGCTCCCTGTCTGTCAAAACTCTGTACCTGGACATATGAACGTCTGAAGCTGCCTTCTACTGAATCAGACCCCCCTCAGTCCATCAAAGTCAGTCTTGTCTACTCAGACTGGCAGCAGCTCTCCAGGGTCTCCAGCTGAGGTTTTTCTCGCCTATTTGCCTGGACCCTTTTTAGTTGGAGATGCCGGGGATTGAACCTGGGACCTTCTGCTTACCAAGCAGATGCTCTACCACTGAGCCACAGCCCCATTCATGGCTCTCCAGGGTCTCAAGCTGAGGTTTTTCACGCCTCCTTGCCTGGACCCTTTTTTGGAGATGCCAGGGATTGAGCCTGGGACCTTCTGCTTACCAAGCAGATGCTCGACCACTGAGCCACAGCCCCATTCATGGCTCTCCAGGGTCTCAAGCGGAGGTTTTTCATGCCTACTTGCCTGGACCCTTTTTAGTTGGAGATGCCGGGGATTGAACCTGGGACCTTCTGCTTCCCAAGCAGATGCTCTACCACTGAGCCACAGCCCCATTCATGGCTCTCCAGGGTCTCAAGCTGAGGTTTTAGTTGGAGATGCCGGGGATTGAACCTGGGACCTCCTGCTTACCAAGCAGGTGCTCTACCACTGAGCCACAGCCCCATTCATGGCTCTCCAGGGTCTCAAGCGGAAGTTTTTCTCGCCTATTTGCCTGGACCCTTTTTAGTTGGAGATGCTGGGGACTGAACCTGGGACCTTCTGTTTCCCAAGCAGATGCTCTACCACTGAGCCACAGCCCCATTCATGGCTCTCCAGGGTCTCCAGCTGAGGTTTTTCATGCCTGGACCCTTTTGAGTTGGAGATGCCGGGGATTGAACCTGGGACCTTCTGCTTCCCAAGCAGATGCTCTACCCCTGAGCCACAGCCCCATTCATGGCTCTCCAGGGTCTCAAGCGGAGGTTTTTCACGCCTCCTTGCCTGGACCCTTTTGAGTTGGAGATGCCGGGGATTGAACCTGGGACCTTCTGCTTCCCAAGCAGATGCTCTGCCACTGAGCCACCGTCCCTCCCCAGTCTTGTCAGCCTCTGTACCTGGACAGTCTGTGCGGATTCTTCTGCAGACCAGCATAGCAACCCCTGGAAGCAAACACACAATCTTTGCTCCCCCCCTCCCCAATTTTTCCCTTCATGCTGAAAGGAAGCTGCCTTTTCTGACTCAAATTTACTGTTTCATGTGTGACGTCCTCCCCCTCCCCCCCACTTCGTTAACCAGACAGGCTCATTAGTAGGGGCCTCGTGCATTTCCTCCATCTAATCAATAGCCATTAGGATTAATGAGTCCATTACCTTAAAACACCATGAAGTGATTTTAGCCAGTGCTTTCACCTGGGGTCTTCAAGGCAAGGCAGCCGGAGGGGGAGAGAGAGAGCTACAGGTCTCCCACCCCGTGGTGGGTTTGGGCGAGTGTTGGTGGACCGGGCCGGGCTGGTCCTAGTGCCCTCTGGGAGCAGGCTTTTGGCTTGCAGGCCTGTCAGTGCTGCACTGTGCAAATGTCTTTTGTGCCAAGTGGCACTTCGTTGGGAATTGTCCTGGGCCTTGCCCTCCTGGCTTTGGTCTGAAGCCATAGCGGCGAAGGTAGCTTCTCCAATCTCATTGGCCCCAGCCCACCAACCGGCAGCCCCGGTCAAAAGAAGAAGGAAGAGGTTTCTGACACTGAGGGAGAACAGTTTTGCCCTATTCAGCCAGGTCAAACAAGAGCTTTGTCCACGTGTGTCTCGAATGCCTGGTGTTGAATTTGGCAGGGCCCTGCTTGTCTGGGTGAAAGGTGGACTCTGGATCTTTGCAGGAGAGCTGCTGTTAATTAGCAGTGATGAGCCAATTGAACCTTTAATCGGTTTGGAAGCCTTTAGAACTAGGGTGGCCAAACTGTAGCTCAGGAGCCACCTGTGGCTCTTTCACACATATTGTGTGGCTCTTGAAGCCCCCACCGCCCCGTCAGCTGACTTGGGAAAGACAGTTCTCTCCTTAAATCATTTCTCCAAGCCAAGCCAGCTGGTAGCTTGGAGAATGCATTTAAAGGTAAAGTTTCTTTCTTTCTTTCTTTCTTTCTTTCTTTCTTTCTTTCTTTCTTTCTTTCTTTCTTTCTTTCTTTCTTTCTTTCTTTCTTTCTTTCTTTCTTTCTTTCTTTCTTTCTTTCTTTCTTTCTTTCTTTCTTTCTTTCTTTCTTTCTTTCTTTCTTTCTTTCTTTCTTTCTTTCTTTCTCCTCTCCCTTCCCTTCCCTTCCCTTCCCTTCCCTTCCCTTCCCTTCCCTTCCCTTCCCTCCACATCTGACATTTATTCTGTGTGGCTCTTACATTAAGCTAGTTTGGCCCCCCCTGCCTTAGACAGGCCGGCAGGCTCGGAGGCCTTGCTGTCTTCATGCATCTGCAGACCAAAAACAAAACAAAACACCTTGTTGGACTTTCCTCCCAAATGGCACCCTATTCTTTTTATTTCCTTTAGAGAACTCTGAGGGGGCGTCTCTGGAGCTCGGAAACGCGAGGGATTTCATTATTTCTTTTGACCTCAAGTTCGCAACGAACGGAAGCGTTTCGGTGGTTCTGGAGACGACCGAGAAGAACCAGCTGTTCACGGTGCACTATGTCACGAACTCTCAGCTGATTGCCTTCAAGGATAAAAGCATCACCTACGGCATCGGGCCGCGGACTAGCTGGAGCACGCTCACCCGAGACCTGGTGACAGACCTCCGGAAGGGGGTCGGCCTCTCGAACACGAAAGCCGTCAAGCAGACCAAACTCATGCCCAAGCGGGTGGTGAGGCTGGTGGTGAAGGGGAAGGGCTTCCTCGACAACGTCACCATCTCTACCACGGCCCACATGGCCGCTTTCTTTGCCGCTAGCGATTGGCTGGTGAGGAACCAGGACGAGAAGGGCGGGTGGCCCATCATGGTGACTCGGAAGCTGGGGGAGGGGTTCAGGTCTTTGGACCCAGGCTGGTACTCCGCCATGGCCCAAGGGCAGGCCATCTCCACCCTGGTCCGAGCCTACCTGCTGACCAAGGACCACACCTTCCTCAGTTCGGCTTTGCGGGCGACGGCACCTTACAAGCTCTCGTCGGAGCAACGCGGCGTGAAGGCCGTCTTCATGAACAAGTATGACTGGTACGAGGAATACCCGACTTGGCCCAGCTCCTTCGTGCTGAACGGATTCGTGTACTCTCTGATCGGGCTGTACGACTTAAAGGAAGTGGCGGGGGAGAAGCTAGGGAGGGAGGCGAAGCTTCTGTACGAGCGGGGCATGGAGTCCCTCAAGGCCATGCTTCCGCTGTACGACACGGGCTCAGGGACCATCTACGACCTCCGCCACTTCATGCTCGGCACGTCCCCCAACCTGGCCCGGTGGGACTACCACACCACCCACATCAACCAGCTCCAGCTGCTCAGCACGATAGACGAGTCCGCCGTCTTCAGAGAGTTTTTCAAGCGGTGGAAGAGCTACCTGAGAGGGAGCAAGGCCAAGCACAACTGAGCCGAGCCCGGAGCCAAAAGGGGCGTTTCCCCCCCAACCGACCGCTTTGCTGGTGAACGGCCGTCTTTCGAGCGACACAGTTGAAAAGGTGGCGCGCGTATGTGTGTGCGTGCGTTTGTCAGCTTTTGAAAACGGGGCTCTGTTTCAAAGAAGTGGTCCTTAAAACCCATCTTTTTAACCGATTGCATTCCAATGAGAAATACTTGAGCGTGGGAAGGCGGGGATCGCAAAGCAGACGTTCAAGCCAAGAAAGGAGCGTGGCTCCAAGTGTCCGGTGCCGTCCTAGGCAGTTTTGCTCCAGGTCAAGCCCACGGCGGGTTTGAACTGGAGCAGCTCCGCTTGAGGATTGTGCTGTTCCATTGTCATGCGTGTGTCCTCATGAGGGTTTCCCCCCTTCTTTAGGGGAAAAGAAGGAATGGACAGGTGGCTTTCACAATTCAGTGTCTGGCAGGAAAAATAGATTGTGGCCTCTTTAAAATTTAAAAAAAAAATAGAATTCTGTTTGCAACAGCATTGGGGAAAAAATGTTATTTTTTACAGGACACCTCTGGATCCTAGACAGTGGACAGTGTTCCTCTTTTGGAGGGAAAAAGTGCAGTTTTTTTTAATATACTTCTGTTTCCTTCTGGGGGAATTTGGAGCTATTTGTTTAAAAATAAGTCCTTTAAACGCTTCATTTATTTGAAGATGTGTAAATGGGGAAATCATAGTGCCGTCTGGGGTTCAAAACTGCCCAGAAGAGCCCCTCGGGGTCCTCCTTGCACACTTCCTCGCTCTTTGCCCAGGAGAGGTGCTCGTTGGATCTTGCCCACCGGCGATCGTGAGCCTTTGCTCTCTAAGCACAACGGCAGCCGACTGCACAAAAGACGGCCGCCTGCTCTCCAGCTGGTCCCAGAGTCGGAATTTTAAGCTTAATCTTTCCAGCTGTTGTTGCAAGGAAACCCACCTGGGTTTTGCAATTGCTCCTGTGCGTTTTATTTTTCTTCATTGCTGGGGAAGCAAGTTGAGTGTTAGTGGCTGGCTGCCTGTAAGTCATACCTCTCCTGCCTTCTTGTGCTTGGTGTAGGCCCGCAGAGCTGGTGGCCACTTCGTCCATCTGGCTTGGACCAATGTTGGTCACAGTGACCCAAACAAAGGCTGGCCATGGGCAAAATCCACTGGGCAGTCAGTCCATCGGGGCTTGGCAGCTCTGGGTGGAAACAGCCTCCCTGTGTGGTTGCAGACGTGCCCTCCTTTGCGACGTCCCAGGCTCCTCCCATTAAAAGGACTTCCCGTTAATGTGACTTTTGGCGTAAGGCTCTGCTGTTGCCACCTGGAGTTTCCCTTCCCCTTGCTCAGGGGTGAAATTCTAGCAGGCGCTCCTTTGCGTATTAGGCCACACCCCACTGATACAGCCAATCCTCCAAGAGCTTACAAGGCTCTTTTTTGTAAGCTCTTGGAGGATTGGCTACATCAGTGGGGTGTGGCCTAATAGGCAAAGGAGCTCCTGCTAGAATTCCACCCCTGCCCGTACTTAGAAAACCCCTTTCTCAGTCAGATGCCCTGCATTTGGCCACGCCCGCTTGATTCCCAGCCTCGGAGAAAGTAGAGGTTTGAGGAATCCAAGCAGATGGCTGTGTGAGTTTGGATAAGTCTATGAAAGGTGTTCCTTCCCGAGGAAGACCAAGCGAAATGTGCCTTGCCAGTCCACGATGCCACCCTATGGCTCTAGGTTGACATTTCTGCAAATCGCTCGGCCGGTCACCAAAGCACAAGCTCCAGATGCATTTCAGCAAAGTCAGAGGCATATGCATTGCTGGCAGCCATTCACTTCCTTCTCATATTACTACAGACTGTAATTGCTGGATCTCTGCATTACTTTGGAAAGGGTGTGGGCCAGTTATTGGGTTGGGAAGTAAAGGATTTCTGCAGATGGAGGAGCAAAGTGATTTCCACCACTTCCCATTGCAGGTGTCCAATTCCCCCCTTGCTTTTTCTGGGGGTACCCTGCCCTTCTCCAAGACCAGCATTTCAAGGGGGCACTTTGGGCCTCATCAGAAAAGAGAAGGGGAGGAACTCACACGGCATTAATGGTTCCATCATCAGAAATACTTGTTCAGTGGGATCCAGGCAACTGAGACAGAGAGCCAGTTTGGTGTAGTGGTTAGGAGCTCAGACTCTAATCTGAGAGAACCGGGTTTGATTCCCCACTCCTCCTCCACATGCACCTGCTGGAGTGACCTTGGGTCAGTCGCAGTTCTTGAAAGAGCTCTCTCAGCTCCACCTACCTCACAGGGTGTCTGTTGTGGTGAGGGAAGGGATTGTAAGCTGCTCTGAGACTCCTGAGTAAAGGGTGAGATATAAATCCAGTCTCCTGCTCGTCCTTCCCTCCTTCTCCTCCTCCTCGGTGTATCACTTGGGATTACAGCATCTGCACCGGAAGGTAGGACCAGAACCAAGGGGTTGAAATTAAATCAAAAGTTTCCAGCGCAACATTAGGAAGAACTTCCTGACCGTTAGAGCGTTTCCTCAGTGGAACAGGCTTCCTCCTCGGAAGGTGGTGGGCTCTCCTTCCTTGGAGGTTTTTCAACAGAGGCTAGATGGCCGTCTGACAGCAATGTGGATCCTGTGAATTTAGGGGGAGGTGTTTGTGAGTTTCCTGCATTGTGCAGGGGGTTGGACGAGATGACCCTGGAGGTCCCTTCCAATTCTATGATTCTATCTGGCTTGGAGAGGTGTCTGGGCTTCCCATTTCCCAGGGTTCATCTTTTCCTGTGGCGCAGATTGGTGAAGCTGCAGTCCTGCAGTCTGAGCTCTTTGCTCACGACCTGAGTTCGATCCCAGCAGAAGCTGGATTCACGAAATCGACTCCAGGTTGACTCAGCCTTCCATCCTTCCATCCTGCTGGGGGGAAAGTGTAGATGACTGGGGAAGGCAATGGCAAACCACCTCGTAAAAAGTCTGCTGTGAAAACATTGCGATGCGACGTCACCCCAGAGTCGGAAACGACTGGTGCTTGCACAGGGGACTCCCTTTATGTTTTCTGCACGCAGGGGTAGAAAAACTGCAGATTTCTGACCAAGTAGATCTTTTTTCTCGCTCTGTCCCCATCCACAAGTCTCATGACTGGAGTGATTTGCTGTGTCCTTTCAGAGAAACATGGAGGCATACGACCTTTGGCGGTTCAGGGTTTGAATTGTGGAAGGAAGCAGAACTTGGAGAAATGAGGGAGGAAAGAGTCCAAACTGCAAAGAGAAGGTTAGCTTTCCTTGAGAAGGCAAGAGAAGTTTAGAAAAGAGAACAAAGAGAGGACGTGTCCTTAGATCCCGACAGTTCCCTCTCTGCCAGTGCGTGTTGATCAGCCTAAAGGGGCACAGATTGGTAGCAAAAGCAGATATGAGCCTTCGAAGTCCCTCCTTGGTAATGGGGCTGAATTGTTTCAAAAAGAGGGCTTTCTAAGAACTGCCCCTTCTACAAGACTTACGTCCCTCCTTCTTTTGCAAAGTGTGGTTAACTCAAGCAGGGCTTTTTTTGTAGCAGGAACTCTTCTGCCTATTAGGCCACATCCCCCGATGTAGCCAATCCTCCTGGAGCTTAAAGTAGGCCCTGTACGAAGAGCCCTGTAAGCTCTTGGAGGATTGGCTACATCGGGGTGTGTGGCCTTATATGCATAGGAGGTCCTTCCATGGCTTTTTTTGTAGTGAAACTATAGGATCTTAGCATACAGCCGTGTAAATAAAACCGCTAAGAGACGCCATACGTTTTAAACAACCAGACAGCGTAATGTAGAGGTCAGTGGTGTTCTGACCAAGCTTGCGCATAGAACTTCAAATAGGCAAGAGAATGTAGCAAAAAGACATTCACAGAAGACGGTTCAAAAAACAGTCTTTCCAATCACAAAGGAGTAACGATATTCTAGTGTTTAGTTCAAAGAACTTAAGGAAGCCCTTCCAAAGACGTCTGTTCTAGATATCAAGACGTTCCATCCGCCTTTCTTCAGCTAGGAGGTTTATTTATCACTGGAACCCAATCTTTACAATACATTCACAGAAGACCAACAAGGTTCAAAACATGTCTGTCAGATTTCCAGGCTCTCCGTGAGCTTTCAGTCGGCCCTGCACTGAGAGTCCTGTAAGCTCTTGAAGGACTGGCTACATCAGGGGTGTGTCCTAATAGGCAAAGGAGTTCCTGCTACAAAAAAAAAAGCCCTGGTTAACTGCATTTGGAGTGGCTGACCCAAACGTTAGGGGGAGGGGGCCACTTTGGCGACACGTTAGTGCCTTAACGATGGGGCTTCCTGCTGCAGGCATAATGACGGTTCGGTAGCAGCAACGGTGGTGCTCTGATCCGCCTTGGCATTCCCAGGGCTTCCGGCTGTGTGGATTCGTTGCCTGTTTCTTGACCTCAAACGGCCAAGTGGTTCGGGTGAGAAAATTGAGCTCTGTTCTGCTTGAACGATGGGTTCTGGCCCCTGGGGCTGGCTCTGAGCCGGCTTCTCTCCGTGGCTGACGTGACCAGCAGCAGAAGAAACGTGGCAGCCAGAGCTCGTGAGCCGCCCAACCAAGTGCTGGTGAATAACCTCGATCCAGAAGGAAAGGAGCAAATTCGCCTGCAGGCTTGATGCGATGGGGCATTTATCATCCGCAAAATGGGGCTGGTGAACATTTGTTCCTCGAGGCCTTTCACAGGATCCTGTGCAGATATGACGTTCCCAATCTCCTAAACCTGGTTAGGTCAGAAACATGCTGTAATCTCATATTTCCCCCCTCCGTTCCCCTTTGCGTGGATTCCCATTCTTTCCCATCCCTGTTGTGTGAATTCCCATCTCCCTGCTGTGAGAGCCCTCTCAGCCCCACCCACCTCATAGGGTGTCTGTTGTCGGACGAGAGATGTAGGAGATTGTGAGCCTCTCTGATTCAGAGAGAAGGGCAGGGTATAAATCTGCAGGCGTCGTCTTCTGTTCATAGTTAATCACTGACACAGTGTTAACACGAATCATGGTTAATTGGCAAACCAAGGTTTGAAAGCCCTGGTAACCACGGTTTGTGTTGACGTTCCCAATCTCCTAAACCTGGTTACGTCAGAAACATGCTGTAATCTCATATTTCCCCCTCCGTTCCCCTTTGCGTGGATTCCCATTCTTTCCCATCCCTGTTGTGTGAATTCCCGTCTCCCTGCTGTGAGAGCCCTCTCAGCCCCACCCACCTCATAGGGTGTCTGTTGTGGGGGGAGAGATGTAGGGGATTGTGAGCCTCTCTGATTCAGAGAGAAGGGCAGGGTATAAATCTGCAGGCGTCGTCGTCTTCTGTTCATAGCTAATCACTGACACAGTGTTAACACGAATCATGGTTAATTGACAAACCAAGGTTTGAAAGCCCTGGTAACCACAGTTTGTGTTGACTTCGGTGCTGAATTCTGGTTAGCTCAAAAAGGGGAGGGGAGGATATTATTAATTGAGGGGAGGTGGAGAATGTGGGGGGGGGGGATCCAGGCCCTCCGACATTTGACTTTGGGAATGCCGTTGTCTGCACTCGGCCTGTCTTGGGTTTTTCGGAGCGTGTGTGTGTGTGTGTGTGTGTGCGCGAGATGGCTGGTGACGGCATTCCAAGGAGTTGACTCTTGCACGTCCTGTAATTATTATTTTTTTAAAGGTGAGGTTGGGGAGCGTTTGTGATAAGGCAGGTGCCAGGCGTGTGTCGGACTGTCAGAGCTAACGGATGCCTTTTGGAGGGCTCTCACCTTCTTCCGTTTCATCACTACACGGCAAGTGTTTACTCACGAGCAACACAGTGCACGTCGGGAGACCCGGCGCAGTGGGACGCAAGCACAACCGCTGAAAGGAAAGGGCAGCAGCGGCCGTTTCCTTCTCTGTCCTCGTAAGACTCTTCGCAGACCGGGAGGCTGCTTTCCTCGTCCACTTTGTGACCGGCCTTGTGTCGATTTCTTTTTTTTCCTTTCACATGTGGGATTTTACACCATGTGTTAAATATGCAATAAATTGTTTACAAGGTGCCCTTTGGGGGCTGCCAGACCTTTGTAAAGCTGTACAGACTCGGTGGGTTAAGCACAAGGTTGCACAGGTTAGTTTTATACACAACAAGATGTGGGTTTTTTTGCAGGGGGACACGGGTGGGGGGGGGGCTATTATGTTTATATATCTATAAGGAAAAAAAACTATTCAAGTAAACCGATCGACCTTCGTGCTCCATGTAAAGCTGCTTTATATTGTGAAATAAAAAAAAGAGTTTTTAATCTTAAAAGGTCCTTCGCCGTGATTAATTCTGCTCTAAGACAGGCAGCCGTCTCAGGCTGCTTATGAAATAGCCTAACGGGAAGGGAGAAATGATTGTTTTTAAAGGAAAGATGTATTAATATGTCGGATGAGACAAATGACCATGAATGCATTTGACGGAGGTGGATCATATAGGACAGAGGTGACTAAATTGTGCCTCTTTCACACATATCGTGCGACTCTCGAAGCCCCCCCCCCCACCCCATCAGCCGGCTTGAAGAAGGCATTTCTCTCTTTACATCACTTCTCCAAGCCAGCCAGCAGCTTGGAGAATGCATTTAAAGTTGCTTTCTGTCCACCTCTCCCTCCCCTCCCCTAGTTTGGCGTAGTGGTTAAGTGTGCTGACTGTTATCTCGAAGAACCAGAGTTGATTCCCTACTCCAGGGGTGGCCAACGGTAGCTCTCCAGATGTTTTTGCCTACAACTCCCATCAGCCATTGGCCATGCTGGCTGGGGCTGCTGGGAGTTGTAGGCAAAAAACATCTGGAAAGCTACTGTTGGCCACCCCTGCCCTGCTCCTCCACTTGCAGCTGCTGGAATGGCCTTAGGTCAGCTGAGTTGTCCTTGAAAGGGCAGCTGCTGGGAGAGCTCTCTCAGCCCCACCCGCCTCACAGGGTGTCTGTTGTGGGGGAGGAAGGGAAAGGAGATTGTGAGCCGCTCTAAGACTCTTCGGAGTGGAGGGCGGGATATAAATCCAATATCTTCATCTACCTCACAGGGTGTCTGTTGTGGGGGAGGAAGGGAAAGGAGATTGTAGGTCGCTCTGTCCTTGAAAGGGCAGCTTCTGGGAGAGCTCTCTCAGCCCCACCCACCTCTTGGGGTGTCTGTTGTGGGGGAAGAAGATAAAGGAGATTGTGAGCCGCTTTGAGTCTCTGATTCAAAGAGAAGGGTGGGGTATAAATCTGCGGTCTTCTTCTCTGGATGTGGGTTTAGCTTGTCCCCCCTCAACCACTTGACCAGCGGCCTTTCTGCTGGGGTGGGGAGAAGACAACCGCTTTTCTGGAGGCTTCTTCAAAGCCCAGTGGATAGGCCTGCGTCTCATGAGCATACTGGCCTCACCCTAGTCTCAGGAACCCATGCCACCCTCTGCCTTGCATAGAACCAGGCGGGCAGCCGGGTTGGTCTGAAGCAGTTGAACAAAGCAGGAGTCAAGTGGCACCTTTAAGACCAACCAAGTTTTATTCAGAACGTCAGCTTTCGTGTGCTCTCTAAGCTCGCTTCATCAGACGAGGGGATCAGGTATTGTGGCTGGGATACAAGCAGTTTGTTGATTCAGAGGGCAAACTAACTGATCACCTGGTCACCTAAAACAGTGTGGCTTGGCCATTTGGTCTGGATAGCCATAAAAGGTAATAAAATTCCCTGCCAATTGGTGTTTCTGCAAATCTAGGTGAATCACAAAAGGACATGTCTATCCAAACCGTTCTATATATATGAAACCGTTCTAGAAGGAAACGATCCGTTCATGCCCAGAGGTTTAACACCTAGATGCAGTATGATCTGTGTTATGGAGCAGACCTGGGTCTGTTGAAAAATCTTGGGGTTTGTCCCCGTCAACATTTTTGGTCAACTCAACATGGGGACTTGCTGGTAAACAAGGCAGACGATTGCTCTGCAGCAATTGCAAGCTATCCCCCAACACGATTATTTATTGAGTGAGGGGGAGGTGTTGGTGAGGTTTCCTGCATTGTGCAGGGGGTTGGACTAGATGACCCTGGGGGGTCCCTTCCAACTGTATGATTCCATTTACGTTCTTCGCAATCTGCTTTTATCAGCGAGACTCAAGATGGATTTACACAGCAAGGGTCGATACGATCAACAGGATGGGACAACGTTGCAGGATTTGGATCGCAGAAATCTGAAAACAAACTGTAAGTATTGATGCAACATCTTAAACGATGCAGAGACCAGTAGCGGGGACATACTTAGAGTAACTTAAGAGTGCCAGTGTCTGTAACCCAGACCCCCAGCAATTACCCCACCAGCCTCTCTGCCTTTTCCCTGCTTGCGCTCTGGATGACAATATTGATTCTCATTACTTGGCAATTTGTTAAGAAGGGCTGCGTGGAAAAAAAGAAGGATTTAAATATGTTGTCTTGGTGATGAATCTGAGTGTTTGCTGCTCAATTTGTGGTGAAAGGAGAGATACACTTGCCATCTGCTGAGAACGATGGATGGCTCGTGTGGCTGGCATATTGAATCGTTTGCCTCCGTCAACGTTCCGCGGCCCTTGCTAGAAAATACGGGATGGGAAGGTAAAGGAGATTGTGACCGCTCTGAGATTCAGAGGGACCGTCTCTCCCCATATGAGCCCCAGAGAGCGCTGAGGTCAGCTGGAAAAAACCAGCTGAATATCCCTGGGCCAAGGGAGGCCAGATTGAAGGCCACCTTCTCTATTGCAGCTCCACTGCTGTGGAATCAACTCCCAGAGGAGGTACGGGCCCTACGATGTTTAGATCAATTCCGCAGGGCCTGTAAAACCCACCTCTTCAAAATAGCCTTCAACTAATGACAAGTTAAGAAAGTGCCGCTGGAAATGCTTTTAGTTACCGAATCTTACTGAAGATTTGATGTTTATAGCACCATAATGTTAATTTTAATATAATCTGTAATCTATTTTTAATCATGATTTTATAAGTATAACTGTCGATGTATAATGTGTTTTTATGTTGTGAGCCGCCCTGAGCCTGCCTCGGCGGGGAGGGCGGGATATAAATAAAAAGTATTATTATTATTATATAGTATAGGGCGGGATATAAATCCAATATCATCATAGTCGTCCTCGTCTTCTCCTTCTCCTTCTTCACTCCCCTCCCCCAAAGGAGGAAGATATTCCTGGCTTTCCTGAGTGACTAGGGAAGGACTATTCTGCACAAATCTTATGTCTGGGTCTGGTATCATGCGCCTCCCCCGTGCGCTGTAACAAGTCTGTGGGGAAGAGGACGACTTCTGGCATGTTGACTGGTGGCTACCAAGGGGCTGGAAGTCTCTGTGGGGCTCTGCCCAAAGGCAGGGCTGCGCCCTGTGTGGGCCCCCAGAGGCAGAATGTCTCTTAGTGGGATAGCCCCATATCTGGGCCAAGGCCCCTTGTGTCAGAAGGTGCGCTGTTGAAACCCAGCTGAATTCCCCACCTCCCCATAGCACAAATCCCCACCACGCTTCCCACTTCTTGGCTGCCGGGTTCTTCCAGTGGTTGAGCTCTGCTTTCCTCTCTGCTCAGCAGCCCACTAAGGAGAAAGGGCAGCCCCTTTAGCCCCCGTTTGCTCTTGCCTTGAAAGGCTCCTCCCATGTTCTGTGGCTCCTCCCTTTTGTCGCTTCCTGGCCCTGAAGCCAGGTTAGTGTAGTGGCTAAGTGTGCAGACGCCTATGTGGGAGAACCGGTTTGATTCCCCTCTCCTCCACTTGCACCTGCTGGAATGGCCTTGGGTCAGCCAGAGCTCTCGTAGGAGTGGAAGCCAAGCAGGGTCCACACTGTTTAGTCCTTGGATGGAAGAGCAGCAAGGAAGTCTGCACCTTGGACACTTAGCAATCCCTCAAGAGTACTTCCCGGTGGAATGTGGGCATGCCAAAGAGCTGGCAGGTGCCAACGTTCTGGGGGTGCTGAGAAGGAGACGCAGCCGCCAGGATGGATTTGAAACGCCTGTCCACGTGAAGAGGTGTCAGGGTTGGGGACAAGAGGCTGGGCTATCTGCCAAGTAGTTGTGTTTCAGGAGACCCCTGCTCCCCACGGATCTTCCTTCCTCCCCACGGATCTTCCTGCCCCCTCCCCCCAGCATGCTCTGCAGCCTAGCTGGCACGGGGCAGAAGAGGGGATGTTCCATGGGCATTGTTGGGGGGGGTGCATCCTAAATTTATGGGGAGGGAGCTTCTCCATAAATTCATCGGTAGTGATGATGGAGGCCCCTCCCTATGATGTCACTGGATCAAATGTCTCTGGCTGCCCCCCCCCCCCAAGAAAACAAAAAAGTCTGCGCCCCTGGGGGAAGCTGTTCTCTGTTGTGTGGTGATGAGTTGTAATTCTAGGAGTTCTCCAGCCACCGCCTGGAGGTTGGCAGCCCTGCTTGCAGAGCCAAGGCCCTCGCAGGTTGACAGTGGGCTCTCTGTTCTTCCAAGCAAGCTTCAGCCAGGCAGGCAGGCAGCTTTGGGGGCGGCCGCTGTGCCAAAGGGCCTGCAAAGGCTTCCCTGAGCGTCCCTCCAGACTCAGACAAAGCGAATCTCTCGCCTCGATCCCCACCGCCTGTGTGATGACAAGAGGGAGAGACGGGAGCTATTTCAGGGTCACTTCCCACCCGGCGTTCAGCCCTGCCTTTTTTGGGAAGCGGAATCTATTTGCTGACTGGGCAGGGGGGAGCAGTGCCCCAGCTGCACTATGCTGCAGTGTCCAGAGGAGGCCGAGCCAGCGGAGGGCTCGGCCTGGTCCAGTTGCCCTCCCCGGCTGCCAGGGCAGGGTGCCCTGCTGCGGCTCCAGGAGGAAGACGATGGCGCAGGGCCCACCGAGGGTCACGCTGGGTGGCAAGGTAATTGGGACCGGCTTCCTGGCACTGCTGCCTCTCCAAAGGGCAGGGGCAAGAGAGGGAAAAACAGCTGCAGCCGCAGGGCCCGGGGCAGGGGGCAGAAGGGCTTGTAGCCTCCAGCCCGGCACCACCACTGCCCCAAAAGAGGCTCCCTGCATTGCGAAGGCCTGGATTCTGCCACTTCTAAAGTGGACCAAGGAACTGGGAGGGGGAATAAGAGCGACTCCGGGTGGAGGAGGGGGGGAATATTTGCTTTTGCTCGGGGGGTGGAATTCTAGCAAGAGCTCCTTTGCATGTTAGGCCACACACCCCTGATGTAGCCAATCCTCCAAGAGCTTACAAAAAAGAGCCTTGTGAGCTCTTGGAGGATTGGTTGCCTCAGGGGTGTGTGGCCTAATATGCAAAGGAGCTCCTGCTAGAATTCCACCCCTGCTTTTGGCTAAGCTGGCGGGGCAAGAGGTGAATCTCTGCTTCAGTCCCGTTCAGTGTTCCCTCCAAGCTGAGTTAGTGTGAGTTAGCTCACGTTTTTTTAGCCACCGGCTCACATAGTTTTGTCTTAGCTCGGGAAAGGTGACCCCGGAGCATTGATGCAGCAGCTCACAGCTTTCATGCCAGGAGCTCACAAAGCTGAATTTTTGTTCACAAGACAGAGAGTTTTGGTCCTGTTTAAAACTGCTTGGAGTAGTTTGGGCGTCTCTGCTGCTGCTTCTAAGCAGAGGGACTTTTCCAAAGTGGAGAAGGTCGTAGCCCAGAGTGACTTGGTCTCGTCCCCCAGTGTTGCCAACCTCCAGGTAGGGAAAAACGTAGGAGGCTGTTTGCAGCATACTCGACCTACAAAGACAGCAGCCCTTAAACTAAGTGTAGGCTTAGAAGAATGAATCAAAGGTTGTTTTTCTGTTGATTGTGCACATGTATCGATTCAATAACGTGGCACTTCTGTAGGCAGCATGCAAAGTTTGCAGTATACTTGACCAGCAAAGACAACGGTCTGCTTCATTCAAGGAAAACTGCAAACTTTGCACACTGCATACAGAAGCAATTGCTGTTTCAACCCGGCAAACCACGCGTGTTTTTCTTAGAAGTATTGTTGTTAAAAAAGTTTATTGCGTTTCCCCTTTAAACGCCGCGAACATAAATACTCCATATATCGCAGAGTACAATTACGCACTGCTATATTGTTGGTGGAGGGCGTGTCGCTCTCGTCTTAAGCTGTGTTACAGGAGTTGTAATTGTTCTTTGCACAGTAATTTTTCACAGCCTCCTACGTCTTTCTCAGCCTTGGCTGTGTTTCCCTCGTTTCGTTGCCAAACCTCCAGGTAGGGCCTGGCAATCTCCCAGAATTACAAGTGATCTCCAGACTACGGTAGGGTTACCAGGTCTGGGTTGGAAAATACCTGGAGGCTTTGGGGGTGGGTCTGGGAGAGGGCGGGGTTTAGGGAGGGGAGGGGCCTCAGCATGATACAACGCCATAGAGCCCACCCTACAAAGCAGCCCTTTCCTATTTATTTATTTATATTTTGATTTATATCCCGCCCTTCCCACCGAAGTGGCTCAGGGCGGCTTACAACATATAAAACTTACATAGGTTTGGCTTAAAAACAATTACATAGCAGCAATAGATTAATAAAACATAAAAAAAACAGCGGTCTGTCAGAATGCACTAGCTCCATCCAAATTTCTCAGTGTCGGTTAATTGTAGGCCAGCCGGAAGAGGACTGTCTTGCAGGCCCTGCGGAACTGCCCTAGGTCCCGCAGGGCCCTCACCTCTTCCGGCAGCTGGTTCCACCAGTAAGGCGCCGTTACCGAGAAGGCCCGATCTCCGGTAGATTTCAAACGGGCCTCCTTGGCCCGGGGATTACAAGTAGGTTTTGCGAACCCGATCTCAGTACTCTCTGGGGAACGTGTGGGGAGAGACAGTCCCTAAGGTAGGCAGGTCCTAGGCCATATAGGGCTTTAAAGATAATGCCCAGCACCTTGTACCGGACGCGGAATATTATTGGCAGCCAGTGCAGATCCCGAAGCCCCGGCCGGATGGGCTCCCATCTTGGGAGCCCTAATAACAGCCGGGCAGCGGCATTCTGCACTAACTGCAACTTCCGGGTTCAGCACAAGGGCAGCCCCATGTAGAGGGTATTACAGTAGTCCAACCTCGAGGTGACCGTAGCATGAATCACCGTTGCTAGAACGTCGTGCTCCAGGAAGGGGGCCAACTGCCTCGCCCGCCTAAGATGAAAAAATGCAGACTTGGCAGTGGCTGCTATCTGAGCCTCCATTGTCAATGAAGGCTCCAATAGTACCCCCAGACTCTTGACCCTGTGTGCCGCTGTCAACGGCGCCCCATCAAAGACTGGCAGGGGAATTTCCCTTCTCGGGCCATGATGACCCAAGCTAAGGACCTCTTTCTTTGCCAGATTCAGCTTCAGCCCACTCAGCCTAAGCCACCTAGCCACCGCCTGAAACGCCCGGTCCAGGTTTCTGGGGCGCAGGCAGGCCGGCCGTCCATAAGTAGATAGAGCTGGGTGTCATCAGCATACTGGTGACAACCCAGCCCATACCTTCAGGCAATCTGGGCAAGGGGGCGCATATACATGTTAAACAACATCGGGGAAAGCACCGCCCCTTGAGGCACCCCGCAATCAAGCGTGTGTCTCCGGGACAGTTCGTCCCCAATCGCCACCCTTTGTCCCCGACCGTCAAGGAAAGAGGAAAGCCATTGTAAGGCCAGCCCCTGAATCCCTGCGTCGGCAAGGCGGCAAGCCAGCAACCGATGGTCGACCGTATCGAACGCTGCTGATTGGTCTAACAACATCAGCACCGCCGAGCCGCCTTGATCCAGATGCCGTTGAAGATTATCCACCAGGGCAACCAGCACTGTCTCCGCCCCATGGCCCGGGCGAAAACCAGACTGGCGGGGATCAAGGATAGAAGCGTCCTCCAGGAAGCTGATCTCTGCCAGCTGGAGATAAGTTGTAAAAGCAGGAGATCTCCAGGCCTCACCTGGAGGCTGGCAACCCCACTCCAGAGATCCATCTGTTTCCTTAGAGGATTAGCAGCTTTGGAGGGTGGACTGTATGGCTTCATACTCTGCAAAGGTCCTCTTCTCCCCTCCCCAAACCCTCCGCTACCCACTAGGCTTGCCAGAGTGCCCGTGGAACTGCCTGAAGCACCAGCCTGCTGTGTGGTTTGGCTTCATATTGACACGTGGCAGCCAGGCCGTTAATTAGCAGGTCAGCATAGGGCTGCCAGCCTCCAGGCAGGGCCTGGACATCTCCCACTTATACGACTGATCTCCAGCTGGCAGAGCTCAGCTCCCCTGGAGAAAAGGGCTGCTTTGGAGGGGGGACTTTAGGGCATTGACCCTGTAAAGACCCCTCCCTTCCCCAAGCCCCGCCCTCTCCTGGATCCAACCCCAAAGCCTCCAGGGATTTTCCAGCTCAAACCTAGCAACCCTAGAACTCCAGCTGGCAGAGCTCAGCTCCCCTGGAGAAAAGGGCTGCTTTGGAGGGCAGGCTCTATGCCATTGGACCATGCTGAGGCCCCTCCCCTCACCCCACCCTCTCCTGGATCCACCCCCAAAGTCTCCAGGTATTTTCTGACACAGACTTGGCAACCCCATGCTGAGCCTCGATCCTTCTTGGTTGCCCTGAAAAGGAGCAGGTGATTCTGGTGTCTGCTTCTCCGCTTCCTGGAGTAAAGGCAGCTTGTGAAGCTGGTTTCTCAGCTAAGGAAGAGGGGGCAAAGTCAGAGTCTCCCCCGCAAGCAAATTGTTCAGACCTGAAGTTTCATTTTGTTTTCTGGGAAAGGACTTCCAGCTGTATCGCTTTTCTATCATAGTTTTTTATGTTTTAGACTACTTGGTTCTCATACTTTAAAATCCTCCTCTGTTATTTCTTACATTAAGATTACAACGGACTTTAGGGCTGTTTGGGGAAGTTGGTGCCGTTTCCAAGAGGCTGAGAGGGGACCCTGTTGGAAGGGACGGTGGCTCAGTGGTAGAGCATCTGCTTGGGAAGCAGAAGGTCCCAAGTTCAATCCCCAGCATCTCCAACTAAAAAGGATCCAGGCAAATAGGTGTGAAGAACCTCAGCTGGAGACCCTGGAGAGCCATGAATGGGGCTGTGGCTCAGTGGTAGAGCATCTGCTTGGGAAGCAGAAGGTCCCAAATTCAATCCCCGGCATCTCCAAAAAAGGATCCAGGCAAATAGGTGTGAAAAAGCTCAGTTGGAGACCCTGGAGAGCCATGAATGGGGCTGTGGCTCAGTGGTAGAGCATCTGCTTGGGAAGCAAAAGGTCCCAAGTTCAATCCCCGGCATCTCCAACTAAAAAGGATCCAGGCAAATAGGTGTGAAAAACCTCAGCTGGAGACCCTGGAGAGCCATGAATGGGGCTGTGGCTCAGTGGTAGAGCATCTGTTTGGGAAGCAGAAGGTCCCAAATTCAATCCCCGGCATCTCCAAAAAAGGATCCAGGCAAATAGGTGTGAAAAACCTCAGCTGGAGACCCTGGAGAGCCACTGCCAGTCTGAGAAGACAATACTGACTTTGATGGACCGAGGGTCTGATTCAGTATAAGGCAGCTTCATATGTTCAATCCAGCTAGTTTTGAACTAATCCCGGAGAGAATGAATGGGCAGAGCACCACCGCCACCTGGTGCTCGGAATCGAAACAGCGCCAACACTGTCCGTGCAAAAAGAACAAAGTAGGCGTCAAGGAGCACCTTTAAGACCAACGAAGTTTTATTCAGAATGTAAGCTTTTGTGTGCTCTGAGCACACGCCATCAGACAGTAGGATGCTGTTGGTCTTAAAAGGTGCGACTTGACTCTGCTTCGTTCTGCTGCTTCAGACCAACACGGCTGTCCACCTGGATCTATCTATGTGCAAAAAGAATTCGGGGGTCCGACTGACTTTCTGTGGCTGGGGGGGGGGCACTTTCGGGTCCCAAATTCTGTTCTCTAATCCAGCCTCTTGTCCGGGTTTCTTTGAGTGGAGGGGGGGGGGGCTCCAGAGGGAATTTGGAAGCTGGGGGCGCTCTTTGGTGCATGCCCAGGCAGAGTGGAGGAGTGGCCCATGCTCACGGAAGGAGGTGTGTGGAATTGGGGGAATGATGAGGTGAACCGATGAAACCCAGCTCTGGGTCGGGAAATACCTTCCTGGGTGGCAGCAGAGCTTGGGCCCCAGAGAGGGCGAACTGCTGTGGGCCAACCCGCTTAGGCCGGTGCAGCCCAGATGAGCTGAGAGGCAATAAACTTGGCAGGTCCCATCCAGCTTCTGCCACTTGTCAATGATTGATTGGGCTGCCTGCCTGTCGCTTTTCTCCAAAGAAGAACAGGTGCAGAAATGTGGGGGACTCGAGTGCTAGTCCACCGTCTCGTCCCTGCAAAGGGGCAAAACCAAAATCGCCAGAGGTGGAGCAAGGTGGGTCTGTCTGTAGCGGGAGAAAAGAGCAAGTTAGAATCAAATGGTTTAATAAACTGGGAGACCATTTGGTCTGGATTGCAATAAAAGCTAATAACAGTGGCCGGTTAATTGCTGTTGCCTAGGTGAAACAAAAGGGCATGCGATGTTCTTGTCCACTTTGGGAATGCCCAGGGTGCAAACTGATTTGTCTAGATTTTTTTTCTAATTGTATTCAAGTGGGAACTCCCCCCCACCCACCCTCTGCGTTCATGACTTCTAGATTGAAGTTGGATGAAGAAACTGGTTACCTTCAGGAGAGGTGCAATCAAGAAATAAACTGGGAAGTGAATTAGTCGGGCTACGATTGTTTTAGACTGAGAACCTTTCAAAGCAGAACAAAGTCTGAGTCCAGTGGCACCTTCAACCCCAGCAAAGTTTTATTCTGGGGAGAAGCCTGCATGGGCACACGCAAAGCTTATACCCAGAATAAAACTTGGTTGGTCTTCCAAGTGCACCTGCGGGATTCCAACTTTGTTCTGCTGCTTCACGGAGACCCGGCCAGCCCCCTGCCCTGAATCTATCTTGATGTACGTTAGTGGACATCTGAATTAAGCTTTCACTTGAGGAATGTGTTGAATTGTGTGGGGGGTGTTCTGTAAGCCTCCTGGAGCCTTGCGGAAAGGCAAAGAGAGACACCTGCCCAAATTCTGTCTTCTGCTGAACTGAACAGGTTGCAGCCAAAGTCAAAGCCATCCCAAAGAGGAACACACATAAGTCAACCTCCATCTGGAAAACAGGTGAGAAGTTTGCCCCCCCACCACACACTTGAAAAAAGATTGAACCTGGGCTGGAGGGCCTGGCCAGCTGCCAGTCAGCAAACACAAGTCTGCACTTGCTTTCTTTGCTTATTCAGTTTTTAAACAGCCTTCCCTCATGGAACAGGGCTCAAGGCAGTGTACACAAGAAAAAAGTCTTTATATAATATAATAAAAGCTTGAAGTCATAAAATATACAGCAAGAGTATGACTTCCTGACAGTTAGAGTGGTTCCTCAGTGGAACAGGCTTCCTCCTCGGGAGGTGGTGGGCTCTCCTTCCTTGGAGGTTTTTCAACAGAGGCTAGATGGCCATCTGACAGCAATGAGGATCCTGTGAATTTAGGGGGAGGTATTTGTGAGTGTCCTGCATTGTGCAGGGAGTTGGACTAGATGACCCTGGAGGTCCCTTCCAAATCTATGATTCTAACAGGTTGACACTTAATCAAAAGAGTTTTTGGCTCAACGTTAGGAAGAACTTCCTGACAGTTGGAGCGATTCCTCAGTGGAACAGGCTTCCTCCTCGGGAAGTGGTGGGCTCTCCTTCCTTGGAGGTTTTCAAGCAGAGGCTAGATGGCCATCTGACAGCAATGAGGATCCTGTGAAGATCATGAGAAGGAGTGCAGAAGGGTTGCATCAGTGCTTAGTTCTCGTGGCCCTTTCTTACATCCCCAGGGAAATGCTGACGGCCACTTTGTGGTCCGGATACAATTTTCTCCAGGCCTGTTTGGCCAGGGATCCTAGAGGTTTTTTCCCATCTTCTGGGTGTAGAGCAGGGGTAAATGGAAGTGTGCGGGGTGGGGGACAAGGTATTTGTTAATTTCCTGCTTTGTGCAGGGGGTTGGACTAGATGACCCCAGAGGCCTTTCCAACTCTGTGATTCTAACAACGAGAGACCACAAGCACCCTTGTGCGTGTTTCTGTTTTGGATGCCTTTGCCTTTGGCTGCAACCGGCTCAGTTCACCAGAGGACGAATGCAGAACCCGTCTTGTTTCTTCCGCTTCTGCGGGTTAGGATGGGGAACTAGAAAGACTGGCTCTCCGTTGCTGACACCTTGGCTATCTCTTATGCTGAAGATGTTCAGTTAATGAGTGATTAATGCAGCAAGCATTTGCAAGCTGATTTTTCAAAAGACAGCTTTTCTCGGCCCTCCCATTGCAAGCACGAGGAAAAGGCTTGGGGACGCAGTGGCGGCTTTGCCCCATCGCCTGTTCTGCACGAGCTGTTTCCAGCTGCCCCCTGCTTATTGGTGGAATATCCATCCCCACTCACCCACCCCAGCAGTTTAACGGGAGGGGGGCCTGACGAGCTGTCCCCAAGCAGAGCAGGACCAGCCTCTTTCCCTGAGCGGAGTTGGAGGTAAGCCGAGCCAGCCTCTAGCACAGACGTAGGGGACTATTTCCACTGTCTGTGAAGTGGGGATGGAGGGGGAAATAGGCAGGCATGCAAGCTCTTCTCCACCATAGAGGTTGCCCAGAGTGTGTGGAAAGAGCGCAAGAGCCGAGGGAGCCGCTGGAAGGAGGGATGGAATTAAAGAGGGTGCTGCAGGGCTCTCCCTTAGTTGCATAGCTCTTGTAGGAGCTGTATTTACTAACTTTGGTGTCAAGGCAAAGAGAGATGCCTAATGATGCAAATGGTGGTCAGTGATTTATATGGTACATGTCTGTTTCCTTCTCCCACTGGTGCCAAAAAATAATTCCCTAACCTTTCCTTATGCTGGTCTTATGGGGACTGTTATTTCCAGCTTTTGTTTTTTTTAAAAAGTCTCCTCCTAGCATGGTCATGTTGTAAAGTGCATACAAATGTATTTTATCTGTCTGTGCAAAGAAGGTATTAAGAGGTTTTAGAAAGGCACGTGTTTAATATTTGTTTGTGTCTTATGGCTCTCAAACACCTGACACTTATTCTATGTGACTCTTCCATATAAGCATCCGTATAAGTCTCACCAAGGGAGCTTTGACTCTCAGAAGCTCCTACCCTGAGAACTTTGTTGGTCTCAGAGGTGCTGCCAGAGTTGAATTAAGCTGTTCCTCTGTAGACCAACATGGCTCCCCTCTGAAAGTAGGACTGTCAGATGGGGGGCGGGGGGGGGGTAGAGTTGCCTGCTCCAGGTTGGGAAACTCCTGGCGATTTGGGGGGTGGGGCCGGCGGAGGACACAGACCTCCGTGGGGTGCAATGCCATAAGAGTCCACCCTCCACAGCATCCACTTTCTCCAATGTAGTAAAAAGTCCAGTAACACCTTAAGACTTACAAATTTTATTGTGGCATAAGCTTTTAAGAAACACAGCTCTCTTGGTCAGATGCATCTGACCAAGAGAGCTGTGTTTTTCAAAAGCTTATGTTGCAATAAAAATTGTTAAGTCTTAAAGGTACGTAAGAAACCTAAAAGGTTAATATGCAAATAAAGGGCCGAACATTAAAAACAAAGTATAAAAAAAATCATAAATCAACATACGTGTATTTATCGTAGAAAGCTAAAACCATTCATTTATCGTAGAAAGCTAAAACCATGTGCCCCAGAGAGTACTGAGATCGGGAACTCGAAATCTCCTAGTTATCCCCGGGCCAAAAGAAGCCCACTTAAAATCCACCAGGGACCGGGCCTTTTCTGTGGCGGCCCCCTCCTGGTGGAACCAGTTGCCGGAGGAGGTGAGGGCCCTGCGGGACCTTGCCCAGTTCCGCAGGGCCTGTAAGACAACCCTCTTCTGGCTGGCCTATGACTAGCTGGTACAAGAACTCCAGGTGTAGTTATATTAGAGGTTGCTGTCCCTAATGTTTTAAATGGTTTAAATGTCTTATAATTTTAAATATTTTATAATTTTAAATGTATTAATTAATTTTAACTGTTTTATGTTTAAATGTTATTATGTGGAATTTTATGCTGTGAGCCGCCCTGAGCCACTTGTTGGGAAGGGCTATAAATTAATAAATAATAATAATAATAATAATTCAAGGGCCCATCATAAGCCTCTGTCCTATGTAAAATCATAAAACCTCAATGGGAACCCACTCAACTTAACCTGACGCGTTTCGACCTAGATTGGTCTTCAGAGGACAGAAAGGTAAGTACACATATTGGCTCATAATATAGAACAGAATAAAACAATAGAACAATGGTGGACCACAAGGAAATTTAGTGAAGTGACAAAGGCTTGGAGATATTCTTGAGGCCTCTTGTTCTATAGCCTTATCAAGATAATACCTATAGCATTCAGTGTGTTTTTGTATGCCACGTGGTCCAGAATTGATCAAGTAAAGTCAGAGCCTGTGTGCCAAGGTTTTATGATTTTACCAAGGATAGAGGCTTATGATGGGCCCTTGAATGGTTTTAGCTTTCTATGATAAATACATGTATGTTGATTTATGATTTTTTTACACTTCGTTTTTAATGTTCGACCCGTTAATTGCATATTAACCTTTTAGGTTTCTTACTCCAGTTTTTGGGTTAAGTTTCTTTCCCGCCTTTGTTTTTCTTAAGTCTTAAAGGTCCCATCGGTCTCTACTATTTTGCAGCAACAGACTAACATGGGTTGGGATCACACACACTAAATGATGCACTTTTGATCAGCTTTCAATGCATTTTCCAACTGGATTTTGCCCGTTTACACAGTAAAATCCAGTTTGGAAAGTGGATTGAAAGGGCATTATTTAGCATGTGTGATCGCAGCCAGGGCTGACTTCTGTGGATCCATTTTCTCCAATGGAACCGGTCTCCTTAGTCTAGAGATGAACCGCCATTCCAGGGGATCTCCAGGGCCCACCTGGAGGCTGGCATCCCTGTCTGAAAGATAACTGCAAAGAGTCCCACTCTCTCTATGTCCACTGTGCCATCTTTGCCCTCAGGCCCAAAGAAGTTCTGGGTTTTTCGGAGCTGACCCGATGCGACGTCTAGGGCTGCCAATCCCCAGGTGGGGGCAGGGGATCCCCTGGTTTGGAGGCCCTCCCCCCGCTTCAGGGTCATCAGAAAGCAGGGGGGAGGGGAGGGAAATGACTGCTGGGAACTCTATTATTCCCTATGGAGATTTATTCCCATAGAAAATCATGGAGAATTGATCTGCGGTTATCTGGGGCTCTGGGGCGGCTGTTTTTTGGGGTAGAGGCACCAAATTTTCAGTATAGCATCCAGTGCCTCTCCCCAAAATACCCCCCAAGTTTCAAAAAGATTGGACCAGGGAGTCCAATTCTATGAGCCCCAAAAGAAGGTGCCCCTATCCTTCATGATTTCCTGTGGAAGGAAGGCATTGAAAAGGTGCCGTCCCTTTAAATGTGATGGCCAGAACTCCCTTGGAGTTCAATTATGCTTGTCACAGCCTTGATCTTGGCTCCACCCCCAATGTCTCCTGGCTCCACCCCCAATGTCTCCTGGCTCCACCCCCAAAGTCTCCTGGCTCCACCCCCAAAGTCCCCAGATATTTCTTGAATTGGACTTGGCAACCCTAGCGACGTCACTGCTGCCAAGGCGAGAGGCAATGTCGGCAGGGGCTGCTTTAGAAAAGAGCAAGAATGCAGCAGCACCTTCTAGAGTAGGAAAATTTTGGGAGTCCCTGCTCACTTCTTCAGGGGTTGTGCCTGTCATGCTTGCAGAAACTCTCTGCACTAACAAGCTGCTGTACCTTGTCCAGTGTACAGATGTGAGTTTGCACCTTTGGGATCTCTGTTTGGGGTGGGGGCGGGGGTCCTGATTTGAAGGAAGGCGGCTCCCCAAACTCTGCTTCCTTCCCTCCCCACCCCCCAGAAGCCACAGGAGCTTGCCTGCTTCACAGCTGTGCAGTCCCTCTTTGCTTCTGTATTTAGCTGCCGTTCCAGGAACCGTTACCCGTTTTTGATACATGGAAATGCTTGATAAGAACACGCCCTCCTATTTGAGCAAGGAGGGCTGGGGAGGGGGCAGGTGGGGTGAAGCTGGGCCTTTGCAGGAGGGAACTTTCCAGAGAGTCCGGCCGCCCCAGAGACTGCATCACCCCCCCACACACACTCAGGTACAATCTTGCCCCCCTTCCTTGAACTGCACAAGTTGGTGGCTCAAGGGGAGGGGGAGTGGAAAACCCTACAGCTAAAAACTTTTTATTTTAATGCGTTCAGTAGTAAGTGTGCAGTACTTTTTAATGCATTGCAAAGGGTCGTCGTTTTGGTTTTTGCAAAATGCTTTTTGCTTTGAGTTTCAGTCAGAAAGGTGGACTATAAATAGCATAATATTTCAAAAAGCGAATGTCACAATTGGGCCTCTTCCTTGCAAACAAAAATGTAGTTTGGTGGCACTGTGAAGACGAACAGGTTTATGGAAATGGAAATAATTGTGGCATTGGAATTCACAATGTATTAGTTTAGACTAAACATTCCCCCCCCACACACACCACCTTTTTAAATTAACACAGTTCAGGTTCTGGCTGTTGTGAAGGCTGTTGTGAACACACTGGTTCTGGCTGTTGTGAAGGAGTACCCGTGCGTATCTGGTATCCTTTTGAGTTTTGCCTCATACATTTCATGGCCTTTGCATCCCTAATGTTCAGCACCCCACACAGACACGGTGTAGGGTGTAGCTTTGTGTCTGCTGACTAGGGTTGCCAATCCCCAGGTGGGGGCAGGGGATCCCCCATTTTGGAGGCCCTCGCCCCCAATTCAGGGACATCTGAAAGCGGAGGAGGGGAGGGAACTGTCTGCTGAGCACTCCATTATTCCCTATGGAGATCGATTCCCATAGGGTATAATGGAAAATTGATCTGCGGGTATCTTTATTTTTTATTTTAGTAAATTTCTATTCCGCCCATTCCCCGTAGGGCTCAGGGCGGAGTAGGGCTCAGGAGCTCGGGGGGGGGGCTGTTTCTTGAGGTAGAGGCACCAAATTTCCAGCATAGCATCCAATGCCTCTCCTCAAAACACCCTCCAAGTCCCAAAAAGATTGGACCAAGGGATCCGATTCTATGAGCCCCCAAAGAAGGTGCCCCTATCCTTCATTATTTCCAACAGAGGGAAAGTGCACAGTTCCTTTAAACGTGATGGCCAGCGCTCCCTTTGGAGTTCAATTATGCTTGTCACAACTGTGCTTCTGGCTCCACCCCCAAAGTCTCCTGGCTCCTCCCTCAAAGTCCCCAGATATTTCTTGAATTGGACCTGGCAGCCGTACCGCTGACTGGGGGTTCGCTTCATGCTTGTGATGAAGCAGCTCTAAGCCAGAAACTTCACGCGACGATAAATCTATAAGCCTTCAGGTGACAGAGATCTTGTGGAATTAATTTGCGCCAAATCCTCTGCCGGGTTTAGCTAGGAGTTTATTTGCAAGAAGCTTCCCAGCGAAAAAGCACTTCTGAGCATGCACAGACTGCATTTCCCACACCCATGGAAGAGCTCCAGCCTCCTTTGCGCATTGAAGTGCTCATGTGTCGACTGGGCCCCAGCTTGGCATTTGGCAGGACTTACAAATAGAAGGCCTCGTCAACCTCTTTCCTACAAGAGAAAACTCGCCCCTGATTTTCTGGCCCCCCCACCCTTTGCCGATTTATTTATTTTTAAAATAAATTAAATGCATTTATTTTTAAAAAGTTGCTTATCTGCCAAGCGCTGGGCCTCTGTGCCCAGATGAGCTGGTTGGCCACTGCGGGAGACAGGAGGATGACCTCGAGGGACCCCCACTCTTCTCAACCATCCAGCGGGACTCCTCTTATGTGCTTTTTGGGTTGGAGGGTGGTCTATAAATCAGCCCTTTCCGTCTCCCAAACCCCTCCATTTTACATGGGAGGGGGCTTCCATTTCTGCTCTTGCCTATCAACTAGAGCTGAGGGATGGGAGGAGGAATTAGCCAACAGGAAATGCCTCTCATTTGCCTTTAATGTGGATGTTGCTGGGGGGGGGGAAATCCAGAGGGGGGGAAATTATGCCAGCTTTTCTGCCTTCTTCAGTAATTTACATCATCTACAGTTATGGAGCTGGGGGGGATTGTGAAGTTTTCCACATGGAGACAAGCTTGTGCGGCTTCTCCGTTGCTGTTGATCCAGCGCATCATAGCAGGAGGAATTCCGCAGGGTGGGTTTCCCCACGTTTGCCCTCCTCCAACTTCCTGGCAGCGGTCGTGCCCTCAAGGGTCACCAAGAATTTTCCAGTTCCTTTTTAAAAACTCACAACTGGAATTTCATTACATCATTATAACATAACAGATTCTCTGAATTCACAGCATCCCTTTCCCAAAAAGTAAGTCCCAACCAATGTTCCCTCTAAGCTGAGTTAGTGCGAGGTGCTTCACAGTTTTTTAGCCTCCAGCTCACACATTTTTGTCTTAGCTCAGGAAAAATGGAACTCTCTGTCTGGAGCAGGGATGCTCTGGATTCTTGGTGCCGGGTGGGGAGGCAACAGTGCGAGGGCTTCTAGTGCCCTGGCCCCACTGATGGACCTCGTGATGGCACCTGGGTTTTTTGGCCACTGTGTGACACAGAGTATTGGACTGGATGGGCCATTGGCCTGATCCACCATGGCTTCTCTTTTGTGACACAGAGTCTTGGACTGGATGGGCCACTGGCCTGATCCAACAGGGCTTCTCTTGTGTTCTTATGTGACACAGAGTCTTGGACTGGATGGGCCACTGGCCTGATCCAACATGGCTTCTTTTATGTTCTTATGTGACACAGAGTGTTGGACTGGATGGGCCATTGGCCTGATCCAACAGGGCTTCTCTTATGTTCTTATGTGACACAGAATTTTGGACTGGATGGGCCATTGGCCTGATCCAACAGGGCTTCTCTTATGTTCTTATGTGACACAGAGTGTTGGACTGGATGCGCCATTGGCCTGATCCAACAGGGCTTCTCTTATGTGACACAGAGTGTTGGACTGGATGGGCCATTGGCCTGATCCAACAGGGCTTCTCTTCTGTTCTTATGTGACACAGAGTGTTGGACTGGATGGGCCATTGGCCTGATCCAACAGGGCTTCTCTTCTGTTCTTATGTGACACAGAGTGTTGGACTGGATGGGCCACTGGCCTGATCCAACAGAGCTTCTCTTATGTTCTTCTGTGACACAGAGTCTTGGACTGGATGGACCTTTGGCCTGATCCAACATGGCTTCTCTGATGTTCTTAAAAATGGCCCCAGAGCACACTGATTGGTGCAGAAGCTCACAGCTTTAATGCCAGTCATTCACAAAGTAGAGTTCTTGCTGACAAGACTCAGGGAGCGTTGGTCTCTACCCCTTTTTGTTGTGGAGCTATAAGAGAGGAAGTGTCACCATGATCAAAAAAGCTCTCCCTCTGGTGGCAGGCTGAGGAAGTGTCCGCCCTGTGGGTGGGACTGGGAAGCCCCAACCTCTCCCATTCTCATGGCAGAGAGCCCGGGTTTGCTGTACTCCTCCCCCAAACTTCCCAGCAAAGCAGGTTTGAGAAAGACGGGAGGGAAGAGAGGGAAGCCCGGGAGGTGGGTAAATGCACTACGGTGCTGTGGAAAAGGGGTGGGGGCAGGAATCCTGCTGCCCAACGACATCAAACCCAGGAGAAAGAGTCTCAGTGGGGAAGACCTGGACCTCCCTGGCTTCAGACCAGTAGGGTTTTCAGCCTGAGGCTGGCAACACACCTTACGGGGGCGGGGGTAGGCTTGCTGGCACCACCACCATCATCTTGTAAGGGTGATGCTCTGGGGTGTGCCCAAAACTCCCTGGGACCCCAACGTGGTGCTTGCCAAGTGCTTCCAGAAAGTGGGTGGGTGTGGTGTGATGGGCTTTGAAAATGCAAATGCTGCTGCTCCAGAAGCTTCTGCCACCACGCAGAAATGTTGTTATCCCGTGACAAAGTTATCAAGGGATAGCATCTTTTAGACGGACCAAGTTTTATTCAGACTATAAGCTTTCACGCATAGGCAGACTTCATCGAACAAATGCCACATTGCTTCAGACCAGGGCTTTTTTGGGGTAGAAAAAGCCCAGCAGGAGCTCATTTGCATATTAAGCCACACCCTTGACACCAAGCCAGCCGGAACTGCATTCCTGCGTGTTCCTGCTCAAAAAAAGCCATGCTCCAGACCAACACGGCTACTCACTTGGTGCTGTTATCCTGTCTCTCGTGGCGAGCCATGAGTCCGGGTCCTAGAAGGGCCCAGATTCGCGGCTTGCCATGCTCCTGGCCTGCCTCCGCCCTCCCCTGGTTTTGCCTGCGCTGCTGCCGCCTCTTGGCTGCTCCTCCGAGATGGGCTCAGCCTGGGCCCATCTCGGAGGAGCAGCTGCGGTGGGCGGGGAGGGGGCGGCGGCAGCCTCGCCCGCTCCAGGATGGGGCGGCTCGCCATGCTCCCCGGCGCCGTTTCCCCCCTCCCCCCGCTTCCGTTTTTTTGGGGAGCGGAGAAAGAGGGTGGAAATCCTGGGGTCCCCCGCCAGGGCGGGAGGGTTGGGAAGCCTAAAACCACAATAGTTAAAGGTGCTATAGTACAACACGGTATATATCAGATGGCTAGGTGTCACTTCAGGATTCCATCTTGTAGGCCATTTGGAAAAGGACAGTTTTACAGGCCCTGCGGAACTGATTATCGTCCCGCAGGGCTCGAACCTCCGCTGGTAGTTGATTCCACCAATGGGGAGCCATTGTTGAGAAGGCCTGCGCTCGTGTTGTTTTCAGTTTGGCCTCCCTTGGTCCAGGGATTTTTAGGAGATTTGGGGAGCTAGATCTCAGTGCTCTCTGGGGGATATATGGAGAGAGGCGGTCCCTAAGGTAGGCAGGTCCTCGGCCATTTAGGGCTTTAAAGGTAATAACCAGCACCTTGTAACGAACTCAGAACACAACTGGCAGCCAGTGCAGCTCCCGCAACCTAGGCTGCACGTGTTCCCACCGGGGTAGTCCCACTAACAGCCTGGCCGCCGCTTTAAGAGTTGAGACCAGCTCCTCCCTGTCGGAGCACGAAGACGCTGAGGACAGTGGTTCCAACCAGGACGAAAGGGCAGGAGGTTCCTGGCTGCTCTCGGACTGGGCTGCCTCTCCTCGGCTTTGTTATGCTGGACTGCGTGCTCGTCCTGCCTTGCACTTGCTATATATATATATATATTAAATCGAATCAGCTGGCAACAGTTCAGGAAGCAGCCCTCAGCTCCATCTCCACCTGCTCAAACCTGTTCAGTCAGTTTCTGTAGAGCCTGAAGGACCGGACGCCTGGGAGCTCTGGAAAGGAAATTCCTCCAAGAGCCCCGTGACCCTCCCTTGCAGGCCTCCGATTCAGCAGGAGCTCACAGGAGTGCAGCTCCTGAACCTTCCTGGCCCCCTCCTCCTCCCCACCACCTACCTTGTCCATTGAATAGGAGGTGCAGCTGCATAACAATCCCTGGATTAGGAGAGGGGGCAGCCGGCCAGCCAACCAGGGACTTTGCCACACCCCCAGCAGCCCTCATTCACCCCTGGAGAAGCCCACGCCACTCTTTCTCCACTTCTGCGATTTTGGGCAGCTAGTGGCTTGCTGGCCTTTTGAGCTGGGGCAAGAGAGCCCCAGCGAGCAAGGCCTGCTTGGGCTGACTGGATCTCTAGCCAGCCTGAGCAGATCTCACTTGCCTGGGGCTCTCCTTTCTTGTGTTGAGTTGCTTTTGGCTGGGGGGGGGGGAGTGGTATATGCTAATGAGCTCCACCACCTGTTTTTCTCCAGACCACCCCTGCTTTCTTGGAAACAGGGGTGGCTGATAGCACTTGGCGGAGGTCTTTGTTTTATATATTGAGATTAGCCACAGTCAGCTCTTTGAGGCTGTTCACATTAAACAAGGCGCAAGACCGGGGAAGGCAATGGCAAACCACACTGTGGAAAGTCTGCTGTGAAAATGTCATGATGCGACGTCACCCCAGAGTCGGAAATGACTGGTGCTTGCACAAGGGACTACATTTTTAATACGCTTTGTAATAGCCAGGCCTCATTTGGGGCAGGAGCTCACAGGAGCAGAACTCCGGGAGCTCTACATTTTATTGTGCTCTTCCCCCCCGCCCCCCCAAAAAGAAATAATTGCTTCTGGGCTCCATTGTTCAAACCCCCTGTGAGAATTTTGCTGAACTCTAAAATTTGACAAAAGAGCCTTGTGGCGCAGAGTGAAGCTGCAGTACTGCAGTCGGAGCCCTCTGCTCATGACCTGAGTTCGATCACAGCGGAAGCTGGTTCAGGTAGCCGGCTCCAGGTTGACTCAGCCTTCCATCCTTCCGAGGTTGGTAAAATGAGTCCCCAGCATGCTGGGGGGCGAAGCGTAGATGACTGGGGAAGGCAATGGCAAACCACCCCACAAAAAGTCTGCCAAGAAAACATCATGAGGTGACGTCACCCCAAAGTTGGAAACAGCTGGTGTTTGCACAGGGGGCTACCTTTACCTTTTTAAAAGATTTGACAAACTTTCTAATATTTTTCCCCACATAAAAACCTCGGGAAAATAACCAAAACATAGAAAGCAGACTGATGGAAATCTTCATCATGCCCCTATGGCCACAGAGGAGAAAGTAACTGAAAAAGTATGACGGGAGTAAGGTTTTCTCATGACAGTTATAATTCAAGAAGCATTTGAAGGTAGATGCTGAGCTGATCTAATTTACTCCACCTTCCGGTGATGTCAGGGCATCACCAGAATATGCAAATAAGCTATGCAAATGAATTGTGCTAATGAGCTCCGGCACCTCTTCTTCTACTAAATGCCCCTTGGTACTGACAGCAAACCTACTAATGCTCATGCTCTGGTTATCTCTGCTAAGTGAAGCCCAGGTGTGCCTTCTGGAATTTCTGAGGTGCCATCTTTGCCTTTCTCACCTAGGCTAAAGGTGGGATGCAGATAGTTTGAGCAAAGGGAATCTATTTTTGAAGACAAAACCACTTGGCTTTCTGCCCCTTCAAGTCAAACGGGGTTGGGAGGAATTTCAGAGGGAGGCCGATGCTGCAACCTACCGCTTGCACTCAATCTGCTTCTCATTTTCTCCTGACAAGACACATCTGTAGCAGTTGTGCAACGTGCAGAAATTCAACGGATCTGACTTCTCTTCGCTGCTGTCCTTTGGTGCAGGGAAAAGCTACACTGCCAGAATTTCTGCCACTCTGGAAACTTGTGGTTAAATGCAAAGAATCTGCCCTCAGTGCCTTGTGTGCTTTGCCAAATCCTCTGATCAAGTCAGCCCTACCCAGAAACCAGGGCTAGGGTTGCCAATCCCCAGGTGGGGGCAGGGGATCCCCTGGTTTGGAGGCCCTCCCCCTCTTCAGGGTCATCAGAAAGCGGGGAGAGGGGGAGGGAAATGTCTGTTGGGCACTCTTGTTCCCTATGGAGACAGCTTCCCATAGGGTATAATGGAGAATTGATCTGTGGGTATCTGGGGCTTCAGGGGGTTGTTTTCTTGAAGTAGAGGCACCAAATTTTCAGCATAGCATCCAGTGCCTCTCCTCAAAACACCTTCCAAGTTTCAAAAGGATTGGACCAAGGGGTCCAGTTCTATGAGCCCCCAAAGAAGGTGCCCCTATCCATTGTTTTCAATGGAGGGGAAACATTTAAAAGGTGTGCGGTCCCCTTAAATGTGATGGCCAGAACTCCTTTTGGAGTTCAATGCTTGTCAAAACCTGGCTCTACCCCTAAAGTCTCCTATCCCCACCCTCAAAGTCTCCTGGCTCCACCCCCAAAGTCTCCTATCCCCACCCTCAAAGTCTCCTGGCTCCACCCCCAAAGTCTCCTATCCCCACCTTCAAAGTCTCCTGGCTCCACCGCCAAAGTCTCCAGATATTTCTTGAATTGGACTTGGCAACCCTAATCCGCCCCTGCCTCCACTCCCTTTCTCTGCAAAGGAAGGCCTGCATCGGCTCCTCCTAAACGAAAAGCAATTCTCATTCAGAGCTCGAAGAAAACATTTTTTGCCGGGCGTGGCCCGACGCTGCCCTGGCGGAGCTGCTGTTATATAATCCCCGCTGGCTGCTTGGGCAAGAACCCTTCACGCCCCTCCAGCGAAGAACTGTTGACATTCTGCTCTTTCTCTGCTCTTGACTGACGGGCAGCCAGTGCTGCGGTTTGGCTTTTTGGGATTCCTCTGGGCTTTGTGAACAGGGAAGTAGCCGGCAGCGCCTTGTCTCTTCCTGGTTCCTGTGGCTGTTTAGTAATCCACCCCAAGAAGGGAGACTGTGAAATATCCTGGATTACAAAAACAGTGGTTGGTTTCATTGCATAATTTTGGCCAAGGACTCCTTGCAAAGAGAACCTGTGCGGCTGAGATTATTACACTGGAACGGAATCCTGACAACTCAGAGGTTCTCTGGGTTAACAGAAAGGCAGACCAAGGGCTTCAGAGCTCTTCTGTCTTGGATGGGGTTAGACACCTCCGGCAAAGCCAGGTTTGCAGCATGGGGGTGATGCTTGACACAGAGCGTCACCATAGAAAACCAGGTGGCTACGGTGGCTCGGAGGAGTGCATTTGCCCAGCTTTGGCTGGTGTGTCAGCTGCGTCTGTTTCTGGTTCAGTCAGATTAGCCACAGTGATCCCCGCTTTAGTTACATCAGGACTAGACTACTGCAATGCAGTCTACTTGGGGCTACCCTTGAAGAGCGCTTGGAAGCTGCAGCGAGTACAGAATGTTGTGGCCGGACTGCTGGTCAAGGGTCTGAATCAAGGCATAAATTTTGTACTTTAAAGCCCTAGACTTTCTTTGAGAGCCAGTTTGGTATAGTTGGTGAAGTACACGGACTCTTACCTGGAAGAACCAGGTTTGATTCTCCACTTGTAGTGTTTGGAATGGCCTTGGGTCAGCCATAGCTCTTGTAGGAGTTGTCCTTGAAAGGGCAGCTGCTGTGAGAGCCTTCTCAGCCTCACCCACCTCACAAGGTGTCTCTTGTGGGGGGAGAAGACATAGGAGATTGTAGGCCATTCTGAGACTCTGTCCTTGAAAGGGCAGCTGCTGCAAGAGCTCTCTCAGCCTCACCCACCTCACAGGGTGTCTGTTGTGGAGGGAGAAGACATAGGAGATTGTAGGCCACTCTGAGACTCTGTCCTTGAAAGGGCAGCTGCTGTAAGAGCTCTCTCAGCCTCACCCACCTCACAGGGTGTCTGTTGTGGGGGAGGAAAGTAAAGGAGATTGTAAGCAACTCTGAGTCTCTGATTCAGAGAGAAGGACGGGGTATAAATCTGCAGTCGTCGTCTTCTTCTTCTTAGACATTTTGGGATTGGGATAATTTTGTAAACCTTTCATGTCACCCTTCAATCATCGTTTCTCCAAGCTAAAAAGCCTAACCTCTGTGACATTTCTTCAGAGGGAAGGCATTCCACCCCGTATTAATTTTAGTTGCCCTTTTCTGGACTTTTCCCAATGCTATAATATTTGTATTGAGGTGCAGTGACCAGAACTGTACACAGTATTCCAAAGGAGAGCAGACCATCGATTTATTCAGGGGCCTTATGATACTTACAGCTTTGTTTTCAGCCCCTTTTCCAATAATCCCCAGCGCAGCCTTTGCAACTCACGGGAAACAGAGCTGACCCCGTGGATGTGACGGGTTCTGAACACCCTCCCCTCTCCCAGAGTGTCCTTCATGTAGCAAGGAGGATTGACCCTTGATTTACTGAGCAGCAGGTGATAGGCAGATGGTTGGAGGAGCTCCAGTTGGGAGATGGGCGTATAATAAGTAGTGCAACTGGTTTTGAAATGATGGTGTTAACCATTTAAATTATTTTATTAATGCATTTCTATGTTGTGCTGGCAAATAGTCTAAGTCAGGGGTGGTCAGACATGCGGCCCAGGGGCCGAATTCGGCCCCCGGAGGGCTCCTATCAGGCCCCCGAGCAACTGGCTGTCATCTGCTTCCTTCTCCCTCTCTCTTGCTTCCTTCTGCATCACAGCTTGCTTTGCAAGGCTTGCTCAATCGCACAGGAGCTACAGAGCTATTTTCTCCATTGGCTGAAGTTTCTTTGGGGAGGAAGGGGGGAAAGAGAGCTTGCTTTGCCAGGCTCTCTCAATTGCACAGCAGAGCTACGGAGCCAAGCCTCCCTTCCTTTTATTGGCCTCACCCGGTCCCTGGGGAAGGAAGGAAAGAGCCAAAGCTTCCTTTGCCCAGTTCCCTGGATCCCATGGGAGAGATACGAAGAAAGCACCTTTAAGACCAACGAGTGCTAATGATTCAAGCACCCTTGGTACCTGTTGCATTAACCATCACCAGTGGTCTGACCTAGCCTCAGATCGCAAAGCATGGAGGCACACCATCCACCAGGCCGTCTCTTCCTTTGAGAACGCACGCATAGCTGGTCTTGAGGACAAAAGGAGATTGAGGAAGAATCGTACTGCTACAGCACCAACCCCAAATCAGACTTTTCCCTGCAGCCACTGTGGCCGGACCTGCCTGTCCCGCATTGGTCTTGTCACCCACCAGTGAGCCTGCAGCAGACGTGGACTACTACACCTTTCTTAAATCTTCGTTCGCGAAGTTAAGCCGAGAGAGAGAGAAGTGCCCGGACTCTTATCTGGGAGAACCGGGTTTGATTCCCTACTCTTCCACTTGGAGCTGCTGGAATGGCCTTGGGTTAGCCATAGCTATTACAGGACTTGTCCTTGAAAGGGCAGCTGCTGTGAGAGCCCTCTCAGCCCCACCCACCTCACAGGGTGTCTGTTGTGGGGGGAGAAGACAGAGGAGATTGTAAGCCGCTCTGAGTCTCTGATTAAGAGAGAAGGGCAAGGTATAAATCATTTTTAAATATGTCCTTTATAAAGTTTATATCTCTTCTACCTAATCTTAAATAGGTACACACACATGGTCCGACCCGACATGGCCCAGCCCAGCAAGGTCTCATTTATGTCAGATCCGGCCCTCATAACAAATCAACTCGACACCCCTGGTCTAAGTATTTACTTGTGATCCGCCCTGAGCCCGCTCATGGGGAAGGCGGAATATAAATTTGAAAAAAAAAAATGAAGCAAGTAGGGGAACAACTCAAAGCAAATGTGAGTCAACATGGGGGAGAGTGAGCTATCCCATGCTCAGAGGCCTTTCAGCCTTTACTGCTTGCAGGGCAGAGTTGTAGCACTGAAAACAGCTTCTTTAGACTCTGGCCAGGGGCAGAGATCCTGGGCATGGAGATTTTGTGGGAAGGGAATCCAAGAACTGGCGTTTCATGGGGAAAGTGCAGTGAAGGTCTACCCCCGGGCCCCCCACCCCGCCCGCGAGCCACCGAAGGACAGGGACTAAAGATTATTTGGAGCATGAAACGTCGCCAAATGCAGCACAAACTGATGTCTGAAGGGGGCCGTTCCGTCGGTCTCCGCTTCCCTTCTTCGGCTGCCAGCTGGCCCGGACAGCTGTAGCTCAGCCAGAATTTCACCTGCGTGTGCTTGTGCCAAAATGGAAAAATGAGAACACAGCAAAAAAAAGTTGCCATCCAATTTTCTTGGACTGCGGACTCTTACCAGGTTTCATTCCCAACTCCTCCAGTTGCAACTGCTGGAATGGCCTTGGGTCAGCCATAGCTTTTGTAGGAGTTATCCTTGAAAGGGCAGCTGCTGTATGAGCTCACTCAGCCCCACCTACCTCACAGGGTGTCTGTTGTGGTGGCGGGGGGAGGAAGATGAAGGAGATTGTAAGCCACTTTGAGACTCTTAGATTTGGAGTGGAGGGCGGGATATAAATCCAATATCATCCTCTTCTTCTTTAAAGTCACAAAAATTAGCCCCCTTCACAGGGTCCTGGGCAGTGTGTGGCGCCAGTGTTCAAAATGCTGCTTTCGCTGTGCTCCCTACGGACCTACCTTGCAGGGTGGTTGTACTGTTTTCACAATATTGCCGATGGGAGGCTGAGAGTGCGTTGCTTGCCTGTGGGCTTCCTGCCCTCCCCCCTGCTGCAGTGTGGGGACCACAGCCGCAGACCGAAGTGCCCATCCTGAACAGCTGGCATTTTTGAAAGTGGGCAAGTTGGTTCTTGGCATAGCCATGCAGAGAGAAAAGCTGCTTGTAGGATTGTTGGGCCCTGACTTGGATGGCCTCGGCGAGCCTAATCTCAACAGATCTCAGAAGTGCTAAGTAGGGTTAGCGCTTGGATGGGAAGGAAGCCCAGGGCTGCTGTGCAGAGGCAGGCAACAGCAAACCACCTCTGCTTGTCTCTGCCTTGGCCAAGAAGAAGAAGAAGAAGACTGCAGATTTATACCCCACCGTTTGGTGTAGTGGTGACGTGCATGGACTCTTATCTGGGAGAACCGGGTTTGATTCCCCACTCCTCCACTTGCAGCTGCTGGAAAGGCCTTGGGTCAGCCAGAGCTCTCTTATCTGGGAGAACCGGGTTTGATTCCCCACTCCTCCACTTGCAGCTGCTGGAATGGCCTTGGGTCAGCCAGAGCTCTCTTATCTGGGAGAACCGGGTTTGATTCCCCACTCCTCCACTTGCACCCACTGGAATGGCCTTGGGTCAGCCAGAGCTCTCTTATCTGGGACAACCGGGTTTGATTCCCCTCTCCTCCACTTGCAGCTGCTGGAATGGCCTTGGGTCAGCCAGAGCTCTCTTAACTGGGACAACCGGGTTTGATTCCCCACTCCTCCACTTGCATCTGCTGGAATGGCCTTGGATCAGCCAGAGCTCTCTTATCTGGGAGAACCGGGTTTGATTCCCCACTCCTCCGCTTGCAGCTGCTGGAATGGCCTTGGGTCAGCCAGAGCTCTCTTATCTGGGAGAACCGGGTTTGATTCCCCACTCCTCCACTTGCACCCACTGGAATGGCCTTGGGTCAGCCAGAGCTCTCTTATCTGGGACAACTGGGTTTGATTCCCCTCTCCTCCACTTGCACCTGCTGGAATGGCCTTGGGTCAGCCAGAGCTCTCTTATCTGGGACAACCGGGTTTGATTCCCCACTCCTCCACTTGCATCTGCTGGAATGGCCTTGGGTCAGCCAGAGCTCTCTTATCTGGGAGAACCGGGTTTGATTCCCCACTCCTCCGCTTGCAGCTGCTGGAATGGCCTTGGGTCAGCCAGAGCTCTCTTATCTGGGAGAACCGGGTTTGATTCCCCACTCCTCCACTTGCACCCGCTGGAATGGCCTTGGGTCAGCCAGAGCTCTCTTATCTGGGACAACCGGGTTTGATTCCCCTCTCCTCCACTTGCAGCTGCTGGAATGGCCTTGGGTCAGCCAAAGCTCTCTTATCTGGGACAACCGGGTTTGATTCCCCACTCCTCCACTTGCATCTGCTGGAATGGCCTTGGGTCAGCCAGAGCACTCTTATCTGGGAGAACCGGGTTTGATTCCCCACTCCTCCACTTGCATCTGCTGGAATGGCCTTGGGTCAGCCAGAGCTCTCTTATCTGGGACAACCGGGTTTGATTCCCCTCTCCTCCACTTGCAGCTGCTGGAATGGCCTTGGGTCAGCCACAGCTCTCTTATCTGGGAGAACCGGGTTTGATTCCCCACTCCTCCCCTTGCAGCTGCTGGAATGGCCTTGGGTCAGCCAGAGCTCTCTTATCTGGGACAACCGGGTTTGATTCCCCTCTCCTCCACTTGCAGCTGCTGGAATGGCCTTGGGTCAGCCAGAGCTCTCTTATCTGGGACAACCGGGTTTGATTCCCCACTCCTCCACTTGCATCTGCTGGAATGGCCTTGGGTCAGCCAGAGCTCTCTTATCTGGGAGAACCGGGTTTGATTCCCCACTCCTCCACTTGCATCTGCTGGAATGGCCTTGGGTCAGCCAGAGCTCTCTTATCTGGGACAACCGGGTTTGATTCCCCTCTCCTCCACTTGCAGCTGCTGGAATGGCCTTGGGTCAGCCAGAGCTCTCTTATCTGGGACAACCGGGTTTGATTCCCCACTCCTCCACTTGCATCTGCTGGAATGGCCTTGGGTCAGCCAGAGCTCTCTTATCTGGGAGAACCGGGTTTGATTCCCCACTCCTCCTCCACTTGCAGCTGCTGGAATGGCCTTGGGTCAGCCAGAGCTCTCTTATCTGGGAGAACCGGGTTTGATTCCCCACTCCTCCACTTGCAGCTGCTGGAATGGCCTTGGGTCAGCCAGAGCTCTCTTATCTGGGACAACCGGGTTTGATTCCCCGCTCCTCCACTTGCACCTGCTGGAATGGCCTTGGGTCAGCCAGAGCTCTCTTATCTGGGAGAACCGGGTTTGATTCCTCCCTCCTCCACTTGCAGCTGCTGGAATGGCCTTGGGTCAGCCAGAGCTCTCTTATCTGGGAGAACCGGGTTTGATTCCCCACTCCTCCACTTGCAGCTGCTGGAATGGCCTTGAGTCAGCCAGACCTCTCTTATCTTGGAGAACCGGGTTTGATTCCCCACTCCTCCTCCACTTGCAGCTGCTGGAATGGCCTTGGGTCAGCCAGAGCTCTCTTATCTGGGAGAACCGGGTTTGATTCCCCGCTCCTCCACTTGCAGCTGCTGGAATGGCCTTGGGTCAGCCAGAGCTCTCTTATCTGGGAGAACCGGGTTTGATTCCCCGCTCCTCCACTTGCACCTGCTGGAATGGCCTTGGGTCAGCCAGAGCTCTCTTATCTGTGAGAACCGGGTTTGATTCCTCCCTCCTCCACTTGCAGCTGCTGGAATGGCCTTGGGTCAGCCAGAGCTCTCTTATCTGGGAGAACCGGGTTTGATTCCCCACTCCTCCGCTTGCACCTGCTGGAATGGCCTTGGGTCAGCCAGAGCTCTCTTATCTGGGAGAACCGGGTTTGATTCCCCACTCCTCCGCTTGCAGCTGCTGGAATGGCCTTGGGTCAGCCAGAGCTCTCTTATCTGGGAGAACCGGGTTTGATTCCCCACTCCTCCGCTTGCACCTGCTGGAATGGCCTTGGGTCAGCCAGAGCTCTCTTATCTGGGAGAACCGGGTTTGATTCCCCACTCCTCCGCTTGCAGCTGCTGGAATGGCCTTGGGTCAGCCAGAGCTCTCTTATCTGGGAGAACCGGGTTTGATTCCCTACTCCTCCACTTGCAGCTGCTGGAATGGCCTTGGGTCAGCCAGAGCTCTCTTAACTGGGAGAACCGGGTTTGATTCCCCACTCCTCCACTTGCAGCTGCTGGAATGGCCTTGGGTCAGCTACAGCTCTCTTATCTGGGAGAACCGGGTTTGATTCCCCACTCCTCCACTTGCAGCTGCTGGAATGGCCTTGGGTCAGCCAGAGCTCTCTTAACTGGGAGAACCGGGTTTGATTCCCCACTCCTCCACTTGCAGCTGCTGGAATGGCCTTGGGTCAGCCAGATCTCTCTTAACTGGGAGAACCAGGTTTGATTCCCCACTCCTCCACTTGCATCTGCTGGAATGGCCTTGGGTCAGCCAGAGCTCTCTTAACTGGGAGAACCGGGTTTGATTCCCCACTCCTCCACTTGCAGCTGCTGGAATGGCCTTGGGTCAGCCAGAGCTCTCTTATCTGGGAGAACCGGGTTTGATTCCCCGCTCCTCCACTTGCACCTGCTGGAATGGCCTTGGGTCAGCCAGAGCTCTCTTATCTGTGAGAACCGGGTTTGATTCCTCCCTCCTCCACTTGCAGCTGCTGGAATGGCCTTGGGTCAGCCAGAGCTCTCTTATCTGTGAGAACCGGGTTTGATTCCCCACTCCTCCACTTGCACCTGCTGGAATGGCCTTGGGTCAGCCAGAGCTCTCTTATCTGGGAGAACCGGGTTTGATTCCCCACTCCTCCGCTTGCACCTGCTGGAATGGCCTTGGGTCAGCCAGAGCTCTCTTATCTGGGAGAACCGGGTTTGATTCCCCACTCCTCCGCTTGCAGCTGCTGGAATGGCCTTGGGTCAGCCAGAGCTCTCTTATCTGGGAGAACCGGGTTTGATTCCCTACTCCTCCGCTTGCAGCTGCTGGAATGGCCTTGGGTCAGCCAGAGCTCTCTTAACTGGGAGAACCGGGTTTGATTCCCCACTCCTCCACTTGCAGCTGCTGGAATGGCCTTGGGTCAGCCAGAGCTCTCTTATCTGGGAGAACCGGGTTTGATTCCCCACTCCTCCACTTGCAGCTGCTGGAATGGCCTTGGGTCAGCCAGAGCTCTCTTAACTGGGAGAACCGGGTTTGATTCCCCACTCCTCCACTTGCAGCTGCTGGAATGGCCTTGGGTCAGCCAGATCTCTCTTAACTGGGAGAACCAGGTTTGATTCCCCACTCCTCCACTTGCATCTGCTGGAATGGCCTTGGGTCAGCCAGAGCTCTCTTAACTGGGAGAACCGGGTTTGATTCCCCACTCCTCCACTTGCAGCTGCTGGAATGGCCTTGGGTCAGCCAGATCTCTCTTAACTGGGAGAACCAGGTTTGATTCCCCACTCCTCCACTTGCATCTGCTGGAATGGCCTTGGGTCAGCCAGAGCTCTCTTAACTGGGAGAACCGGGTTTGATTCCCCACTCCTCCACTTGCAGCTGCTGGAATGGCCTTGGGTCAGCCAGATCTCTCTTAACTGAGAGAACCGGGTTTGATTCCCCAGTCCTCCACTTGCAGCTGCTGGAATGGCCTTGGGTCAGCCATCGCTCTCTTATCTGGGAGAACCAGGTTGGATTCCCCCCTCCTTCACTTGCATCTGCTGGAGTGGCCTTGGTTCAGCCAGAGCTGTCTTATCTGGGAGAACGGGTTTGATTCCCCACTCCTCCACTTGCATCTGCTGAAATGGCCTTGGGTCAGCCAGAGCTCTCTTATCTGGGAGAACCAGGCTTGATTCCCCACTCCTCCACTTGCAGCTGCTGGAATGGCCTTGGGTCAGCCATCGCTCTCTTATCTGGGAGAACCAGGTTGGATTCCCCCCTCCTTCACTTGCATCTGCTGGAGTGGCCTTGGGTCAGCCAGAGCTGTCTTATCTGGGAGAACGGGTTTGATTCACCACTCCTCCACTTGCATCTGCTGAAATGGCCTTGGGTCAGCCAGAGCTCTCTTATCTGGGAGAACCAGGCTTGATTCCCCACTCCTCCACTTGCAGCTGCTGGAATGGCCTTGGGTCAGCCATCGCTCTCTTATCTGGGAGAACCAGGTTGGATTCCCCCCTCCTTCACTTGCATCTGCTGGAGTGGCCTTGGGTCAGCCAGAGCTGTCTTATCTGGGAGAACGGGTTTGATTCCCCACTCCTCCACTTGCATCTGCTGAAATGGCCTTGGGTCAGCCAGAGCTCTCTTATCTGGGAGAACCAGGCTTGATTCCCCACTCCTCCACTTGCAGCTGCTGGAATGGCCTTGGGTCAGCCAGAGCTATCGCAGGAGTTGTCCATGAAAGGGCAGCTGCTGTGAGAGCCCTCTCAGCCCCACCCACCTCACAGGGTGTCTGTTGTGGGCGGAGAAGATATAGGAGATTGTCAGCCGCTCTGAGTCTCTGATTCAGAGAGAAGGGCGGGGTACAGATCTGCAGTTTTATTCTTCAGTTATCTTGCTGGTTTCTAAGATGCTCCCAGACTCGAATCTAGGTGTTTTAGAGCCGGAGTGGCCAAGCCAGCACTGGATCTACATATTTTTTGAGGGGGAAGGGGATTAAAAGATGCTCCCCCTTATGGGCCCATTTAATAGAATGGACCCCATACCCAATTCGGTATCCCCCCCTCCGGTGGCACCCAGGGCAAGCACCCCCTCTGCCCTCCCTCCCACCGCCCCGTCAGCCAGCTTGGAGAAGGCATTTGGCTCTTTCAATCACGTCTCCAAGCCAAGCTAGCCAATGGCTGGGAGAATGCATTTAAAGCCAAAGTTGCTTTCTTTCCACCTCTCCCTCCCTCCTCTGCTTGCCTTCCTTCTCTCCCTCCCAGGGTTGCTGCGCAGAGGCAGGCGAGGGCAAACCGCTTCTGCCCGTCTCTTGCCTTGAAAGCCCCTCGAGGGGCCACCACCAGCCAGCTGTGCCCTGATGCTCCCTTCCAGGCACACAGAGGGATGCTGGGACTGGCAGCCTTTCCTCCAGAGCCGTGACTTCCGGGCAGAGCTTTTGCAAACATATAAAGCACTCCTCGGCTTAAACATTAAAAGCCCTCTCGTCCATGCTGGAGGCTCCCTTTGCCGGGGAGTTGTCACCTGCTGGCCGGCTGGCCTTGTTTGTCGAGCGCCTGTCCCCTCCTTGGACGCCTGCCATGGCAATTCTGACCTTGCGTTGTTCCCCGGGGCAACCTCTGGTTGTTGCATGCCTGTCCAAGAAGGCTCTGGTCTCACACACACACACACCATGGAGGTTGCCTGGGCTGGTTTGCACAACTCCTTCTCCCCACCCCATCCCAAGATGCCTTCGCTCTGTAGGATCTGCAAGGGGAGGCAGGGCCCAACAGAGACATGAAGCAGCCAGGGGTAACCTCCATGGTCAGTAGCAGTCTACCTCTGCTGGCAGACAGATTCCAGGGAGGAAGGCTTCCTGGTCTCTCTGGAGGCCTCCGGCTGGCTACAGGTAAATGCCGACTCTGCTTGACTCAACGAGAGGCACCTTGGTCTGCTAGGGTTGCCAACTCCAATTTAAGAATATCTGTGGACTTTGGGGGTGGAGCCAGGAGACATAGGGGTGGAGCCAGGAGCAAGGCTGTGACAAGCATAATTGAACTCCAAAGGGAGTTCTGGCCATCACATTTCAAGGAACCGCACACCTTTTGAAATGCCTTCCTTCCTTTCATAGGAAATAATGGACAGGGGCACCTTCTTTTGGGGCTCATAGAATTGGACCCCCTGGTCCAATCTTTTTGAAACTTGGAGGAATTTTGTGGGAGAGGCACTGAATGCTATACTGAAAATTTGGTGCCTTTACCTCAAAAAACCAGCTCTCCCAGAGCCCCAGATACTCGCAGGTCAATTCTCTATTTTTTACTATGGGAATGTCTCCATAGGGAATAATGAAGTGCTCAGCAGACATTTCCCTCCCCTCCCCTCGCTTTCTGATGACCCTGAAGCGGGAGGAGGGATCCCCTGCCCCCACCTGGGGATTGGCAACCCTATGGTCTGCGCACTGGGGTTGTTTTTCTGTCTGGGGACTGGGCCCCGTGCAGATCCTGAGATTTGGGCTCTCTCCCCTTCCCACCAATGCATGCAAAGTGCCGTCTCTCTGGGCAGTGCTCCTCAAGGCACCTCCCAGCCGGAGAAGAGATCCCTTCTTCTCCTCCACAGGCAGCCAGCTGGGTGATCTTGGCTCAGTCATGGCCCTTTCAGAGCTCTCTCTGCCCCACCTGCCTCACAGGGTGTCTGTTGTGGGGAGAGGAAGGGAAAGGAGACCGGAAGCTGCTCTGAGACGCCAAATGAAGGGCGGGATATAAATCCAATCTCCTCGTCCTCTTCCACCAGTTTGGTGTCGTGGTTAAGTGCATGAGCCTGGGAGAACCAGGTTCAATTCCCCACTCCTCTGCAGGCAGCTGCTGGAGTGACCTTGGGTCAGACATAACTCTGCCAGAAGCTGTCCTGGAAAGAGCAGTTTCTGTCAGAGCTCTCTCAGCCCCACCTGCCTCACAGGCAGGGTATAAATCCAAACTTCTTCTGCTGCTCCTCCTCCCCCCCCCTCCGCTGTTCTGGCTCGCATTAAACCCAGGGCCCAAAGCGGTGCAAAGCCTCACGGGGCTTCCTTAACTTGATGACCCCTCTCTCAAGAGTTTGGCCCCCACTTAGGTAACACGGCTGGCGAAAGGAAAAGCAGAAACCTTGGCCGGCTGTTTAGGGGACGGCCTGGTGCAGGAGTTCAGGACGGGCCTGTGCAGGCCGAAGAGGCCCCGGGAGGGAGTTAGAGTTACTCAGGAGGCCAGAGAGGACCCATCACTGGGCCAGCCCCCGCTTCTCCTGTGCGAGAGCCCCACGTATTCGGTCTCCTTCACCTCTCCTGCCCTGCAGGGTTCAGTGAGCTCCGTGGGGTGGCTCGGGCCCAAACTTCCGTGCCTCCCAGCCTTCAGTGCCGTAGCGGCAAGTCGTAAAAAGTTATTCATTAAACAGCTTTGGCAATTGCCCAGAGTTTGGAGCCTTTTTGCAGGTGCCCAGCTGGGGATGCGAAGGTTCCCACTTCCCCTCTGGAGAGCAGGCGGGGTCCTGTCCTCAGCAGCCTGGCAGCCAGGTTCCCTGCAGGAGAGGAGGGGGAAACTTGTCTCTGCAGAAGCGGGTGTGGTTCTAGCTTCCTCGCCGTGGCTCTGGTGTGTTTCCACCCTGCTCTGCACGGGCTTGCACGCACGACACCGGTGCCTGGAGAGAAACACCCAGAGAGGGGAGACTGGCAAAAGCAGATCTGCAGCGAGAGCCCGGAGAGAGAGGAATGGCCCCTTGCCGCCAGGGTGCCTCTTGCTGACCTGGACGGGACAGGTATGTGGCAACAGCCTTGCCGGCAACCAGGTGCAGGGCGAGGGAGGCCGGAGAGGGGCTTTGGGAGGGAAGGAGCACGATGCTTATGGACTTGGGGCTGAGGATCTGGGCTGGGAAGTCTCAGCTTCAGGCTGGAAAGCGAAGCCAGCCTCAGTTCTCTCAACTGCAGTCCCTGACGGGAGATGAATTCTGCCTGCCTTCTGGGGGCCCCTCATCTCCCTTGACAGGTCCTACCTCAGTGCTGAGTTTCAGCTTGGCTGGGGGGGCGGGCGTTGCTCCCCGTCCCCTGGGGGGAAATCTGTCACAAGGAGCAAAGGTGCAGACCAGAACGACAGGGAAGAAGGTAGGGTTGCCAATCCCCAGGTGGGGGCAGGGGATCCCCCGGTTTGGAAGCCCTCCCCCCCGCTTCAGGGTCGTCAGAAAGCGGGGGGAGGGGAGGGAAATGTCTGCTGGGAACTCTGTTATTCCCTATGGAGATTTATTCCCATAGAAAATCATGGAGAATTGATCCGCGGGTATCTGGGGCTCTGGGGGGGCTGTTTTTTGAGGTAGAGGCACCAAATTTTCAGTACAGCATCTAGTGCCTCTCCCCAAAATATCCCCCAAGTTTCAAAACGATTGGACCAGGGGGTCCAATTCTATGAGCCCCCAAAGAAGGTGCCCCTATCCATGATTTCCTATGGAAGGAAGGCATTGAAAAGGTGCCGTCCCTTTCAATGTGATGGCCAGAACTCCCTTTGGAGTTCAATTATGCTTGTCACAACCTTACTCCTGGCTCCACCCCCAATGTTTCCTGGCTCCACCCCCAAAGTCCCCAGATATTTCTTGAATTGGACTTGGCAACCCTAGAAGAAGGGGTAGAACAAAGTTGGAGTCCAGTTGCACCTTTAAGACCAACGAAGTTTTATTCAGAATAGAGGCTTTCGTGTGCATGCAGACTTCCTCATTCGAGGGGATAGGACGCTGTTTTGAAGAGCCAGGTGGCAGGTAATTGAGGGGTGGGAAAAAGCAGGCTGGAGTGGTGCAGGTTCCTGTAGCTTGGGGAATCGATGCCAGTTTGGTGTAGGGGTGAAGTGCACGGACTCTTATCTGGGAGAACCGGGTTTGATTCCCCACTCCTCCACTTGCACCTGCTGGAATGGCCTTGGGTCAGCCATAGCTCTTGCAGAGCTGTCCTTGAAAGGGAAGCTTCTGGGAGAGCTCTCTCAGCCCCACCCACCTCACAGGCTGTCTGTTGTGGGGAAGGAGATAAAGGAGCTTGTAAGCCACTCTGAGACTCTGATTCAGAGAGAAGGGCAGGGTATAAATCTGTGGTCTTCTTCTTCTTCCCTTCAAAGTCCAGTACTGGCTCAGGGACTGTGCGTTCCCAGCAGAATCCTGTTCAAGTTTGGGTTGCTGTTCACAGGGGAAGAATCCCATGAGGAAATATCGGAGTGGCTGCCTAGGGAGGAGACAGAAACGCCATGGTGGGCTGCCTGGTTTCTGTTGTTGTTCCCCCTGTCCCAAGGAGCTGGAAGAGGAGGCAAGAGGACTGTGCAGGGTTTTTATCTATGGAAATTTGGAGCCTGAAAGGAGAGGGGCTGGAGGACAGAATGCCAAGAATCTTCCCTTTCTGACATGCCTTTTTTTTCCTTTGTTGTTACCTGTCATCTCTTTATTGTCCCTACCTGCTCTCACCCAGGCAGAAAATTTAGGGGAGGGACGGTGGCTCAGTGGTAGAGCATCTGCTTGGTAAGCAGAAGGTCCCAGGTTCAATCCCCGGCATCTCCAACTGAAAAGGGTCCAGGCAAATAGGCATGAAAAACCTCAGCTTGAGACCCTGGAGAGCCATGAATGGGACTGTGGCTCAGGGGTAGAGCATCTGCTTGGTAAGCAGAAGGTCCCAGGTTCAATCCCCAGCATCTCCAACTAAAAAGGGTCCTGGCAAATAGGCATGAAAAACCTCAGCTGGAGAGCCATGAATGGGGCTGTGGCTCAGTGGTAGAGCATCTGCTTGGGAAGCAGGAGGTCCCAGGTTCAATCCCCAGCATCTCCAACTAAAACCTCAGCTGGAGACCCTGGAGAGCCATGAATGGGGCTGTGGCTCAGTGGTAGAGCATCTGCTTGGTAAGCAGAAGGTCCCAGGTTCAATCCCTGGCATCTCCAACTAAAAAGGGTCCTGGCAAATAGGCATGAAAAACCTCCGCTTGAGACCCTGGAGAGCCATGAATGGGGCTGTGGCTCAGTGGTAGAGCATCTGCTTGGTAAGCAGAAGGTCCCAGGTTCAATCCCTGCCATCTCCACTAAAAAAGGGTCCTGGCAAGTAGGCATGAAAAACCTCCGCTTGAGACCCTGGAGAGCCGCTGCCAGTCTGAGAAGACAAGACTGTCTTTGATGGACCCAGGGGGGATCTGGTTCAGTAGAAGGCAGCTTCATACGTTCCTTCCCTTGGTGCTTCCAGCCACTTCGAGATCTCAGAGTCATGGCAAAGATGTGGTGTTTTTGCCGATGAACTTGAGACATGGCCTCAGTCCTAGGATGCACCAGGAAGCCAAAGTATCTCATTAAATGTTCACTAATTGCTTAATGGTCATGCTCCAGGGCGAACCCGTCCTTGCCAGGCCTGCCTGCGCTTTGCTGAGGTGTGGGCTGTGTTGTGGTGGCCCCCGGGGGCTTGTACCGTTCTCAGCTCAGCCCATGGAAAAGCTCGCGAAGACAGGGCAGGGCAGGGGCCTGTGTGGAGGGGCAAGGAAGGGGGGTGTCTGATGTGTAAGATTCTTTCCTGACATATTGTATTTATTTATGACATTTTTAAGCTTTCTCTAACAGACTCAAGGCGGTTACAATGCGTTGCAAAAATACAATAAGAACATCAGTGGAAATGATGTCACTCAGATACCAGCGATCAGACCGGGCCAGGAATTTGGTTAAGCCCTCTGATAGAGATGCCAACCTCCAGGTGGGACCTGGGGATACCCCAGAATTGCAGCTGGTTTCCATAAATCAGTTCCTCTGGAGAAAATGGCACCTTTACAGGCTGGACTGTATGGCATTGCACACACACACCCCCGGAGTCCCTGTTCTCCCCAGGCTCCAGCCCCAAATCTCCAGGAGTTTCCCAGCTGGGATCTGGCCCTATCCCTCCACCCCCCATTGCCACAGGGTTACCAATCCCCAGGTTGTGCAGAAAGAGAAAAGTGATATTGTAATAAAAGGGAATAAACTATATGAAAGTAACAACTGTTGATACAAGTCTTGACTTGCTACTCTATGTTTTTTGAAACAAAACGATTTATTATCAATATTATTGACAGAAAAACGCTACACGCTAGATGCCAGGTTTTCACAACGTTGGCAAAATTACAATCGAAGGTTGCTGTTACAGCAGCAGCAGCAGCAATGGATTTTAGAGCTTAGCACAGAGACGTTTTGAATCTGACGAAGGGGAACCCCTAATGGAAGACTGCTGGTCTCCGAGGCTCCAACTGCAACTGTCTACACAACAATTGGAAAAGCTGGAGAGTGTCTCAATATAAATTTGAAGGAAATACTGGGCATGCCATTACTGAATGCCCAGCTTCACCTAGTGTACTGCAGCCTGAAGAAGGCGAACGAAATGGATAGTTACCTAGGCAATCCATTGCTGCTGCTGTAACAGCAACCTTCTATTGTCATTTTGCCAACGTTGTGAAAATCTGGCATCTAGTGTGTAGTGCTTTTTCTGTCAATCATATTGATAATAAACGGTTTGTTTCAAAAAAATACAGAGTAGCAAGTCAAGACTGGTATCAACAGTTATTCATACAGTTTTTTCCCTTTTGTTACAATAACCTCCAGATTGTGGCAGGAGACCTCCTGGGATCGCAACTCCAGGCAACAAAGATCAGTTCCCACTGGAGAAAAGGGCCACTTTGGAATGCGAACTCTCTGGCATTTTACCCCATGGAAGTCTCTCCGACCCCCAAGCCTTGCCTCTGTCAGGCTCCACCCCCAAACCTCCAGGTATTTCTCAGCCTGGAATTTGGCAACTCTCCTTCTGTCTGGGAAGCTGCCAGTAAACCCCCCAGGGAACTAATTCAGCCTTAGTTCAAACTTGGCAATAACGTTGGATGGTCTTATTGGTAATCTAAAATGTGTTTGTGCGCTGACCTTTTGGCAAATTTATGTATTTGGGCTCAGGGCGGATGACAACATTCTAAAAACAGTATAAAACAACAGTTAAAAAACAAATCAAGCAATACAATTTAACAAATCATAAGAAGGTATAAATGGTGGCTCAGTTGGGCACGTACAATATATACCAGGGGTGGCCGAACTCGCTTAAGAGCCGCACAGAATAAATGTCAGATGTCTGAGAGCCAGAGGACGTGACCACCAGATGTTTGAGAGCCACGAGACAGGGAGGGAGGAAAGCAAATAGGAGGGAGGGAGAGGTAGAAAGAAAGCAACTTTATCTTTAAATGCATTCTCCAAGCTGCCAGCTAGCTTGGAGAAGTGATTTAAAGAGACCAATGCCTTCTCCAAGCTGGCCGATGGGACGGTGGGGGCTTCAAGAGCCACATAATGTGTGTGGAAGAGACACACGTGGCTCCCGGGTCACAGTTTGGCCACTCCAATATATACTCAGAGTCTAGAACAGTGAGCTGGGCTAGGAAGGGGCCCATTTGAATCTTCCCTATTTTTTTTAAAAAAAGAACAGCCCCCTTTCCTGCCATCTCTTGGTCTGCAAAAAGCCCCCCAGTCAAGTAGCACAGATCTGGCCCAGTGGTCTCTCCAGGCCCCCTCTTAAGCGATGGGTGACAGGTCTGAGCCTTCTTCTCTTGTCTGGGGAGCCACAGGACGTGACCACCAGATGTTTGAGAGCCACGAGACAGGGAGGGAGGAAAGCAAATAGGAGGGAGGGAGAGGTAGAAAGAAAGCAACTTTATCTTTAAATGCATTCTCCAAGCTGCCAGCTAGCTTCTGTTCCTCGCAGGGAGGCTCACGCGGGAGACAGGGCTCCTCCCAGAGCAGCGTGTGGGCGGGGGATCAAAGCTTCAGCCTCGAGCACCAAACTTCTGGCGAGACGGATCCTGCGCTGAGCAAGAACCAGCTCGCCTCCGGATGAATGTCATTCCTACAGCTCCCTTGCCGACACTTGTTTCTTCCTTCTCTTTCTCTCCCTCAGAGAACAAGGGGGGGCCTCAGCAGTAAGAGATGAGGGGAGGTGCCCCGGAAGGCCAAATCTAAGCTAAGGCAGAGTGGGGAGACGGACCCCGAACCAAGACCAGCCCTGCTCGATCCCTGATCATGCTGGGCCTGAAGCTTCCCCGACTCCTCAGCATTCACCAAGTTCCCAAAGTAAGTAAGGACAGGATCTCTTGAACAGGCAGCTTCTGCACAGAAAACACCTGGATGTTGGTTCCTTTATATTTCCATCGATGCCACTCAGATGGCATTGATTGTGTTAGGCTCCCTGCAATTGCACTTTGCTGCTGACCCTCGGGGAAGAGGGGACCCCCACGCAGGCCATCCGCTCCTCTAAGGAAGCCACTGCTCAGGCAGAGGAGAGGGGAGTTTTCGTCTCAGTCAGACACAAGCATCGCACATGGAAGCTGCAGCCCAGAGAAACGAGATGGGGAACCTTCCAGAGTCACCTTTCTTCAAGAACGGCTTCAAAGGCAGACTCCAGCGTGAGGCTGCCGAATGGGAATTCATCAGCACATCTGAAGCTGTGGAGGTGGGCCCGGCTGCTGGTTTTACGGCAGGAAGTAACCGTCTCTCCTCAGGTGTGCAGAAGGTGAATCTAGCACAGGGCCAGCTCACCCACCCAACCAGGGGCAGGACTGGTGAGGCCAAGGGAGTAGAGGGGTCCGTGTTTCCAGGGACAGAGCACACGAGTCCAAAAGTGGAAGTGAGGAGCTAAGAGGTTGAGCCCACAAAAAATGCAAACCCATTTAAAGTGCACAGACTGCATGTTTCTTCTGTCTGTGGTGAAGGAAATCTGAGGAGGGCAGGCAAGGACAGCTACGGCGTTTACAGAAGTTGCTTTTGAGACCCAGGATAACCTGCGCTGAAAATGAAAATGAAATTGCTTACAAGCCCAACACTGTAAAGGCCTGAGGGGTCCAGCTCTTAAAAGGAACTAAACTGTTAAAAACATGCTCATTTTCTATTCCCGCATTTATACTTTTTTTTTTTTAAGTCATCTGGCAACATGGCAAAAGGGGGAGAGGAAGTCATGCCAATACAATACTGGCCTGTTGGCAACCTTTGGTGACCCCGAGTGCGTTTGGCCACGTGAACTGAGGCTAACAAAAATGTTTGGTTCATCTGTAAGATGCTAGAAAACTCTTTGTTGTGGCTGTTTCGTAGGACTGACCCAACTGCACCTGCGTCAGTTTTTGACAGGTCAGTCAAAAACTGGCCGACGGGAGGGGGGGACATTTAGTCAAAATACCTGGAAGGTTTGTGGTGTACTGGCATGACCTTAAATGGTATTGTCCGCCATTGCCTGCTTGGCATCTAGATGCAAAATGTGCCTCTCAGAGAGGAATGGGGATCTTCGCCATCCCATTTTTCATTTTTTTGGGAGTACCAAGCAGAACACCCAGACTCTGCTGTTGTGGGTTCTCTTGTTTGTTGCTGGGGTGCTGGACATCCAGTGGACACTCAGAAAGCAAAAGGAGAGAGTAGAGTCTTGGTTCATCCGACTGGCCATTTTTTCTCTTGAAAACTTTTAACCCAGGGGTGTCAAACATTCGGCCTGGGGGCCAAATCAGGCCCTCGGAGGGCTCCTATCAGGCTCCTGAGCAACTGGCTCTTGTCTGCTTCCTTCTCCTTCTCTCTCACTTCCTTCTGCATTTCAACTTGCTCTGCAAGGCTTGCTCAATCGCACAGGAGCGACAGAGCTACACCTTTATTTTCTCCATTGGCTGAGTCTCCTCCCTAGCGGAGGAAGAGCTTGCTTTGCCAGGCTCTCTCAATTGCACAGCAGAGCTACTGAGCTAAGCCTGCCTTCCTTCTATTGGCTGAGGCTCCACTCCCTCCTGGCCCCCTGGGGAAAGAAGGTAAGAACTACAGCTTCCTTTGCCCAGTTCCCCAGAGCACACGGAACAGATACAAAGAAAGCACATTAAAAACCGATGAGTGCTAATATTTTAATCATGTTTTATTTTAAGGGTTTTTTTAAAAAAATATTTAATTGTGTTTGTCTGTGTCCTTTATAACGTTTATATCTCTGCTACCTAATCATACATAGGTACACACATGGCCCGGCCCAACAAGGTCTCATTTATGTCAGATCCGGCCCTCATACCAAATGAGAATAACCCCCCTGTTTTAACCCACTTCAGAGGTGGCATCTCTGAGATGATTCATTCTGCACCTCCCAAATCCCTTTTCAGCTCACATCCCAGCATTCCAAGAGGAGGCAAGCAGTAAAGACCTGGGACGGTCTAAGCTCATCAGGAATTCTCGGTTCTGTTTCTTTTGCAGGTTTTCCAGGAGCAGGGCATCCTGTTTGGGTACCGTCACCCGAGGAGCTCTGCCACAGATTGCATCTTCAGCCTCTTCCAAATGACCAACGAAACGGTCAATATATGGACGCACTTGCTCCCTTCTGGGTCTGTTTCTCGGCTCTCTCCCCGCCCCCAATCCCCTTCCCATTCGCCTTGAGGCCTCTCTGGGTTTCCTGATGTGAGGCTGTGCCATTATTAGGCAGCTGAACATGACATGTTGCAGGCTATGGAAGATCCTTTGGGGCTCTCCAGGGGACTCTCCCCCCCCCTTAATAGCGCAATCCCCAATCTCTTGAGTCTTTCGTTATCCTGCGATGCCCAGAAGAGGTGTGGGCAACCTTGCTCCAGGGGAGAAAGGATAATTTTTCTAGACCCCTCCCAAAAAACCCCCTCTCAGCCTCAAAGTAAAAGGTAGATGAAATGGTGAGGAAATTGCTGTGGATAGAGAGAGGATGGGTGTGCTTATGTTTTCCGGTCACATGAACACTCATCTGTTTGTACAGAAGTTATATGAGAGGAGGGATTATTAAAACTCTAAAAAAGTCAATACTGCTACCGAGAGCAACCGTACACACACGTCATGAAGGTCACCAAAGGGAGGGGGGCATCAAGGTATCCCTTGTGAGAGCTGCAACACACACACAAAGACCATCCCTGCGTGGTCACAGGTGGGCTAAGGAAGATCACGGCAGTATCCTGCCCCCCGCCAACCCTGAAGACTTCACTGATCCAAAGTCTTTTGTTGTTATGATTCATAGAATCACAGAGTTGGAAGGGAACCCCAGGGTCATCTAGTCCAACCCCCTGAACAATGCAGGAAGTTCACAGATACTTCCTCCCCCCCCCCACCCAATCCCCTCTGCTCCATGACCAACAAGAAGAAGATATTGGATTTATATCCCGCCCTCCACTCTGAATCTCAGAGTCTCAGAGCGGCTCACAATCTCCTTTACCTTCCTCCCCCACAACAGACACCCTGTGAGGTGGGTGGGGCTGGAGAGGGCTCTCACAGCAGCTGCCCTTTCAGGGACAACCTCTGCCAGAGCTATGACTGACCCAAGGTCATGCTAGCAGGTGCAAGTGGAGGAGTGGGGAATCAAACCCGGTTCTCCCAGATAAGAGTCCGCACACTTAACCACTACACCAAACTGGCTCTCCAAACAACATGCTACAACAACACGCTACAACCCAAACAACACGCTACAACCTCTAGTGGATGTGATAGTAAATTCCCCAGCAATGTAGCCAGTATGAGAACCATTCAAAATCAATTCATCAAACTGTATACAAAATTTAGAAAGGGATATAGCCAGCCTGGTTAATAGGAGAATCTTAAAAAAAAAAAAAAAGGGAGTCATTTGAGTCTAAATTCAAGGCAACCAGAAGATCAAGGTCATTTTTGCCAATTCTGGTGTTAAAATCACCGAGTAGGATGTCTACCATGGGGAAACAGTGTCCTAGATGTTCAAGGGATAAAACCAAGCGGTCCCAGAGAGAACACAGGGACATTTTATCAGGCAAATGAACATTAACAACAATAAAAACGTAATCTATGACCAGAAGATGGCAAAACCTCAAAACCCTCCAGGATCCCTGGCCAAACTGGGCTGGAGAAAAATTGGTTCCTGACCCCAGAGTTGTGATCACCACTTCCCTGGGCATGTAAGAAAGGGCCACGAGAACTAAGCCCGGATGCTGCCCTCCCTCTCATGACCTGCCTCAGTTCCCAGAATCAGCCTCGCTGTCAGGTGGCCATCCAGCCTCTGCTTTATAGGTTTGTATCACTTCCACTGTATCAGTGCCAGGTCAGTATAACTAAAGTTATAACTTACCCGAATAGCCAGACTTATTCACAGGTTTATACCCCAATTTTCTCCCCGCCCCCACAACAGGCACCCAGAGTGGCCGACACCAACCTCCTCTCTTCTGTTGTATCCTCACAACAAGCCTGGGACAGGCAGGTTAGTTGAGACACAGGCCCAAGTTCATCCTGCGAGCTTTTATGGCAGATCGGGGAATTTGAACGCCCTTCTCCCAGATCCTTGCCCGGGAGTCTCAACCTTTACTCCTGCTGGCTCTCCCGTTCCCTAAGAATTTGAATAAATTTTAACAGGGATAAATGTAAAGTTCTGCATTTAGGTAGGAAAAATCCAATGCATGGTTATAGGATGGGGGAGACTTGTCTTAGCAGTAGTCTGTGCAAAAAGGATCTAGGGGTCTTAGTGGATCATATACTGAACATGAGTCAACAGTGTGATGCAGTGGCTAAAAAGGCAAATGCAGTTTTGGGCTTTTTCAACAGAAGTCTAGTGCCCAGATCACGTGATGTGATGGTATCGCTTTACTCTGCTCTGGTAAGACCTCACCTGGAGTATTGTGTTCAGTTTTGGGCACAACATTTTAAGAAGGATACAGACAAGCTGGAACGGGTCCAGAGGAGGGCAATGAAGATGGTGAGGGGTCTGGAGACCAAGTCCTATGAGGAAAGGTTGAAGGAGCTGGGGATGTTTAGCCTGGAGAGGAGGCGGCTGAGAGGTGATATGATCACCATCTTCAAGTACTTGAATGGCTGTCATATTGAGGATGAGGTGGAATTGTTTTCTGTGGCCCCAGAAGGTAGGACCAGAACCAATGGGTTGAAATTAAATCAAAAGAGTTTCTGGCTCAACATTAGGAAGAACTTCCTGACCATTAGAGCGATTCCTCAGTGGAACAGGCTTCCTCCTTGCGAAGTGGTGGGTTCTCCTTCCTTAGAGGTTTTTAAACAGAGGCTAGATGGCCCTCTGACAGCAATGAAGATCCTGTGAATTTAGGGGGAGGTGTTTGCGAATCTCCTGCATTGTGCGGGTGGTTGGACTAGATGGCCCTGGAGGTCTCTTCCAACTCTATGATTCTGTGATTCTAAGAAAGGCGTCCCCCTGTTGATTTGGAGAGCAGTCGTCCATGAACAAGGCTGACTTGGCTGTTCTGCATTTCAGGTACTTCCTATGGAAGCTCTTTGTCTTGCTCTTCGCGTGGGACGTCTGGAACGACCCCTTCACCTGGCCCTTCCTCACCTACATGGTCACCTGCTGCCTCTACCCGCTGGCCTCCACCTTTGCTCACACCTTCAGCACCATGTCCAGCCAAGCCAGACACATCTGCTATTTCTTCGACTACGGTGCTCTCGCCCTGTACAGCCTAGGTGAGGGGTGGGGGGGAAGCGTAAAGGTGTTTAGGTAACCTTAAGCGCGTCTCTCTAGCCCTGAAGCTGCAAAACGTAGGGGATGTGTTTTTCTCCACCACTGAGATGCAGTTGCCCAAGAGTCACAAACACATTTTGCATAATAACCGTTTCCCGTCCTGCATTCTTTTTTGAAATTTTGTACCTGAGCAAGCAAAACACAGAGTGATAGGCAAACACCTCATCAGTCTTGAAGGGTGTGTCAAAGTAACCACTTTGGTCTTTAAGAAGATATTGGATTTATATCCTGCCTTATACTCTGAATCTGAAGAGTCTCAAAGCGGCTCACAATCTCCTTTACCTTCCTCTCCCACAACAGACACCCTGTGAGGTGGGTGGGGCTGGAGAGGGCTCTCACAGCAGCTGCCCTTTCAAGGTCAACCTCTGCCAGAGCTATGGCTGACCCAAGGCCATGCTAGCAGCTGCAAGTGGAGGAGTGGGGAATCAAGCCCGGTTCTTCCAGATAAGAGAGCTCTGGCTGACCCAAGGCCATTCCGGCAGGTGCAAGTGGAGGAGTGGGGAATCCAACTCGGTTCTCCCAGATAAGAATCCGCACACTTAACCACTACACCAAACTGGCTCCCTTTTCTTTTGAAGGGAAAGACGCTTCCCCATCGGAATTGTGACCTTCTGGCCTCTGAATGAGTGATCTTCCCCTTCCTTTGGCTGAGGTGCCCCATCGCATCGCAGGTGTTGGCTCTTCTGAGGAATGGGACTCAGGGCCTTTCACGGAGCAGGAATGCTGGCCTCCACCCACAGTTTGGCCTGCTTTCCATACAGCTGCCCTGGCTGCTCAACGTTTCTTTTCTATGAGAGAAATTTGTTTGGGGTCTGAAAAGACCTAAGGAAAAAAAGCATATATTGCTCTGACCTGGATTATAGCCCCAGGAAGGAAGGAAAGGGCGAAAAGCACATTTGCCCCGAGCTGTTTGTAGATTGCGTTGATGGCTGTGAATCATGATCATCAAATCAGGGTGGGAGCTTGGGTTACCTAACCAGGGCATGCCTTTGGTGTTTTCCTAGGCTCTGCAATCGCTTACTCTGCTTACGTCTTCCCAGAGGAATGGATTGACAGCGCCTTCCACCAGGGCTACATCTTTATCGCTGTGCTTAACGCAGTTCTGAGCACAAGTCTCTCCTGCTATTCCAGGTATTGTGGGCTTTGTCGCTAGTGTGCAAAGGGGAGCCCTGGAACTTGTGGAAGCCGGTGTCAGAATGCCAAAGGTGCTCGCAGACTCAAAAAGCCTGTAAAGGAAACCACTGCACTAGAAAGAGAGTTCTTTCCCTGCCCCCAGAGCATGTGAAATAGTGTGTTGAAACACATCTGGGCATCTGGCGGTTTGCAGGGTAACAAGGCCAAAAAGAAGAAGATATGGGATTTATATCCCACCCGCCCCTCCGAAGAGTCTCAGAGCGGCTCACAATCTCCTTTCCCTTCCTCCCCCACAACAGACACCCTGTGAGGTGGGTGGGGCTGGAGAGAGCTCTCACAGCAGCTGCCCTTTCAAGGACAACCTCTGCCAGAGCTATGGCTGACCCAAGGCCATGCCAGCAGGTGCAAGTGGAGGAGTGGAGAATCAAACCCGGTTCTCCCAGATAAGAGAGCTCTGGCTGACCCAAGGCCATTCCAGCAGGTGCAAGTGGAGGAGTGGGAAATAAAACCCAGTTATCCCAGATAAGAGTCTGCACACTTAACCACTACACCAAACCGGCTTTTCATGCCTCAAAATAGTAGCTATAAATGGATCTTGGTGTGTGACTGCTACCAATGGGCAAGGCTGATGTTACTAAGGGAAAAGAACTGGGAATTTAGAAAAGAATCTGTACATAGCAGCAGGGGTTTTTTTTGTAGCAGGAACTCCTTTGCATACTAGGCCACACACCCCTGATGTAGCCAATCCTCCTGCGGCTTACAAGGCTTTTCTTACAGGGCCTTCTGTAAGCTCTTGGAGGATTGGCTACATAAGGGGTGTGTGGCTCGATATGCAAAGGAGTTCTTGCTAAAAAAAAAAAGGAAAAGGAAAAAGCCCTACATAGGAGCAGAATGTCTGCCCCTAAACACTGAGCAGCTTAGACAGATGCACTTTTTAAAAAAACACCTGGTCTGTTAAGAGGTTGATGCATCCCTTGTGCATTTACTGGATGTCTGTAAGCAACTGGTTCAGGCTGCCCTTTATCACAGTGGCATCCCCACACCCTCTTCTGTAGCACATCCCGACAGATGTGCTCATTCCAGAACACTGAAGCAACATTCCAATTAAATCTGTGACATTCGGTGGCAGCTGCATGAGCCACCGGGAACGCATTTGTCTGGTGTCGTTGCCCTGCTAAGTGATGTAAGCCCGGCAGCACAGATCAGAGATATTTTACTAGCTACTTGCAAGCTGCTTTGAGCCAAATTAGATAAAATTAGATAATTAGATAAATTAGATAATTAGATAAAAATATGGAGCAGAGGTCCATCAGTGGCTATTAGCCACAGTGTGTGTTTGTGTGTGTGTATATATATATATATATATTTGGCCGCTGTGTGACACAGAATGTTGGACTGGATGGGCCATTGGCCTGATCTAACATGGCTTCTCTTATGTTCTTATGTTCTTAAGAGTATAGACGAGGTATATTTTCACAAGTAAATTAATAAATTACAAAAGTAAAAGGTCATGCGGCTCCATCTGGCTATAACCCTCCTTCCTGGAAAAGAATTCAGGGGCAGCCAGGTTGTTCTGCAGTAGAAAAGCTCGATTCGAGTCCAGGAGGAAGAGGAGGAGGAGAAGACCGTAGATTTATACCCCGTCCTTCTCTCTGAATCAGACTCTCAGAGCAGCTTACAATCTCCTTTACCTTCCTCCCCCACAACAGGCACCCTGTGAGGTGGGTTTGGCTGAGAGAGCTCTCGCAGAAGCTGCCCTTTCAAGGACAACTTGTGCGAGAGATATGGCTGACCCAAGGCCATTCCAGCAGCTGCAAGTGGAGGAGGGGGGAATCAAACCCGGTTCTCCCAGACAAGAGAGCTCTGGCTGACCCAAGGCCATTCCAGCAGCTGCAGGTGGAGGAGTGGGGAATCAAACCCAGTTCTCCCAGATAAGACAGCTCTGGCTGACCCAAGGCCATTCCAGCAGCTGCAAGTGGAGGTGGGGAGTCAAACCCGGTTCTCCCAGATAAGAGTCTGCGCATTTAACCACTTCACCAAACTGGCTCTCATAGATAGACACAAGAGACACCAACAAGGTTTTCAAGGTATGAACTTTTGAAAGTCAAAGCTTGAAAGCTGACAGAGGGATCCCTCACTCTCAAAAGCTGATACCCCAAAAATCTTGTTGGTTTCTAAAGTGCTCCTGGACTCAGGTCTAGCTGCCTTATTGAAAAAACCTCCCTTTTTGACCAAGGTTGAGTCTAAGTCAGGGTCTCCTCATCTGACAGTTCTTCACATTTAGACTCCCCCCCACCCCCGATCAATCTAAGGAGCGCTCGGATGAATTGTTCCTGCGGGGCACATGCACTGGCTGTTCCCAATCCTCTCTGATGTGCAATCAGTATGGAGAATCTGACAGTGCAGGAGGTTTGGGTCTGTTTGTTTTTTACAGCCTTGAAGATGATCTCAGCACTTAAGCACATCTGGACAATTGGTTGCTTGAGGAATTTCTCGATATGTTGTTTGGGGAGGACAGCAAGACCACCGACCGCGTCAGAACATTTATTCTTGATCTAGGTGTTTGGATCGGCTACTCCTGCTCTGATTCTCCTTGACTGCACAAACTCAGCTCAAATGTGTAAAGATTTCAGCAAAAAAAAAAGGAAATCTTTGGTGAAGTCCAAGTACAGACTGGGTCAAAACTAGACAGTGTGAGTGGAGGTTTACAAGATTATGCATGGGATACAGAAGGTAGAGAAAGAAAGTACTTTTCTCTCTTTCTCACAATACAAGAACTTGTGGGCACACAATGAAATCGCTGAGCAGTCGAGTTAGAACAAATAAAAGGAAGTCCTTCACCCAAAGGGTGATTAACGCATGGAATTCACTGCCACAGGAGATGGCGGCTACAAGCATCGACAGCTTCAAGAGGGGATTGGATAAGCATATGGAGCAGAGCTCCATCAGTGGATATTAGCCACAAGGGATAGATGGAACTCTCTGTCTGGGGCAGTGATACTCTGTATTCTTGGTGCTTGGAGAGGGGGCAACAGTGGGAGGGTTTCCAGTGTCCTGGCACCACTGGTGGACCTCCTGATGGCACCTGGGTTTTTGGCCACTGTGTGACACAGAGTGTTGGACTGGAGGGGCCATTGGCCTGATCCAACATGGCTTCTCTGATGTTTTTATGTGACACAGAGTGTTGAACTGGATGGGCCATTGGCCTGATCCTACAGGGCTCCTCTTATGTTCTTATGTGACACAGAGTGTTGGACTGGAGGGGCCATTGGTCTGACCCAACAGGGCTTCTCTTATGTCCTTATGTGACACAGAGTGTTGGACTGGAGGGGCCACTGGTCTGACCCAACAGGGCTTCTCTTATGTTCTTATGCGTCACAGAGTGTTGGACTGGATGGGCCATTGGCCTGATCCAACAGGGCTTCCCTTATGTTCTTATGTGACACAGAGTGTTGGACTGGAGGGGCCATTGGCCTGATTCAACATGGCTTCTCTGATGTTCTTATGTGACACAGAGTGTTGGACTGGAGGGGCCATTGGCCTGATCCAACAGGGCTTCTCTTAAGTTAAGTGACACAGAATGTTGGACTGGAGGGGCCATTGACCTGATCCAACAGGGCTCCTCTTATGTTCTTATGTCACACAGAGTGTTGGACTGGAGGGGCCACTGGCCTGATCCAACAGGGCTTCTCTTATGTCCTTATGTGACACAGAGTGCTGGACTGGAGGGCCCATTGGCCTGATCCAACATGGCTTCTCTTATGTTCTTATATCTCAGGTAAAGGACAGGGTGCCAAGGTACTATTGTGAACACGCCCAGGCTGACACTGGGCATTCTGGCCCCCGCTCAACCATCTGCTGTCAACATGGACAAACGCTGTCACTTTTCCAGTCAGCCATTTCCATCTGTTTTGTCTATTTTAGCTGAACATTCAGGAACCTGCAGGAGCAGAATAGGCTTTTTGTTCTAAATACAAATCAACTTAACTGCTTCCCTTCTCCAGCGGGCAGTTCCTTTCGCTTACATGCGGCACCACCAGCAATTCACGCACCGGCCTTCAGGCATTCTGCAAGCAAAACTCTTGTTCTTTGTCAATTCACTGGGATTTATTATTGTTTTATTCAGGTTCACTGAAGCAGAGCGGCCCAGGTTCACCAAAGCGATTCGTATTGTAGCCTTTGCATATCCTTATGCGTTTGACAGCCTGCCACTCTTCTACCGGGTATGGATTTACAACTATTTCCCTCCCAGACTGTGTTTTTTGTGTGCATATTGGTGTATTGGCTAGCATAATGCGGGTTTTGAAAGACTGGAACTTTGAGCATGGAATGGGGAGACGTGCGCGTCTAAATATTTGACAAAACACACCAGGAAGGAAGAATTCACCTGCAGTACAGAGATCGTGGCTGCAAACTTGGTGCGGGGGAAAGGTCCCAGCTTATGGGGCCCGCATACAGTTTTCAAGGCAAACGATGCTCAGAGGTGGTTCGCCGTTGCCTGCCTCTGCGTAGCAACCCTGGACTTTCTTGGGGGTCAGCTCCTTGCAACCGCATTCTTTTCTTTTCTGCAGCTTTACTTGTGCACCACAAGGGGCTGCTCGGAGAGCGTCATCCCCACCCACTACAGCCACGTCCTCTTTGCCTTCCTCACCTGCTTCATTTACGCTACGCACCTGCCAGAGCGACTGGTACCAGGCCTCTTCGACTACTTTGGTGAGAACAAAACAAACAAACAGGACAGGGTTTCTCCTGCCAATGCCACTGAAACCAATGCACGCGGCACAGCGTTTTGGTCTCTTTCATTGGAAACTTTTGGGACAAGTGTTGTTATGACCAGTGGGAATAACCAAATGACACAACGAAAGGGAAATTGTGCCAGATGTTGCATCTAAAGGTTGCCTTTTGCTAGGCTATTGTGCCAGTTGGGAAATTTGTATTGTATTTAATATTTTGTGAGATGCCTTGACTCCTGTCGGATAGAAGGAAAGTAACAAAATAAATGCTGCGATGCTGAAGTTGGGCGGCTTGAGGGATAAGACAGACAGAAGGAAAGTTTCTGACTTCGCCTATAGGCTTTAAGGTACCCAGAGATGCAAATGCACAGCTGGTAAACCTCATATACGCAATTCTATTTCAAGAAGGGAATATCTTGAAATATTAAAAAAAGATGGCTTAGCCATGGCTATACCGGACATCTGCCGATATATACAACTATGCAACAAAGGAATGCAGATTAAGTAAATGAATTTGCAAGCTTTTTCATACATTTTCTTCTTTCAGACTCTTCAGCAATTTTAACCAGTGCATTTCCAAAAACATTTTTGTGTTCATAAGGGCTAGGAACTTAGTTTTCATTTCTAAATAAAAGCTGTTTATGCTAGGGTTGCCAATCTCCATATAAGGGCAGGGGATCGCCCAGTTAGGAGGCCCTCCTCCTGCTTCAGGGTCATCAGAAAGCAGGAAGGGGGGGGATATCTGCTGGCCACTTCATTATTCCCTATGGAGACAGATTCCCATAGGGTATAATGGAGAATTGATCCACAGGTATCTGAGGCTCTGGTAAGGCTGTGTTTTGAGGGAGAGGCACCAAATTTGCAGCATAGCATCCAATGCCTCTCCTCATAACACCCTCCAAGTTTCAAAAGGATTGAACCAGGGAGTCCAATTCTATGAGTCCCCCCCAAAATTGCCCCATCCTTCATTATTTCCAACGAAGGAAGGTATTTAAAAGGTGCGCAGTCCCTTTAAATGTGATGGCCAGAACTCCCTTTGGAGTTCAATTATGCTTGTCACGACTTTGCTCCCGGCTCCACCCCCAAAATCTCCTGGCTCCACCCCCAAAGTCCCTAGGTATTTCTTGACTCGGACCTTGCAACCCTAGTTTATGCTGTGGTTTGCACCATCTCTTTAAAGAGTTGTTGACCTCTCCTTCTCATGTCCCGGGGCACCAGCCTCCAGGAACTCACTCTCTGTACAAGCCAAGGCCCCATACGCAAGAGCTATGGAAGAGCACGATCTAGCTCGCTTCAGTTCCAAATGGCTTGGATGCTGGATGTTTCCCAAGAGTCCAAAGACCACCTGCTGAATGTTGTGGTTTCCCTCTCTCTTCCAGGGCACAGCCACCAGCTTTTCCACATCTGTGGGATCACAGGGACACACTTCCAAATGGAGTCGCTCCTTCTAGACATGACAGATCGTCGGGACCGGCTGCTGGCTTTTTCCCCAACTCCTTCCTTCTCTCAGACTGTGGGCCCCATGGTGACTTCCTTGACCATCAGTCTGCTCATCATCGCGGCTTTCTCAACGACACTCTATTCAGTGCCAAAATTCTCCAGGAGAGAAAAACACAGGGACTAATTTTTTTTAAAAAAAGACCCATACTTTTGTTCACATGTATAGAAGTTATCGGGTGCTACTCATTACTCTCTGATGAAGGTGTTGAAACTATCCTTTGAGAAATTTCTGAATCAAGGGCTTTTTATTAGTGAGATTTTGTACTGTAATTTTTCTGTCGCTTTAGCTGAAATTAAAGACACAATCGGGGAAGCGGCTTTTCAAATGCCTAGGTAGGATTTGACCTCTTTGTAACGCCTTAAGAATTGCGAGCACAAAATTCAAGCCCGGTGGCACCTTTAAGACCAACAAAGTTTAATTCACGGTATGAGTTTTTATGTGCAAGCGCACTTCCTCAAATACAAATAAGAATTGCTAGCCGGGGACCTCCAAAGAAATTCAAGCACTGGCCATCTCAGCAGCCTTAATTACTCTACCAGTGGCCGTTGATCAAGAGCCAGTTTCTACTGGCAAAGTATAAAGCCTGGCTCATACCAAAGAGATGCCACAACCTTCCATTTTCCATGCTTGGGAAGACACAGCACTGTCAAGCATACCTGGATGCAACGTGTCTAGAGCATAAATAATAATTGATATGGTTTTCTAAGACACAACCTTGCCATGAAGCATTACCCAGCTTCTTCAAAACTGTATTAGCTCATGTTTTTGTAAATAGCCTCTGCTGAGGTTTTGCACAGTCACTGTTCAGTAATAATGAAAAAATAAAGTCAATTTTGGGATAAAGATGGATTTTTTTTTTTTGCATCGTTTAACGTGTTGCAATAATACTTACGCTTAGCATGAGTTCAGTTTTTAGATTCCTGATTGGCTTGACAACCCACTGAGCAATCATGGCTAAAAGCCAAAGTATAAATGAAGTCCATTCAGGGGGGTCGGAAGCAGCAGAACACAGTTTGAGTCCAGTCAGGCATCTGGACTCAAGGCCTGACTGGGCCAGCAGAGGGCTCCATTTCTCCCAAATCTCAGCCCTGGCCTGTTGTGCATGCAAGAACCACAGCTTCAGTTCCACAGTTTGAGTCCAGTTTCATTCAAGGTATAAGCTTTCATGCGCACAAGCCCAGAATAAAACTTTGTTCATGTTAAAGATGCCACTGGATTAAAACTGCGTCCTTTAAATGAAGTAAGTACGGTATCTAAAAGGTATGCCCAGGTTTGATTAGTCACCAGGCCTTCAGCAGCAGTCTCTTCACAGGGAGCCAAATTCGCACCTGTCCCTCAGCACTCACCCATTCAAGAAGCTGCAGCTTCCACCAGGGAAGCCGCCATCCTCACCAGACAGTCACCTGGGCACATAGAAGTCCTTTAACTTTCTAGCCAAGCTTGATGCAGGCAGACTTACTTTATCCTGGGCATTCAGCAGGACTCTGATGTTCCACTCAGAGGAGATGACATCTGGGCCAAAATCCACACTCCCTACAGAGAACAAAAATGAGCCAGGATGCTATCCCCACCCAAACACCTATTATTGGCTTGCAGGTGGCCCCTTCCCTCCAGTTGAGTGACCCATTAGCCATTGAGTGTTTGTTCCAGGAGGCAGCTCAACCCCCAGTTGGCCCCAAAGAGTCAGGCTGGCCAATGGGAAGGCAGCCCGCAGGGCTCAGGAACTTACCACACTTGATGCGGAAGGTGTCATTGATCAGGCCTTCATACACAACCTGAGAGCAGAGGGCTGTGACAAATCCACATCTGCAAAGAGAGCAAGCCTCCAGTGGGTGCCCCAACGCCTGCAGCCTCCTTCAGCTCCCCTCCCACCCCATGGGGAGGCACTTCAGCCCTAGGGGGACCCACCAAAGTCCCTTGAAGTCATTCTGACCATCAAGGGATCTGCTGTGTCAGTGGGCCAGCAGAGGGCTCCATTTCTCCCAAATCTCAGCCCTGGCCTGTTGTGCATGCAAGAACCACAGCTTCAGTTCCATGAAGACAGCTGTGCCTGCTTCAGCCGGCATGAGCACGGCTCTCTTGGAAACTGCCAGCCGCGGTCCTTAAGCCCTGCCCCAGAACAGGCCAGCAGCACCCAGCCCTCCCCTCCCTGGCTATTTGGGAGTGGAGCCTAAGGGTTGGCATAATGCCATAGAGCCCAAGGTGGCCATTTTCTCCAGGATTTCTGTCCTCTGGAGTTGAGCAAAGCAGAAGTCAAGTTTCACCTTTAAGACCAACCCATTTTTATTTAGAACGTAAGCTTTTGTGTGCTCTTAAGCACACTTCATCTGAAGAGCACACGAAATCTTACGTTCTAAAAAAAAAATGGGTTGGTTTTAAAGGTGAAACTTGGCTCCTGCTTTGTTCAATTGCTTCAGACCAACACGGCTGCCCACGGGGATCTGTCCCCTGGAGATCACTGGCAATTGAAGAAGTTTTCCAGCCACCGCCTGAAGGTTAGTAGATTGTTCATAGAGTATCTAGCACAATGGGGAAGGACGGTGGCTCAGTGGTAAAGCATCTGCTTGGTAAGCAGAAGGTCCCAGGTTCAATCCCTGGCATCTCCAACTAAAAAGGGTCCAGGCAAGTAGGTGTGAAAAACCTCAGCTGGAGACCCTGGAGAGCCGCTGCCAGTCTGAGCAGACAAGACTGACTTGGATGGACCCAGAGTCTGATTCAGTATAAGGCAGCTTCATATGTTCATGGGGAGAGATGGTGGCTCAGAGGTAGAGCATCTGCTTGGTAAGCAGAAGGTCCCAGGTTCAATCCCTGGCATCTCCAAAAAAGGGTCCAGGCAAATAGGTGTGAAAAACCTCAGCTGGAGACCCTGGAGAGCCGCTGCCAGTCTGAGCAGACAATACTGACTTGGATGGACCCAGGGTCTGATTCAGTATAAGGCAGCTTCATATGTTCAATGTCATATGTTCAATGAGCTTTCTCTACTGCTGAGACACTGTGCTGGATACTCTATAAAAAATCATTATTGAAATCTTTGGTGGACTGACTGGCGCATCCCTCCTCGATGAAGGTGTGGTCTCACTGAAACGTGAAGAAAACACTGGCTATCCACGCTGAGGGTCTTCCAGGACGTCTGCACACGATTTGGGAAATGCAAAAGAACAATGGCAGCACAATATATAGAATACAAAAATATCAAAAATATTGTGCAAAAACACACACTCTTGACTAGTTTATACAAAATTAAGTAAATTGTATTATATCATATAATGAACAGCCTACAAAAGTGGGCATACATTCATACCGTAGAAATTAAAGCCAAACAAGAGTCTCAAATTTTCCTTCAGAAGCCAACAAGCAACGGAAGGACTCCTGTGGAACTTTATTATTCAGTCTTAGTACTTTGCTTGGAAAATTAAGAGACTGTGTAATTCTCCCTGTAATATTGTATTTGAGACTCTTGTTTGGCTTTAATTTCTACTGTATGAATGTATGCCCACTTTTGTAGGCTGTTCATTATATGATATAATACAATTTACTTAATTTTGTATAAACTAGTCAAGAGTGTGTGTTTTTGCACAATATTTTTGATATTTTTGTACACAATTTGGGAAATGTCTGAAGCCTTTTCAGTATTGCACTAGCACTTTGTCTATGTAAAACTTACCTCTAAACGCTTCTGCGTATTGTGAAGCTATTGTGACAAAATCATTGTGGTCTTTCATCCATAAATTTTTGACATTTATATGAATTGTGGCTTTAATTTGCATTAGTAAATTTTGCACGGGTTTCTTTCTTTCGACTTGCTGATTTTTCCGTCATTCTCTCCTTGCCTCACCACCTGGTGTTTGGCAACCTTAGCAGCAGCACATCTCTTGCGCGTTCGGAGGTGAGAGCCGCAGGCTTGAGAGGCCAGACTTCAGCCCGGGGGTCCCCAGCTCAAGACGACCTCCGCCCACGAAGAATATTGCAGGACCCATCCCAGGCCGCAGGGTTGCCGCGGCAACAGAGCGACGCCCCTGCCCTCTCGCTTCGCCCCCGGCGCGCGCTGATGACGCCGGCGAAAAGGAAAGGGTCGCGAGGCGCCCTGCCAACCCCGCTCCCTCCTGATTGGTCGGATTTGAATCGCAGCCGGCCGCGCGGGGGATGCCGGGAAGCGGGAGGGAACGTTCAAACCCGAATCTCTCCTTCGCGAGGCGGCCGGCGGGCGGGAGTCGCCCCGAAGCCTCGGCGGGACACGATGAAGGCGGCGGCGTGAGTGGCGGCGCGGGCTCTCTCCCAGGGCGGGGGGTGCCCGGGTGGGGCGGCGGCTGAGGCCTCCTCCTGGCTTGACGGGCCTCGCTTGCCTTGCGGTTGCCAGCCTCCCGGTGGGGCCGGGAGGTCTCCCGGGATCCGCTGCCCTGGAGAGGGGCTGTGCGGCGTAAGGCCCTGCTCGGGTCTCTCCCCAGCCCCGACCTCTGCAAGCTGCGAACCACGCCCCCCCCCCAAGAAAGATTTCCAGGAATTCGCCAGCCGTATTTGGGTTGGGGGTTTTAATAATTTGGGTTTTTTTTAAAACTGATGTCTGCTGTGAGCTGCCTGGGGCAGGCTGCAGGAAGGGAAGACGGCTGCAGATTTATACCCCGCCCTTCCCAGCCAGCTCGGCGGAGACCGCCCTCGGGCTTTTTCCTGCGTTCCGAAGGCAAGAAGAAGGGTGCGGGGCTCCGCTGCCCAGCCAGCTCTTCGGCCCCAGCAGGGACCTCGACGACTCCCACCTCAATTCAAGAAATATCTGGGGACTTTGGGGGTGGGGCCAGGAGACATTAGGGGTGGGGCCAAGATCAAGGCTGCGACAAGCATCATTGAACTCCAAAGGGAGTTCTGGCCATCACATTGAAAGGGACGGCACACCTTTTCAATTCCTTCCTTCCATAGGAAATCATGTAGGATAGGGGCACCTTCTTTTGGTGCTCATAGAATTGGACCCCCTAGTCCAATCTTTTTTGAAACTTGGGGGGTATCTTGGGGAGAGGCACTAGATGCTATGCTGAAAATTTGGTGCCTCTACCCCGAAAAACAGCCCCCCCCCCCAGAGCCCCAGATACCCGCGGATCAATTCTCCATGATTTTCTATGGGAAGAAATCTCTATAGGGAATAACAGAGTTCCCAGCAGACATTTCCCTCCCCTCCCCCCGCTTTCTGACGACCCTGAAGCAGGGGGAGGGCCTCCAAACCGGGGGATCCCCTGCCCCCACCTGGGGATTGGCAACCCTACTCCCACCCACTGGCTCTGCCCAGTTTGATCTAATGGTTAGGAGCACCCGGTTTGATTCCCCCATTCCTCCTCCACAGGCTGGTGGGTCCTGCTGGTGTGATCTTTGGCCAGTCACGGTCATCGCAGAGCTGTTCTCTCAAAAGAGCAGTTCTCAGAGCCATCTCAGCACCACCAACTTCACGGGGAGTCTTTTGTGGGGAAGGGAGATAACATTGTAAGCCTCTCTGAGACTCCTTGAGGTAGTGAAGGGTGGGGTATAAATCCAGTCTCTTCTTTGTTTACTTGAGAGACCTGGATTCCTGTCCCCCATTCTGATTTGGAACCTTGCTGGGGTGATCTCAGTCCAGACGCACACACTTGGCTTAGACTGTGAGGATTGAAATGGAGAAGAACAATATGAGCTTTGGATCTCCGCTGGGGGAAAGATAAATGAAGTAAACAGATGTAGTCATTAGAATAGCATTATACCACCTTTCCTTCCTTCTAGGGAACCCAAGCTAGTATATGAAATGTGAGCAGACTGCTCCATCAGATGTCTTAAAACTGCTGGTCTAAAACCAATACAGTTGTTGCCCTGGATCCCTGGCTGCCCGTTAATGTGAATTAAATCCAGGTCTGTCCCTGGAAAAAAACAACCCTCAAATGGTCACTGCAGTGTTGACTGCTGTAGGAGACAAATGGTATGGAGAAGTTAGCATGCTCAGTGGAGCTGGCCTACCCCATTTCTTTATATGTGTAGATTTCTGGCCATATAATTATTGCAATCCATGGGGCTCTAAGTGTCTTCCAGTGAAAGTTTTGCAAACTGGGAAGGGTAGAGATCCAAAATGCAGGGGGTGGGTCTTCACAAGAGCCTTGGTAGCAGCTGTCTGCAAAACAGATAACAGCCTGACAAGACGGTGCTGTCAACACCTCCGCTTCCAGAATTGCTCTTAATCTTGAGTCTGAGAGATTTCTGGTTGCAAAGGATCTTGTTGAGATCCCTATCTCGAGCTGACCCTATCCTAGGAGTCACTGAGCTACGCGCTCTCTTAAACGTTCCCTAGGTGGAGTTCAGCAGACGTGGTAGTTGTTTCGCTCACTCATGCTTCATAATCCCTGTAATGAGCTCTATGCCATGCCCTGTCTGACTCAACACATATTCTGCAGACACTAGATCACTGAAAGCTCGCTCTGTTGTTGTTTTAAAGATGATTCATTGTATGACCATTTTCATGTACTTAGTACAGAACAGGCTGGGACAGTCCCATAGTCTTCATGGCATCCAGGAAGTCTTGACCTTGGACTCACTGTGGATGCTGAAACTCCTTGGGACAGTCATCTTTGGGATCCTCAAACTATGTATTTTAACTTAACTGGTTTTTATATGTTTAACTTTAATTGTTAAATCCAGTGTTTTACCTATTTATGTTAATGTTGAATTGTTGTTAGCCGCCCTGAGCCGCCTAGGCGGGGAGGGCGGGATATAAATAAAATGTATTATTATATTATTATTATTATCCTCAACACCAAGCCAGATATAGAAACCTAGAGCTGGAAGGGACACCCTCAGGGTTATTTAATCCAACCGCCCTTGCACAATACAGGAAATTCCCAGGCACCCTCCTTCATGACCCCCTGCTCTATGCCCAGAGGCGTATCAAGCATGCCCGCTCAGCCAGGACATGTGCAGTTAAGCTAGGCAGGTAGATGGTGAAGCGGCAGCAGCAACCCTTAATTTGTTCTTAGTGCCCAGCACAAAAATGCATATTATCAATATCAGCCAGTGTTTGTACTGGAAACTTGCTGAAGGAGAGAGATTGGCAGAGATTTCAGGTTTTCACCGCTGGTAACATCATTAGGGTTTGTAGAATCTTTCGGGATCAAGTGTTCTACTGGAGAAAGTTTTCCTTCCAGACGTTTCGTTCTCAGCTGCGGAGAACATCCTCTGGCGTTGCAACCGGAGCAGGCGTTCAGACCTTCTTGGCTCAATGCCTGCCCCGGCTGCAACACCACTGAGGATGTTCTCCGCAGCTGAGAACGAAACGTCTGGAAGGAAAACTTTCTCCAGTAGAACACGGCACTTGATCCCGAAAGATTCTACAAACCCTAATGATTGGCAGAGATTAATTGGTAGATGGAATGTCCATGTTTGGAGTCGGTGTGCTTCCCAGCAATGGGAAGCAGCTATATGGGAAAGTTTGGGCCTTTTTGCCCCAGCTGTGCAGCATCTGGTTAGCCAGTGGAGGAGATGCTGGCCTATGTGGACCCTTGTTTTGATCCAGCAGGGCTCCTCTTACGGTCTTAACCTTGAAGAGGAGAAGGAGCATGTGAGATGCTATTTATGTTCTGAAACTGAACAGACTTCGTTATTGTTATGAATTATAGTACGGGCTACATTAACTGTTGTCAACTGTCTGAGATTTAGGCAGCTGTTCTGGACTCTTTTCTCCCTTGTTTCACACTGATTTCAGGGCAGGAATGTGTTGTATAACCTGTGCCTGAATCTTGATTCTTTATTCCTAGTAGAATTAAGACCCCCAGAAGGAACGTGCTGAAGAAAGTCTCCGGGAACAATCAGAAGGACCCTGTTGGGGTAAGTGGGCTCAGGACTAACCTTGTTAGCACATTGCTCTGCCTCTCTGTCCCTGTTAAGATTAATCCATTGAACAGAAGGACAGACTTGAAGTGTTTTATACAATGCATCTTCCTACGTACTTGACAATAGTTCTCTGACAGCAACCACAAGCTGAGCTTGATAAGCAAATTGGTCTTCCCAGCCTCTGAGGCAAGATAGACCGGTTTGATTTCATATCCTGGTGTTTGGTCCTGAGGTTCTCAAAGCAATTTATGAATAAAACTGTTTTTCCCTCCTGTTGTCCCCAACTCCTGTGAACTGAAGATGCCTGGGATTGAATGTGCACCCCCTCCCTTTTTTGACCTGGGTTCCTTCTGTTGTGTAATTATATCGGTCAGCAGTGTCTCTTGGCCGGCCTGGCTGATCTTCTGATGCTATCCCTCAGTTATGTTGTAGCTGGACATCTCGCTGATGATATAGAAATGGTTTGTTAGTCTTGAGGCTTAGCAAGGCCTGAAAATTTAAAACATTTGGGTAAAACACTAATGCCCTATTTTCTAGTTTAATAAGCAGCACTTATGTGACAAAAAACCCCAATAACCTCTTAGCTCAACTTTCCTTGTCTCATTTTGTTTTTTAAAAAAAACTGTTTCAGATCGCTTTCTGACTGGTACCCTGGACCTGAACACAGCTGGAAGCTAATCCCACTTTTTTTTTTATATAGGGGAAAGTATTCTCCTTGCATAAGGCTATAAATTTATTATTATGATTTGGCATTCTAAGCAGTATGGTTTTGTAACAGGAGAGTTATCTTGTATTCTATTAAAGGTCTGAACCACTTATTTTTTGAAAATTACTTGTCAAGTAATTTCAGGGACTTGAGAAGGATCTACGTAGATAAGACCCATTGGGGAGGGGACTTTATCTACAATAGGACAATCCTTATAAGTGGATTCTGTATTTGGCCTTTTGCCATTAAACCAGATGAACTTCCAGTGAGTCTATGAACTTTTATTGAAAAAGAAATAAATGTTTTTATTAGGCAAGATGATAAGAGGCAGGAACAAGTTAACCCTAAAGAAACCTGAACATTTTTTAAAAAATGTTCCCCAAATGTAATTTTGTAATATTTCTAAAACATAATTTAATAAATATGCTTTAAAGTAAATATCTTTCTAATGGAATAATTATCTCCGAATGTTTCGGAAAGCTTTGGAAGCCTGCCTCTTCCGGACAGCCCCTTTGCAGGAAACCTGAGCAGCTCTCGGTGATGTTTTTATTGGGAAAGTGGCAGCTGCTGCCTTAAAGAAATGATAACTATCATGTGTTTGATTCTATAGAGAAGCAATTGGTTCTCAAAATAACGTTATGAGATTATAGAATCATAAAGTTGAAAGGGACCTCCAGGGTTATCTAGTCCAGTCTCCAAAAGGCAGATGTTTTATTTATTTTATTTTATTTATATCCCACCCTCCCCACCGAAGGCAGGCTTAGGGCGGCTCACAGGTTAGGGTAAAAAATGACTAACAAGATAAAAACATTGGTAATACATAAAGCATAAAACAGTATTAAAATATCAGTGAAGAACAATATAACAGTAGATGCTAATACAATGATTCATCATGCAATTAAGTTTCGATGGCGGCTGTATGGCTGGATAGTCAGTGTTAGATGTTCCATAGGACCCCAAATCGCCATAGCGTGGTGGGAAGTCCAGAATGATGTTAAATTCAGATTTATGGGTCTAGTCCATTGCTGTAAGTTATGCTTATGGAAAAGCAAGGTGGAAGAGTGCCGTTCTACAGGCCCTGCGGAACTGTGGGAGCTCTTGCAGGGCCCTAACGTCCTCCGGCAACTCATTCCACCAGCTAGGTGCAGCCGCGGAAAAGGCCCTGGCTCTACTTGACTGAAGCCTCACTTCCTTGACACTGGGGACTCCCAGCAGACTTTGAGATCCGGGCCAAAGTGCTCACTGGGGCATATACGGGGAAAGGTGGTCCCTCAGGCATGTAGGACCCTGGCCATAGAGGGCTTTAAAGGTTAAGACCACCACCTTGAAGCGAATCCGCTACATTATTAGTAGCCAGTGTATCTGATGTATCTGATAATGCTCGTTAACTGCTCAAGCAAGATTTTAAAAGGCTAGATTTAGAACTTTACCGGTAATTCTACTTTTTTTCTTTAGCTTTGTTAACTGGCTGTTAAAATATATATTTTTAAAAACCCTGTACTTGTCCTGACCGGCTGATGAACTTTCTACAGCAGCTAAGAGAAGCGCATCTGGGTTTAGTAGGTATGTCACGGCAAGTTTTTACTCCTTAGGTGTACTGCCGGTTGCGCCCGGTGCCAGATCAAGATTGCTGCATCGAAGTGATCAGCAGCACGACTGTCCAGGTTCACCTGCCCGATGGATACCGCTGCAGCCGCAATGGGGAGTACAAAGAGGTGAGGTATGCTGGGAAAACCCAGATGTTTGGTTGCTTCAGAACTGAGGAGTGAAGGTCTGGGTCTGCAGATGGAGGAGGCCGGTTATAGATCTTGGGCAGGTCGCCAAACCAGCTGAAGGACAGGTGTGCTCATTTTGCCAGGGCCATGGGAGAAGGCCCAGAGCTTGATGTTGCTGGAGCTGAGCTCATGGACTGTGAGAAGTTGAGCTCATGGACTTCCTGCAATAGTGACAGTCCATAGCTGGGCTGGCAAGGGCTATGACGGGATGGAGGAAGTGCCACATCTGCCTTCATGATTTGGAATAGGAAGAGCTGCTGGGCAGAAAGCTTTATGCAATAGCAAAGTTGTGGACCAGAGCACCTGACTTAACTTGAAGCGACGCGAGATTTGCTCAGGCTGAGGGAGGTGATAACTTGTGGCCAGATACCTGTGTCCTGCTTCCAAACCATCTCCTTGGCTTTCTCTTCAGATGCAGTATTCATTTAAAGAAGTGTTTGGCACCAACGTCTCTCAGAGATGGGTTTTTGAGACAGTCGCTAGACCTCTCGTAGAAGACCTCATCCGTGGGAAAAATGGTATGCTTGGATGGCTGGAATTATTTGGTGTTTTAGATCCTGTTGGCCCTTTTATTTTTCTTGTACGTACTGTACTTTCTGCCACACTGGCTGCTTAAGGTTGTCGGAGATCTGTTTTATTTGGTGGTGAGAGAAATGCTGCCAGGGCAGAGTGCATTAAAAAAACTAATCAACATGTCTAGTTGGAATGAAGTAGGCTGTTGTGGGGTTGCTCACCTTGAAAGGAATGCATGCAAGCTGTATCACCGAGTTCGTTATACGGTTGGTAACTTGCCTTTCCCTGACGAGGCCAGCATTCCAGTTAATTGATCCGCATGGCTCAAAGCACAGGCCCAAATGCTGTGTGTCAGTCCTCTTTGGACTCTTCAGAATAAAGCACGCTAATTCCTTTTTTGAATTTGGCTGTTTCTCATGGGTGTGATCGATTGAGTACTTCTCTTCCCAGTCTTATGGACATTCTTTGTGATGTTGTAAGCGTGTTTATAAATGAATATCTCTGTCTAGAGAAGTATTTTATTCTTGCAGATCCACAGTGTGGTCCTGCCCCTTATTCTGTGGTATTAACACTACAGCCTTCAAGCTTTTGCAGTTAAGAGGTGCAAATAGGAGGTGAAAGAGGGAACTTCTTTTTGATTGCCATGTGCTTGTGTGAAGTTCTCTTAAATTCTGGCATTGGCTTTCTCCCTGACTCCTAGGTCTCCTATTTACTTATGGTGTTACGGGGAGCGGGAAAACCCACACGATGACAGGCTCCCCAGGCGACGGCGGACTCCTTCCCCGGTGTTTAGACATGATCTTCAACAGCATAGGGCCTCTCCAGGCCAAACGATATGTAAGTTTCTTACTGCTCCACTTGAAGCCAGCTGGGTGACCTTGGGCCGCTCAGTTTCCTTGGCATTCTCTCAGTCCCACCTACCTCGCAGGGTATCTGTTGTGAGGGAGGAAGGGAAGGTGATTGTGAGCCACTCTGAGACTCCCTTGGGTCGTGAAAGGCAGGGGAGAACACCAACACTTCTCCTCCTCCTTGATACTTGGCACCAAAGAAATGCTGCTGATCTGAGCAACATGCATGTGTTGTGCTAGGTATGTGCAATGTAGACAGAAGAATGATTTGCTGGAAGAGGGTTTACAACTTGCAAGCCTTTTATATGGGGTTGGTCAAACCTTGCCACAGACTGTTCTTTCTCGGATTGCAAATATTTCGCCTCCAAATCTTCGGGCGCCACCGGAGCCTGGATTTGCTGCCCCCTTTGCTTTCATGCGTGAGGTAGAGCTCTTATAGTGGGATGTGCTCGCTTTCAGGTTTTTAAGCTTGATGAGAAGAATGGGGTTGAGATCCAGTGTGAGGTCGATGCGCTACTTGAACGCCAGAAGAGGGAAGCGTTACCCGTTCCAAAAACTGCGTCTGGCAAGTAAGTGGCTGCCGGAGTGGAGAAGGGGGTGAGACTGTAGATGCTCCCGCTTGATTTCTGGCGTGTGTCTACACAGGCAGCCAATAGACCCTGAAATTGCTGACATGATCAACGTTCAAGATAATTGCAAGCTGGAAGATGTTGACGAAGACAACGTTTACAGTGTGTTTGTCTCTTACATTGAGATTTATAACAACTACATCTATGACCTGCTGGATGAAGCGCCCCTAGATCCTATCAAACCAAAGTGAGTTTGGAATGTTTTTGTTAATTTTGTCAGAATACAACTACTGAAGTCTACCTGGGATTTTGGGGTTTGTTTTTGTCTGCTTGGGAGTTTGGGATATTTGTTAATTTTGTCAGAGTAGAGCTGCTAAAGTTTGCTTGGAATCTTAACGTCTGCCCCAGCAGCCGGCCGGGTTTCAGTCTAGCTTTCGTACCTAACTGAGCCTCACTTGATTTGGAGAGGTTGGAAATCCATTTTCCTAGGGTTACCTAGAAGCATCAGACACTACTTGCTGCAGAGGCTGACGTAGCTTAAGTAGAACCAAACCTTGTTCTCCTGGTAGTTTTCTGCTTGCCAGTGCATAGGGAGACAGTTCCTAAATAGGCCAGATGAATACACCCACTTGACCAAATGCAGAAATATTTTCTCGAAGCGCAAACACGGTTCTTGTGTATGACGTTCTTTAGAACGTGTTCTCCAGTTTGTAGAGCTAAGTGTGAGAGGAGGGGAGAGGTGACTAGTGTGTAACGCTTTAATTGTGTTCCTTTGGTAGGTGGAACATCTGTGGCACCCCAGTGCGAACCGTTGACTTTGTGTATGTGCACACGAACTCTTTCCCTCTCACTAGCAGTAGAGATAATTTGTGGAGCCGGCATTCCCCCCCCCCCCCCCCGTGGTTGTGAATTTCTCTCTGCTTCTCTCGTGCTGAGGCTTGCCATTGACTGCTGGTGCATGGTAGAGCAACTGCCTCCCTCCCATATGTAAAACATGACTTGTGGCTAACCTCTCTCGAGCTCTTGCCGCTTATCTAAATGTTAGCGCTGTCTGGTAGCTTGTCCTGTGGCCGTCTCAAAATAGCAAGTGGTGCTGGCCAAGGTGTACACTGAGAACCCTCCATGTTGCAGGCCCCCCCAGTCCAAAATACTCCGGGAGGATCAGAATCACAACATGTATGTAGCGGGATGCACGGAAGTGGAAGTGAAATCCACAGAGGAAGCTTTTGAAGTCTTCTGGAGAGGTAATTATGCTCCTGCTACCAAAGTGGTGTGCTGTCCCAGGATTCTCACCTTCCTGGTGGATGAAAGGCCTTCTAGTTCATCTGAATCTGTTTGGTGTAGTGGTTAAGTGTGCAGACTCTTATCTGGGAGAACCAGGTTTGATTCCCCACTCCTCCACTTGCTGCTGCTGGAAGAAGGGCCTTGGGTGAGCCGGAGCTCTCTTATCTGGGAGAACCGGGTTTGATTCCCTACTCCTCCACTTGCAGCTGCTGGAATGGCCTTGGGTGAGCCGGAGCTCTCTTATCTGGGAGAACTGGGTTTGATTCCCCACTCCTCCACTTGCAGCTGCTGGAATGGCCTTGGGTGAGCCGGAGCTCTCTTATCTGGGAGAATCGGGTTTGATTCCCCACTCCTCCACTTGCAGCTGCTGGAATGGCCTTGGGTCAGCCGGAGCTCTCTTATCTGGGAGAACCGGGTTTGATTCCCCACTCCTCCACTTGCAGCTGCTGGAATGGCCTTGGGTGAGCCGGAGCTCACTTATCTGGGAGAACCGGGTTTGATTCCCCACTCCTCCACTTGCAGCTGCTGGAATGGCCTTGGGTGAGCCGGAGCACTCTTATCTGGGAGAACCGGGTTTGATTCCCCACTCCTCCACTTGCAGCTGCTGGAATGGCCTTGGGTCAGCCAGAGCTCTCTTATCTGGGAGAACCGGGTTTGATTCCCCACTCCTCCACTTGCAGCTGCTGGAATGGCCTTGGGTCAGCCAGAGCTCTCTTATCTGGGAGAACCGGGTTTGATTCCCCACTCCTCCACTTGCAGTTGCTGGAATGGCCTTGGGTCAGCCAGAGCTCTCTTATCTGGGAGAACCGGGTTTGACTCCCCACTCCTCCACTTGCAGCTGCTGGAATGGCCTTGGGTCAGCCAGAGCTCTCTTATCTGGGAAATCCGGGTTTGACTCCCCACCTCCACTTGCAGCTGCTGGAATGGCCTTGGGTCAGCCATAGCTCTCTTATCTGGGAGAACCGGGTTTGATTCCCCACTCCTCCACTTGCAGCTGCTGGAATGGCCTTGGGTCAGCCAGAGCTCTCTTATCTGGGAGAACCGGGTTTGACTCCCCACCTCCACTTGCAGCTGCTGGAATGGCCTTGGGTCAGCCAGAGCTCTCTTATCTGGGAGAACCGGGTTGGGTTCCCCACTCCTCCACTTGCAGCTGCTGGAATGGCCTTGGGTCAGCCAGAGCTCTCTTATCTGGGAGAACCGGGTTTGATTCCCCACTCCTCCACTTAAGAACATAAGAACATAAGAACATAAGAGAAGCCATGTTGGATCAGGCCAACGGCCCATCAAGTCCAACACTCTGTGTCACACAGTGGCAAAAAATGTTATATACACACATACACTGTGGCTAATAGCCACTGATGGACCTGTGCTCCATACACTGTGGCTAATAGCCACTGATGGACCTGTGCTCCATACACTGTGGCTAATAGCCACTGATGGACCTGTGCTCCATATTTTTATCTAAACCCCTCTTGAAGGTGGCTATACTTGTGGCTGCCACCACCTCCTGTGGCAGTGAATTCCACATGTTAATCACCCTTTGGGTGAAGAAGTACTTCCTTTTATCCGTCTTAACCTGTCTGCTCAGCAATTTCATCGAATGCCCACGAGTTCTTGTATTGTGAGAAAGGGAGAAAAGTACTTCTTTCTCTACTTTCTCCATTCCATGCATTATCTTGTAAACCTCTATCATGTCACCCCGCAGTCGACGTTTCTCCAAGCTAAAGAGTCCCAAGCGTTTCAACCTTTCTTCATAGGGAAAGTGCTCCAGCCCTTTAATCATTCTAGTTGCCCTTCTCTGCACCTTCTCTAAAGCTATAATATCCTTTTTGAGGTGCGGCGACCAGAACTGCACACAGTACTCCAAATGAGACCGCACCATCGATTTATACAGGGGCATTATGATACTGGCTGATTTGTTTTCAATTCCCTTCCTAATAATTCCCAGCATGGCATTGGCCTTTTTTATTGCAAATGCACACTGTCTTGACACTTTCAGTGAGTTATCTATCATGACCCCAAGATCTCTCTCTTGATCAGTCTCTGCCAGTTCACACCCCATCAACTTGTATTTGTAGCTGGGATTCTTAGCCCCAATGTGCATTACTTTGCACTTGGCCACATTGAAGCGCATCTGCCACGTTGACGCCCACTCACCCAGCCTCAACAGATCCCTTTGGAGTTCCTCACAATCCTCTCTGGTTCTCACCACCCTGAACAATTTAGTGTCATCCGCAAACTTGGCCACTTCACTGCTCACTCCGAACTCTAAATCATTTATGAACAAGTTAAAAAGCATGGGACCCAGTACCGAGCCCTGCGGCACCCCACTGCTTACCGTCCTCCACTGCGAAGACTGCCCATTTATACTCACTCTCTGCTTCCTATTACTCAGCCAGTTTTTGATCCACAAGAGGACCTGTCCTTTTACTCCATGATTCTCAAGCTTTCTAAGGAGCCTTTGATGAGGAACTTTATCAAAAGCTTTCTGGAAGTCAAGGTAAACAACATCTATCGGGTCTCCTTTGTCCACATGTTTGTTCACCCCCTCAAAGAAATGCAACAGGTTAGTGAGGCAAGATCTTCCCTTGCAGAACCCATGCTGAGTCTTCCTCAATAACCCGTGTTCAACAATGTGCCTACTCATTCTGTCCTTGATAATGGTTTCTACTTGCAGCTGCTGGAATGGCCTTGGGTCAGCCAGAGCTCTCTTATCTGGGAGAACTGGGTTTGATTCCCCACTCCTCCACTTGCACCTGCTGGAATGGCCTTGGGTCAGCCAGAGCTCTCGCAGGAGTTGTCCTTGAAAGGGCAGCTGCTGTGAGAGCCCTCTCTAGCCCCACCCCCCTCACAGGGTGTCTGTTGTGGGGGAGGAAGGTACAGGAGATTGTGAGCCGCTCTGAGACTCTTCCGAGTGGAGGGCGGGATATAAATCCAATATCTTCTTCTTCTTCTTCTTCTCCTTCTCCTAGTTCACTGTTACGCTGATTCGCAAAGCTACTGGATCTATTAATGGCTAGCTGCCACTGAGAGCCTATAAATTTCTTTTTTAAAGCTGTCTGACCCGGTGGCCGTTGGCACATTTTTGCGTTAGCCCACTCTGTCAGTTATGAGAGAATCCGTGTGATGCAGCACTTAGCTTGGGGCTGGGGAGGCTGGTTCAGATCCTCACCTTGGGCCAGTCAATTGTCTCAGCCTAGCAGGTCTCACAAGATTGATGGGAGGGTGTGATGGAGGAAAGGCAGAGCAATTAAGCAATGCTTGTCTGCTTTGAACCTCCTGCTGACCAGTTTCTCTGGGTAACTGTGAGTTCTAGTACTGGTGGAGAAGGGGAGAATAATCCATTTCTTTGCCCCCTTTATGCTAGTCTCCACTTAGTTGGGTTTTTTAAAGCTTCAGAGCCACAAGCTCTGCAGGTGTTAAGTCCCACCTTCTGGATCCTTTCATTTGCCTGTTGTGTAGCTTTTGCGGCTTTGGACTACCTACTGCTCCATGGGTGACCATACCATCAGTGTGTGTGTGAGAGGCACAAGGACACTGGGTGTTTTGTCTTCAGCACACTTCTTCAGGGCCTCTTTAAACTTCTTTGTTAACAGGCCAAAAGAAGAGACGCATCGCCAACACTCAGCTGAATCGGGAATCCAGCCGTTCGCACAGCGTGTTTCTAATTAAATTAGCCCAGGCTCCACTGGATGCAGATGGAGACAATGTTCTACAGGTGAAATGAAGAGGGGCTTGCGAGCACTGCACCTGTGTTCCCTGCATGCACCCTCCTTGCCCTCTCCCCCGCAGCATACAGGGTGGTTTGATGGCTGGGGTGTCAGATGCAGCCTTTCCTTTGTCCTCTCAACCAGCCTTGGACAAGTTACTGCTGTTTCTAGCTTGCAGACTGAGAACCGTTTCCGTGGGGAGAGAGGCGGAGAGTTTAAGAGTGGCTCTTAATTGAAAGTGCAAGTTTGATCTCCCAGTTTGGTGTAGTGGTTAAGTGTGCAGACTCTTCTCTGGGAGAACCGGGTTTGATTCCCCACTCCTCCACTTGTGGCTGCTGGAATGGCCTTGCGTCAGCCAGAGCTCTCTTATCTGGGAGAACCGGGTTTGATTCTCCACTCCTCCACTTGCAGCAGCTGGAATGGCCTTGGGTCAGCCAGAGCTCTCTTATCTGGGAGAACCGGGTTTGATTCCCCACTCCTCCACTTGCAGCTGCTGGAATGGCCTTGGGTCAGCCAGAGCTCTCTTATCTCGGAGAACCGGGTTTGATTCCCCACTCCTCCACTTGCAGCTGCTGGAATGGCCTTGGGTCAGCCAGAGCTCTCTTATCTGGGAGAACCGGGTTTGATTCCCCACTCCTCCACTTGCGGCTGCTAGCATGGCCTTGGGTCAGCCAGAGCTCTGGCAGAGGTTGTCCTTGAAAGGGCAGCTGCTGTGAGAGCCCTCTCAGCCCCACCCACCTCACAGGGTGTCTGTTGTAGGGGAGGAAGGTAAAGGAGATTGTGAGCCGCTCTGAGACTCTTTGGAGTGGAGGGCGGGATATAAATCCAATATCTTCTTCTTTCCTCTCCCAGGATAAAGAGCTGATCACCTTGAGCCAGCTTTCCCTGGTCGACTTGGCAGGAAGCGAAAGAACAAACCGAACCAAAGCGGAAGGCAGCCGATTACGCGAAGCAGGCAGGTGCTGCATGCGGCTGGGGTGGGGGCTTCCCTTTTGGCCACTCTTGCCTGGAGCAAAATCATAGAGCCAGCCATCTGGCCTGGATGGTTCAGGTCGGTCCAATCTTGTTGGATCTCGTAAATGAAGCCAGATCGGCCCTGGTTAGCCCTTGGATTGGAAGACCACCAAGAAAGTCCAGGGTCGCTGTGAGGAGGAAAGAAGCAGCCACCTCTGCTTATCTCTTGCCCTGAAAGTCAGCTGTGATGTAACGGCACTTTACGCAGCCAACTGACCTCAGAGGCAGAGTACTCTGCTGTGCTGTGGAATTCTTACGGTGTCCTCATGGAAACCAGTGTCCTCAAAGTGTGTTTGGGGGGAGGCAAGCGGTGGTCTTTGATTCTAAGAGCAGCTCTTTCTTACAGGGAATATTAATCAGTCCTTGATGACGCTGAGGACTTGCATCGAGGCTCTGCGAGAGAATCAGACCTACGGCACCAACAAGGTGTGTGGCGTGGCTTTTCTGTGGCGTTTCTATGGTCCACTCCTGCAGCTTTGGCTCTAATTAAACTTTTTTTTCTTTAGATGGTCCCCTATCGTGACTCTAAACTAACCCATCTTTTCAAGAACTACTTCGATGGCGAAGGGAAAGTGCGGATGATTGTCTGCGTCAACCCAAAGGCTGAAGACTACGATGAGAGTTTGGTAATTGAGGTCTCACTGTAATCTGGAGGGTTAAAATTCCCATGCTTTTGATAACAAAGAGCACTTGAAAATTGTGCTGCTTGTTGGGTTAGTGCGCTTTTGTGTGTGTGTGTGTGTGAAGACTGTATCCAGTGAAGAGTCACGAAGTCCTGTGAGCAGAACTCTGCAGGTGTCAGTGTGGTTGTACATTCTGAATGCTTCATTTATTGTGGCACTTTAGCTGCACTGGAAGAAAGGAGCCTTCTTCAGCACTCACAACTTCTAGGGCTTTTCTGCATTCTCATTCCCTTGCTTATTTCTTCAGCATTTTTTTCTGTGCCATGCATATTTTGCTCCCCCCCCCCAGTGGTCAATTCAATATTACAGTCAGTGGTTTGTGTGTGGCGTAAAAACCTGCAGTTTGAATCTGTAGGGAGATAAGCTGGACATTAACCAGTGTGATATCAAATCAGTCACTTCAGGGAGCAAAATATACACAGAACAGACCCCCCCCCCCAAAGAAACAGGAACTTATAAGCAAGTAGAATAAAGGGAGCAAAATATACACAGAACAGACCCCCCCCCCAAAGAAACAGGAACTTATAAGCAAGTAGAATAAAGATACGGAAAATCCCCTATGGTGATCTCGCCCTCTCTCCTCCCTCATAGGCAGAATTCCCCCCTTATTTCTTTTCTTTGAAGGTTTTACCCTGTCACAGTAGAGGGGACGACCTGATCTTCAAAAATCATTGAATAATGGTCAACCCATGTTTGTGGAGAAATGTTAGGGTTGGCAAATGCTCTAGGCTTCATGCTGTCTGAAACTAATCTCCAAAAGGATTTACTGTAATTAGATTTTATGGCATAAAGGAGTTGGTCCCAATTATGTTGAAAATGCTTTTTCTTATTATTTGCAATTACCTCTAAGAAGGATTTCTTACATTCTAAATAGTCATATAGCTTCTGTGGATCTCTACCATATTGGGCTTTCTTAAATAAGACCCTTAATTTCTTTTTCCAAGAACAGCTGTCCTGGTCAAACCATTTGGACATATTAGGACTACCTAATTTCACCACCTCAGCTTTAGAGCTGCAAAGATTAATCAGCAAGGCAAGTTCAAATAGGGCTTCAGCAACTGTGTTTGAATTTGTAACTGCCATTCCTAATTTTTTGAACCTCCCAGACTTAAAAAAAGCAATGACATCTCTTTCTTGAGATAAAGACCACTTTATCCTTTTCATGACCTCACAAGAAACGTTTTCATTTTGAGATGGTATAGAGTGAACTCTCCTTGGGTTCATCTTTAAGGAAAAAACTAAGGGAAGATGGTCACTTTCAGTACGCGGTTCTATGGAAATGTTGTAAATAAATGGGAATAGATTTGGTGAGCATAGACAATAATCTATCACACTGCAACCACGAGAGGATACAAATGGGGGAGTCCATTAAGTATTTGGACATCATGTTTGATACAAAATTTTAGTAGGCTTAAACCAGCTTTGTGAAGTAGTGTATCCTTGGAGTGGTACGTCAGCCCAAGCTGTAGAGGTAAGGTCTCTATGTCCTCGTAGCCCAAGGAGGAGATCCATTTTTTATTATCGGAGCCAATTCAGGCGTTCAGATCACCCACAATCATAATCTGGGCTAAAGAGTGCCTCCTGGATATAGACAAAATGTATTCAGAAAGTTTCTCCCAATAAGCAGTTAACTCAAGTTCATCATTAGAGGATGGAATGTACACTTTAACCATGATTAGATGAAGTGCAGTAAATGACAGCAACAATGCATGGGCTACAGGTGAACAGGGACTAAAAGCAGATACCTGGACTTGTAAATGGGATTTCACCAAAATTGCTAGACCCCCTTTACATCGGCCTTTTGAGTGAATTCTGTAAGCAGGAATATTAAAAACTCTAAAATCTGCAAAAGTTTAGCATTTCTGTAGACCATGTTTCCTGAAAAAAAGATACAATTAAAAGATTTTAGGAAGTTAAGAATCTAAATCAGACAGTTTGTTTCTCCAGCCTGCTGTGTTCCAGGAAACACATCGTAAATTCCCAGTTCCTGTTTCCTTTGTTAGTCACACTATCCATGTTATCGGATACAATGACTTCTGCGAATCATTGAAGATGCAGCCGTTGCGTTGCAAGGACTGCGTCTCAGGCTGGGCCGTCACTGTGTCCATGTTGAATGAGTCGGAAAAAGAAGGTTGGGGTGAGGAGTTGGCATTTAAAAAACCTGGTTGCTCTGAATGTTCCTCTGCCTGCTCACTGGGAGGCTGAGTTAAATTTGTCTCAGTAAGGGAGTTTCCCATAGTAAAACTTCCATGTCCATTTTGGATTGGATTATCCTTAGAGATAAGTAGGCAAGTTGCTGTCTCTATAAGTGATTGGAAACAGTTTTTAGTAAGTTCCAGTCTCCCAAGAGCGTAGATCAATATCAATAGAGTTTTCCAATGGGACACAGTTGAGAGATAGAACATTTTGTCCACTGGAATCTCTGAAGTCCTTCTATCGAGACCCATCAGGGACTTTCTGTTGAGTGTAGCCAGCTGTGCAACTTCTGGAATTGTTGGCTTTCCTTGGGACTTGGAAAACTTCTTTATTTTAGAGAGAGTCAGGAGTGGTTCAGCCGTTGGTGCGTTTACAAAACAGCGAGCTGGGAATATCCCCTTTGTCCAGAGCCCCTTTATTTCTTTTCTTTGAAGGTTTTATGGCTGTTCTACCCTGTCACATTATTATATTTTCATGCCAGCTCAACCCAGTGACTTGAGGGAAAAGCCAAAACTCACCAGCTTATACTTCTGAAAATGGCATACAAGGGGCTTTTGCAAGTTCAAAAATAAAATATTTTATTCCTTGTAGAGGGGAAAAGGTCAGGTGGAATCAGGTAAAATGTCTGAGGTGAATCAATAACAGTCAATAGTAACTCAGAGATAACTTAGTAGTTTCACAAACTCCTGTTAATATGTAATAAGTAAGAGTTTTGGCTTTTCCTCAAAGTCTTTGAATCTCTGAGGAGAGAGGCTTGTCTGTTTAAACGCTTCATTTTAAATTTCTGAGCTTCACAGACTCTTCCAGTCCTCGAAGACAGGGACACACAGCCAAGTACCCTAAAACCTTTCTCTCCTGAGGAATCACTTCACTCTTTAGAGCTCTGCCCCTTTTCCTGTTCTGAACAGGGGTCTTCAGCAATCCTCCCGCTTGCCGCCTTCCCGTCCTCCGTCAGTTACTCAAGTTTCTCTCAAGTTTATTCAAGTTTAGGAGCCCACAGGCCACACACCACAAAGCACAATTTAAGAATTAAACCTTATGGCAAAACAGATGTTTGCCATGTCCACAGTGTAGCTTTTGCAGAAGCTGCTCAGAAGTAATCTTAATCTTGAGGTGTCAGAAGTGGCTAAAAATTAGCCATTTTCTAAGAAATGTCTCTCTGGCAGTAGAAAAAGATCTGGGATACTTTGGGCAGTAGAAAAAGATCTGGGACAGTGACTCAGCCGCTGCCACAGGGCAATGATCTGAAGGTATCTTGAGGAAACCGCCCTTCATCTGGGCTGTTGGCAGTGCAGTGCAACTTGAGATCATATATGATGGCCTGTTTTGGAACTGCCTGCATATTGAGGCGTATCAAATTGAGTTGGGTCCTTCATTCCCAGATAAAGTGGAGAACATTTCAATCTGCCTTCTGGGATGGAGTCCCAGTCCTGTTTGAGCGAACGGCTAAACTGCGTTCTCTTCTTCAGTCAATTCCCAGCACTTTCTTCTTCACTGATGCTCTCCCCAGAGTTCCCTTTGAGCAGCCTGTCGCTCCAAGGCTCCTGGCTCTGTGAGGCATTAGCCCTTCAGTCCGTCACAGGTTTGCACAGCACCTATGAGGTTTGAAAGCACCGTCCGTCACGGCCCCTAATACAGCTGAGCCTGAGTGTGCCCTGTTAAATGTCGCCAGCCCATGGGGGCGTCCTTTTCACTTTGGCAAATTCTTCCCGTGCAGCAAGTGATGAGGTTTGCAGAGATCACCCAGGAAGTGGAGGTGGCCAGGCCTCTTGACAAGCCCTTGTGTGGGCTGACACCCGGCCGCCGCTTCAAGAATCAGGCCTTCCGGGAGGAGCTGTCGCGGCAGCTGGAAATCCGAGGCGGCCCAATTGACGGGGGTGAGTCCCGAGAAGCTTTCTGTGTCTCGAATGCTGACAAACAACTCAGAGGAGCCTGTCCTGAAACGTGGCTGCGGCATGATATATAGCAGGGGTGGCCAATCTGTGACTCGGGAGCCACATATATAGTGTGGCTCTTGAAGCCCCCACTGCCCCATCGGCCTGTTTGGAGAAAGCATTTCTCTCTTTAAATCACTTCGCCAAGCCAATTGGTGGCTTGGAGAATGTATTTAAAGTTAAAGTTGCTTTCTTTCCACCTCTCCCCCATTTTCCTTCCTTCCGTCCGTCTCGCGGCTCTCAAACATCTGACCTTCATATCTTGCGGCTTTCAAACATCCGACATTTATTCTATGTGGCTCTTACGTTCAGCAAGTTTGGCCACCCCTGATATGTAGTTTTGCCCTGAGTGATTTCAGCAATGCCACGAGGTAGCTGCGGCCTCCTTGCAGACGTCCGTTCAACCAGGAGTGTCACGTTCTATGCAGATTCCAATGCTGAGCGACTCCATGCAGAGGGCACTTCTTCCTACCCCTCTTATACTCAGCAGGGTGCAGTGCAGCCGTTTGGGGCAAAGCTAGTGTGGCAAGCAGGGGAAGTGAGGGTGTGATTGGCACTGGCAGCTCAGCCTTATGGCAGGGAAGGGAGGCCAACCCCGCAGCCACCCGCTTTTCCTCTTGCAGATCGGGAGCGGGCCGTCACAGAGATGCTCATGCAGAGCTTCCCTCCACTGCCTTCCTGTGAGCTCTTGGACATCAGCGATGACCAGACCCTTCCTCGGCTGATCGAAGTGCTCGAGGCCCGCCACAGCATCCGGCAGAAGCTAACAGCAGAGTTCAACAAGAACGGTAAGCCCCCCCCCCCCCCCCCCGGAGGCTGTGTTCACCACCTGTGGCCTCACTGCTCTCTTAGGAGTGGCACAGCTGGAGTGCTTTCTAGAGAACCTGGCCTGGGCCGTGGGGACTCGCTTCTCGCCTTGCTGGTGACCACGGCAGCATGGCGATGTTGCCCTCTGCTCAATAGACACAGTCAGCATTCTGTTGCACAGCTAGCTTCTGGCATTTGGAGGACTTTTTTTCAACCAGCACTCACTGTACGTGTCTGAATAATTCCCTGTCTGGCCAGAAATTGTACATTTTATTTCCCTGAGCCTTTTGTGGGAGAGAATTCAACATGTCCCAGTGATAAAGTTGATCAGTTTGGTGTCGTGGTGAAGTGCACAGACTCTAATCTGGGAGAACCGGGTTTGATTCCCCCCCCCTCCTCCACTTGCAGCTGCTGGAGTGGCCGTGGGTCAGTTACAGTTCTCACAGAGCAGCTCTCTCAGCCCCACCTACCTTGCAGGGTGTCTGTTGTGGAGAGGGGAAGGGAAAGGAGATTGTAAACCACTCTGAGACTCCTTCGAGTAGTGAAGGGAGGCGTATAAATCCCGTCGCTTCCTCGTTTTCTTGATGGGGCTGAAGCTGTCTGATCCTGGACTGGCTTGTGGTCACTCATCCCTGCCATAAGAAGCTCTTTGACATTTCTAATCTGTTTTGTGAAATCTGAGTTAGGCTTCCACACTGATCCCCGTTTTACAGATGTGGGTACAGACTGGAGAGGAATAACTGGCCCCGGCTGGGTATTTCCAGTGAACATCAGCTGGTCTAGCTGTAGTAGCCCCGTCAGCCCTGTTGGTGGTGAGACCTGGCAGAGTTTTCCTCTTGCGTTGCAGTGCTCTCCTTGAGGAGCATGATGCAGGACTTTGACGCCAACCTCGTCTCCAAGGAGAACTATGCTCAGGCGAGAATGGCCGAAAAAGACAAGATAATAGGAGGACAAAAATCGGAAATCGAGCGACTGGAGAAGAAAGCCAAAACTCTGGAATATAAGGTTTGTGTGCAGTGGCTGTTGAAACCATACATGCCTCACTTGTCTAAAGGGTGGCCGCCTGTCCTCATTGCTCATGCCCCATCTGTAGCCTGACTGCTCTGCTTTCCGTTTGAGAAGGTGGGCTCACCTGAAACGGGCGTTCTGTCCTAGGCTTAAATGATGAGAGCTGCTGCCCCTAGAGGATGGCTTGGAACATCCTTTGGAATGCGGGCGGCTGCTGGTTGTGTACAACGTGGAGAAATGCAGGGGAAAGCAGCTGCCGTTTGCCTCAACAGATCGATATCTTGGAGAAAACGACGGGCATCTATGAGGAGGAGAAGCGCGGCTTGCAGCAGGAGTTGGATGCCAGGAACCAGAAGCTGCAGCGCCAGACTTCCGAAAAGCGGCGGCTGGAAGCGCGGTTGCAGGGCGTGGTGACGGAGACCACGATGAAGTGGGAGAAGGAATGCGTGAGTGTGTGTGTGTGTGTCCCAGTGTGGGTGGTGCCCAGCTTCTCAGGCCCGGAGGGAGAAGCTTTTCTAGTGGAAGAGCAAGTGCTCTGCACCCCCCGCAATGAGGCTTTTTTGATTAAGGTGTTCCTAAGTCGCTTTTCTCCACAAAGGGACCCAAAGCGGCTGACAGGAGCTTCCAAAACCCAGCATGGTCAGTTTAAAAATAAGTGTTTGGGGGCTGCTTGCTGGGAGTGTCGTCTGCATCCTTGCGTCAGATTCCTTGGCAGGATGGGTGATCTGGCTTTTTGAGTAAGGAATTCACCCCACCCTACTAACTGTGCAGACAGGACCTCTGCTGTAAGTCTGACGCGCTGTCCTGCCACAGGGGCTCGCTTGCCTCCTGGCGCATTCCGGCACGTGTCCATTTCATGCGCTACCCTCGCAGCTGGCGCGCTCTTGCCTCTGTCTTTTGACAACTGGCGCCCGATCGCCCCTCGTCCCTTGTAGGAGCGGCGGGTGGCGGCCAAGCAGCTGGAGATGCAGAACAAGCTTTGGGTGAAGGACGAGAAGCTGAAGCAGCTGAAGGCCATCGTCACAGAACCAAAAGGGAGCAAGCTAGAGAGGCCTTCGCGGGAGAAGGACCGGGAGAAAGTGCTGCCACGGTCCATGTCGCCTCCACCTGTACCCGTAAGGAACCTCTCCTTCTCATGGGGGAAATGACTCTGAGGGGCTGGGCATTGCCCTTGGTTGTGCGTCTGCAGAGAATCTGTCCTGCCTGTGGATCTGCTCCCCCTCCCCAAATACCTGGCAGCAGGTTCCCGTGCCTCCCCCCTTCCTTCCTTCCTTCCCTTGAGTCTTCCCAGTCTGCACCCAACTTCTGCTGCCTCAGCGTCCCGTGGCTGTGTTGGTTTTGTGTGGCTGCCTGGCTTTCTCCGTGCCACGTCCACTAACTTCGCCTCTCTTCAGTCTTCTAGTAACTGTGTCATCACTCAGCTGCCTGCTCACCTGCCCGCCGCAGTCGAGCCGCAGCTGCACAGGCGCTCCAACTCCTGCGACAGCATCTCCGTGGCCTCTTGCATCTCGGAGTGGGAGCAGAGGAGGCCTGGCCCCAGCGGCAGCACGCCTGCAGCCAGGAGCAGGCTGCAAGAGCCAGAGCGGGCGAGGCCCTGTGCTGCGGCGGAGAGGAGGCGGGGCATGCACTGGACTGGAGCCCTCATGGCCCCCAGCGGTAGAGAGGCACTCGAGGTAGGCAAGGGCCTCCGTCGCAGGGTCAGAGCTGCTCCCGGTGGCGAATGGGTGCAGAGTCTGGCCCGAAGAGGAGCAGAAGAGGCTGTGATGCCTCAGAAGCTGAATTGGCTTCTTGTTCCTTGAGAATGGCGGTTCTATATTATAGCATTGGGAAAAGTGCAGAAAAGGGCAACTAGAATGATTAGAGGGTTGGAATACTTTGAAGAAAGGTTAAAACACTTGGGGCTCTTTAGCTTGGAGAAACGTCGACTGAGCAGGTGACATGATAGAGTTTTACAAGATTATGCATGGGAGAGAGAAGGTAGAGAAAGAAGGACTTTTCTCCCTTTCTCACAATACAAGACCTCGTGGACATGCAATGAAATTGCTGAGCAGTCAGGTTAGAATGGATAAAAGGAAGTCCTTCTTCACCCAAAGAGTGATTAACATGTGGAATTCACTGCCACAGGAGATGGCGGCAGCTACAAGCATAGACAGCTTCAAGAGGGGATTGGATAAGCATATGGAGCAGAGCTCCATCAGTGGCTATTAGCTACAGTGAATTGTTGGAACTCTCTGTCTGGGGCAAGTGATGCTCTGTATTCTTGGTGCTTGGGGAGGGGCACAGTGGGAGGGCTTCTAGTGTCCTGGTCTCACTGGTGGACCTCCTGATCGCACTTGGGTTTGTTAGCCACTGTGTGACACAGTGTTGGACTGGATGGGCCATTGGCCTGATCCAACAGGGCTTCTCTTATGTGACACAGAGTGTTGGACTGGATGGGCCATTGGCCTGATCCAACAGGGCTTCTCTTATGTTCTTATGTGACACAGAGTGTTGGACTGGAGGGGCCACTGGCCTGATCCAACATGGCTTCTCTTATGTTCTTATGTGACACAGAGTGTGGGACTGGATGGGCCACTGGCCTGATCCAACATGGCTTCTCTTATGTTCTTATGTGACACAGAGTGTTGGACTGGAGGGGCCACTGGCCTGATCCAACATGGCTTCTCTTATGTTCTTATGTGACAGCTTCAGACCTTCCAAAGAGATTGCTGAATCCGGCAGGCATCTGAAACCAGGATGTGGGTGGGGGCTTTTTTACTGCAGTTGGGGAAGGGCTGTGGCTTAGTGGAAGAGTCTCTACTTGGCAGGCAGAAAGCCCCTGGTTCTGTTAATCTCCAGTTAAAGGACCTGGTAAGAGGTGATTTGAAAGACCTCTTTACCTTGAACAGCTGCTGCCAGTCTGAGTAGATGATACTGATCTTGACGGGCCAGGGATCTAATTGCGTTTAGGGCAGCTTCATGCCTCCAAATTGGGCCTTTGTGCTGCTCTGAAGTCAAACCCTTCACATACGCTGTCTGTCTGTCTCTCTAGTACAGTCTTCTTCGGAAGCTGCCTTTTCTTCAGGCTTTGTGTTCCCTTCCTTTTGTCTTGTCTGCTTGGCAGCTAGCAGTTGTTGCTTGGTCCCCTTTGGACAGGTGCAGAGAGTCCCTCTGCTCTTTTCTGTTGAGCGGGGTCAGAAAAGCAGGTAGCTCTGAATTCTGGCCTAGGAAAAACTGAGGCTGTTACAGTCTTTGGGTGTTCCAACAGCTAGCTGCTGTTTGTTTGGGGTTTGTTGGTCAAAACTTAAACCCCGGTACAAACGGAAGCTGTCAAGCCTTGCCAATCCAAGCACTGCAGAGTCTTCTGTGTTTGTGTCTAACAGGGCTTCAGTTGAACCACTTAAACTCTTGGCGTTTTTCCCCCCATTAAAAATACCCAAAGCATCTTTTGTGTGGCCACTGAGTGAAAAAGGTTGCTGGACTAGATGGGCCCTCACTGGCCTGCTCCAGCAGGGCTCTTCTGTTGCCTCCTGCTTCTCTTTCTTTATTAATGCAGGGTTGGCGTTTAATTCTGACTGTGGCTCACAACTCGTAGTTTAAATGAAAGCCCTTGTTGTGTGGTTGGCTTCCGTGCCTGTCTGAACCTGCTGCCTACCACAAGCTCTGGACATGTGTTCCTTTAGGAACTGAGTTCTTCATCTGGGCAATCAGATCTATCATGAAAGATTTCAGGTTTTCACGGCTGGTAACATCATTGGGGTTTGTAGAATCTTTCGGGCTCAAGTGCCGTATTCTACTGGAGAAAGTTTTTCTTCCAGAACAATGGTCACATTCAACAGCCAGTTTCCTTATCACTACGGAAGCCCCACCAAACAATGGGCACATCCACAAACCTATTGCCCTCTCGCCACACCCCCTCCAGCCTAGAAATAGCAGCTCTCCAGCAGCCCTGGCCTCACTCAATGCACAGCAGCCAAGAAGGTCAGAGCGCCTGCTCCGGTTGCATCGCCACTGAGGATGTTCTCCGCAGCCGAGAACGAAACGTCTGGAAGAAAAACTTTCTCTAGTAGAACACGGCACTTGAGCCTGAAAGATTCTACAAACCCCAAAGATCTATCATGGCTGCAAAGCAGAGCCCATGTTTCATGTTTGCCTGTGTAATATGAGAGCAGATTAACTTGACATTAAGCCCATGTTACTGCTGTGTTAAGAGCAAGCATAACTTTTGGTGGAAAGTCTAGCCAATGCGATGAAGTCGTGTCTGGGGCACACGGTGTAGTGTGGCTGTTCAGGCTAGCTACATCACAGACCACCTCCATCTACTGGGGTGCCTGCTGTGCTAGAATGCAGCTTCATAGTCTCTGTGGAGGTGGGTGGCCGTGCTGGTCTGAAGCAATAGAACAAAGTTTTGAGTCCAGTGGCACCTATAAGACCAACAAAGGTCAATTCTGGGTTTTGTGTGCATGCACAAAGTGTGCCCATAAAAGCTTATGCCCAGAATTAAGCTTCGTTGATCTTAAGGGTGCTCCTTTGTCCTGTGTCGGTGGGGTTTCCTTCATTAAGTGCCTCTTGCCGTTCTTTTTGCCATCTGATCTAGAATGCCCTGCCAGTCCGTCTCCGGCACAGGCGCTCTCGTTCAGCTGGGGAGAGGTGGGTGGACCACAAGCCGCCCTCCAACTTGCAGACAGAAACGGTCATGCAGCCGCACGTGCCCAACGCCATCACCGTGGCTGCTGCCAGCGAGAAGGCCCTGGCCAAGTGCGACAAGTACATGCTCACCCACCAGGAGTTGGCTTCCGACGGGGAGATCGAGACGAGGCTGATCAAGGTAGAAAGGGGAACTCTCAGGCACGGTGCTCGGGGTTGGGGGGCGGGGAAGCACGAGCCCTTGCAGATGGGAAAGCAAAGAATGGGGAGGTTTGTCTTGTACGTGGAAGAGAGTGAATGCAGCCTCAAGCAGCTTTGGGTGGCAGTGGTGGGGAATCTGGCCTCCAAGCAGCAGCCGTGCTTGTGCTTCCAGTCTTGTCAAAAGGTGAAGGGGGTGGTGGGCACCTGTGCTAAGCAGTGTGGTGTGTAGTCTCCCAGTGGTCAAGGGGTGGAAGAAACCAGCTGAGGAGGGATTCCTGCGGGCCTTACCTTTGAGCTAGACCAGGGGTGGCCAAACTTGCTTAATGTAAGAGCCCTATGGAATAAATGTCAACTGTCTGAGAGCCACAAGACTGGGAGGAAGGGAAGCAAATAGGAGGGGGAGAGGTGGAAAGAAAGCATCTTTAACTTTAAATGCATTGTCCAAGCTGCCAGCCGGCTTGGCTTGAAGAAGAGACAAATGCCTTTTCCAAGCTGGCTGATGGGATAGTGGAGGTTTCAAGAGCCGCACAATATGCGTGAAAGAGCCACATGTGGCTCCTGAGCCACAGTTTGGCCACCCCTGAGCTAGACCATCTTCTCCAAGGCCTGGCACAACTTAGCTGGACGTTCAGAGAAGAGAACAACTCCTTTGGGCCTGGCCTGCAATGTCTAAACAGAAAAGAGGCTGGTTGAAGACAGCCTGCAAATGCTGGAACGACATCCTACTTTAAGCCCCGCCTGCTGTGAGAGCTTGAGTTGTGTTTTGCTTCCAGGGCGACGTTTTCAAGACCAGGGGGGGCGGCCAGGCAGTCCAGTTCACAGAGGTCGAGACCCTGAAGCAGGAATCGCCAACTGGGTGAGTCGGGAGGAGCAGAGACTGCCAGTGCTTGGTTCAAAGTCCAGGATGGTCGTTTGGGATTAAGGGTCTCCCCCCCCACCCTTTTTCCAAATAAAAGAAAAAAAAAACTCTTCAAGAGATCCAGAGACATGACGAGAAATACCCAGATTCAGTCCTGACTAAAGTGGCCGCCTTTGCATGCACATGCCCCGGTTCCTAGAACTCCCAAAGACCTCTGGCAACTCGTAATGGGGCCTGGAGGACACTCGGAGAAGTGGCTTTTATCACCTGCCTCCACCTCCCAGCCCTGGTATTCCTTGGAGGTCTCCCATCCAAGAACTTGCCAGGCTCGCCCCTGCTTGGCCTCCGAGATCGGAGAAGATCAGGCTCACCTGGGCTACCCAGGTCAGGTACAACCTGGCTGACTTGAGAGGCATTTCCCCTGCCATTGCCAGCTAGCTGCTTTGAGACAGGAGGGTGACATGGGAGACCTCAGCCCTGGGGTCTGTGGGTGGCCCTCTTCAGCCCCTCATAGTGGCTTGTCCCAACCACCGCAGTTGGATGCAGGCCCTGACTGTTCTCTGCTGCTTCCAGGCGAAAGCGGCGATCGTCTCCCTCCCATCCTCCAAATGATGCTGCTGAGTCAGAATGGACGGATGTTGAAACCCGAGTAAGTCTGAAGAACGGGGAGAGGAGAGCCAGTTTGGTGTCGTGGTTAAGTGTGCGGCCTCTTATCTGGGAGAGCCGAGTTTGATTCCCCCCTCCTCCACTTGCACCTGCTGAGATGGCCTTGGGTCAGCCATAGCTTTGGCAGAGGTTGTCCTTGAAAGGGCAGCTGCTGTGAGAGCCCTCTCAGCCCCACCCACCTCACAGGGTGTCTGTTGTGGGGGGAGAAGCTAAAAGAATTGTGAGCCGCTCTGAGTCTCTGATTCAGGGAGAAGGGCGGGGTATAAACCTGCAGTCGTTGTCTTCTCAAGTGGAAGGGGGCAGGGAGGGAGGTTCTGCAGGGTTGGCTCTTGACCCCAGGGAATGTGTGTGTTCCTTTCCAGTGTTCTGTTGCGGTGGAGATGAAGGCAGGCTCAGGCCTTGGACCCGGGTACCAGCATCACGCTCAGCCCAAGTAAGTCCCTTCTTCAGGCCAGGCAAAACAGACAGGCCGGCTGTCATTCTTTTGTGAGGCGCTTTGCAGATTTGCCTCCACTCTGCATCGAAGCCAGGCCAGTCCGCAGTCCAAGTTCCGTGGATGCCTTTTCAGTGGGTGAGCCCTGATGCCGTGGACTGGCTGCTGGGAGCATCCCTGGACCCCAAGAAAGGCTGCCCTCTGGCCAGGGGAGATGCTTGAGGTTGTGACCGCTGTGTAGCTTCAGGAGACCTTGGGGGAGACGGGACGCTCGACTGAGGTCAGTTCAGGCTTGGGTTTGGGGTGGGATTCAGGGCCTTTATTTATAAGGCTGCTTTTCTTGCCTCTGAGGCTCGAGGCAGATTGCAGGAAGAGAACCAAAAATTCCAATAGGGCTTTTATTTTATTTTTGTGGCTGTCAAGTTGCAGCCGGCTTGTGGCGACCGTGTGGGGTTTGCCCTTGCCTGCCTCTGCCTCCCAGCCCTGGCCAGCCTCGGTCTCCCAAACACCAGCCAGGGCTGACCCTGCTAAGCTTCCCAGGGTTAGAGAACATTGTGAACAGCAAGCGATCAAGGCAGGGGTTACCAACTCTACGAGGGTCCCTTTTTATATTAAAAGAAGTCTGAAACCCCCCCCCCCCCCAAAGAGAGAGGGTAGTTGCATAGTTCATATCTGTTGACTGAGAAAATGCATAAGGACAAAAGTATCAAAATGCCAATGCTGAGGGCTCTTGTGAAAGTAACTCCAAGCTCCCCGCCCCCCGGTATCCCTGGCCCTCTAGCTTGGGAACGGCTGATCTCATGCCAAGTGGAATCACTAGGCTTTAAAGACCACTCCGTGACACCTGCAGTCATCACTGCTGCAGACTGCCATTCTGTTCCATCAAGGTGCCCTCCTGGTTCGTGGCTCTCAACCGCAGTCCAGCTCTTTTTCTAAAAAGTGACCCCTGTCTCTGTTTTGGAGACCTCTTGAACTTTCTAGGCAGGCTCTTCTGCAAGGTGTCAAGTCCCCAACAGTTCAATGATCAACGACAGCCCATTGCGAGAATAGCTGTTTATTGATACACGACAGGGCAGAGCAAGATGGTCCTTGCGAAAACTGCCCTCTACTTATAGTTCAGAATTAAACCGTTACACATTCAAATCTTAAGGAAAGCGTGAAGCGGACAATCCCTCCTCTGATACTCCTTTCCCAGGCCCCTTGCAGGTGCGAACATAATCAGACAGATGACCTTGGCCATCCCCAAAACTCGGCAGAAAGAATGCTTCACTTGTTGCGCAGAGATAGGAGCGGTGCAAAGCAGAGATAGTGGAAAGTGAAAGTCCTCCCAGACTGATGGCAAGAGTCTCTCGAGTCACCCCTGAGAATACAGATGAACAGGCAGCTGCCGGTCTCGCTCCTTTGCAGAGTGGCACCTTTAGAAGGCTCTGCTTGGATGAGCAAAGCTCTCTCGGGAGCACAGCAAAAGAGGAGGCCCCCAGCCTATGGGAGTTCAAGGCCAGGAAGGGTTTTACAGGTGATAGCCGCCTGCGATGCGGGAGGGGGCCAATGACAAAGCGGTCCTGGCAAGACCTCCCTTCGATTGCAAAAAGTTGCATTTAGAATGTTAGGAGGTCCCACTAACCCAGGGGTGGGGAACGTCCATCCTGAGGGCCGTTTATGGCCCTCAAGATCACTTGGTCAGGCCCTGGGGGATTGCTGGGCCGAGCTGAGCCATGTGGCGGCCTCTAAAAAAAAAGCCCTGGACCTAAGCATTTGCCTAGGGTGGCGGGCCAGGTGTGTGTGTGCCAAATTAGGCTCTCCCCACATGACTTCAGATTGAAAAACATTTATTAATTTTGCCAGCCTGAATCATTCTCCCTCGGCAGAGCACTGTTTTTACGTTGATAATTTTGTATGGCCCGCGAATGATGTTATAAATATCCAAATGGCCCTTGGCAGAAAAAAGGTTCCCCTCCCCTGCACTAGCTGAACATATGAACATCAGAAGAGCCCTGCTAGATCAGACCAGTGATTCATCTAGTCCAGCATTTTGTCACACAGTGGCCAACCAGTTCCTCCAGACAGCCAACAACAAGGCATAGAGGCTAAGCCCTCCATAAGCTCATGAGATCAGACCAGTGAGGGTCCCTCTAGTCCAGCCTCCTGTCTCGCACAGCAGCCAACCAGTTCCTGTGACGGGCCAACGGGGCAGAGGCTGAGGACCTCCCCTGATTTTGCCTTCTGGCATGGGTTCAGAGGCTGACTGCCTTTAGTCACCATGGCTAGTAACCACTGCCTATCTTCCATGAATCTCAAACTGGAGAGCCAGTTTGGTGTAGTGGTGAAGTGCGTGGACTCTTATCTGGGAGAGCCGGGTTTGATTCCCCACTCCTCCACTTACAGCTGCTGGAATGGCCTTCGGTCAGCCAGAGCTCTCTTATCTGGGAGAACCGTGTTTGATTCCCCACTCCTCCACTTGCAGCTGCTGGAATGGCCTTGGGTCAGCCATAGCTCTCTTATCTGGGAGAACCGGGTTTGATTCCCCACTCCTCCACTTGCAGCTGCTGGAATGGCCTTGGGTCAGCCAGAGCTCTCTTATCTGGGAGAACAGGGTTTGATTCCCCACTCCTCCACTTGCAGCTGCTGGAATGGCCTTGGGTCAGCCATAGCTCTTGTAGGGGTTGTCCTTGAAAGGGCAGCTGCTGTGAGAGCCCTCTCCAGCCCCACCCACCTCACAGGGTGTCTGTTGCGGGGGGAGACTGTGAGCTGCTCTGAGTCTCTGATTCGGAGAGAAGGGTGGGGTATAAATCTGCAGTCTTCTTCTTCCCCACTCCTCCACTTGCACCTGCTGGCATGGCCTTGGGTCAGCCAGAGCTCTCGCAGGAGTTGTCCTTGAAAGGGCAGCTGCTGTGAGAGCCCTCTCAGCCCCACCCACCTCACAGGGTGTCTGTTGTGGGGGGAGAAGATAAAGGAGATTGTGAGCTGCTCTGATTCGGAGAGAAGGGCGGGGTATAAATCTGCAATTCTTCTAATTGTGTCTGTGGCTACTGCTGCATGTAAAAACATCAGTGCTATGACTGCGGCAGCCGTATTCCAAACATGTGCTCCCTGCAGATGTAGACATGATGTCTCCTGGGTTCTTCTTGTTTATTATTACACCCACTTAATAAAACACCCCCTGCCTTTCCTCTTGGCTGGAGGGACTTAATTGCGGAAGCAGAGGAAAGCCAAGGCTGGGTCTTTGCTTTGGGGAAGGAGCCGCAGTCGTGACGCTAGGGGACAAGGCTGCCTCCATGTTATTTAACATCTCTCTGAGCGACCCATCTGTGGGTTTGGCGTGAGGCTCGATTCAGAGTGCTGGACTTTATTCTGACTGGGTTGAGGGGCTGGGGGCACGTGCAGGGACCACCCCCTCCCCTACTGTCCGGCTGGCTAGTTAAGATCCTTTTCTCAAGCCTTTCTGTCCCTGTACCTGCAGAGGGGAGGGAAGTGACAACTACAGGTGGGGCTTCCTTGCTGGTGGCCCCATCTTTGAGTGCACTCCAACAGGCTTCCTCCTTGGGAGGTGGTGGGCTCCCCTTCCTTGGAGGTTTTTCAACAGAGGCTAGATGGCCCTCTGACAGCAGTGAAGATCCTGTGAATTTAGGGGGAGGTGTTGGTGAGTTTGCTGCATTGTGCAGGGGTTGGACTAGATGACCCTGGAGGTCCCTTCCAACTCTTCTATGATTCTAACAGGCTTCCTCCTTGGGAGGTGGTGGGCTCCCCTTCCTTGGAGGTTTTTAAACAGAAGCTAGATGGCCATCTGACAGCAATGAAGATCCTGTGAATATAGGGGGAGGCGTTTATGAGTTTCCTGCATTGTGCAGGGGTTTGGCCTAGATGACCCTGGAGGTCCCTTCCACTTCCAACTCCATGATTCTGTCCTGAAGTCCAGTCAGCACCTGTGTTAGCCAGCTTCTGGGTGTCAGGCCAAAACGTTTTTGCTCACACTTGGTTTTAATTGAATTTTACTCTCGATTATGCTAGCTCTGTGGATTTGGAGTTTTAAGAACTTCTGGATTATGTTAATTCTGTTTTCGTTTCAAAATGACGTTTAATCCGTCTGAGGCAGATTTTGGCAAATGCAGGATCCAATTCTTCAAAAGATAGCTAAGTAAACCTCAAGGTTTGGCCTCTTGCAGATAGGTGGCGGCCAGTCTGTGGAAGCAATCGGGAAAGCGGGCAGTTTTACCAGGCATGTTAACAGGTAGGAAGGGTAATAAAAAGAAAAGAAAAAAGTTCCTGAAAGGTATATTTGGTGGGTGAGAGTCTGGCTCTGGAATCCAGGGGGAAGAGCCATGGCTCAGTGATAGAGCATCTGCTTGGCATGCAGAAGGTCCCAGGTCCAATCCGCAGCAGCATCTCTAGTTAAAAGGACCAGGCAGTCAATGATGTGAAGGACCTCTGCCTGAAGCCCCGGAGAACCGCTGCCAGTCTGAGTAGACAATACTGGCCTTCGTGAACCCAACTGTCTGATTCAGTAGGAGGCAGTTTCACACGTGTGTCCACGTGAATCTGATAGGTAGATCCGTTCCCCAGCCGCACAGAGGACAAGTGATGTGGGTGGCCACCAAAGACTTTCCCTCCCTCCGTGCTTGGAGCCTTTCTGCCCTGCGCGAGTCTAGAGAACCAGTGGCATCTGCTGGTTAGGGTGTCGGGCTACGAGGCGGGACACCCAGGGTGGAATCTCTGCTCTGCCATAGAACCTTGCTGGGGACCTGTCAGTCACTCAGCCTAACCTACCTCGCAGGGTTGTTGTGAGAACAGAACGAAGGGAGAATGCTATAAGCTGCTTTGGATCCCCGTTGGAGGGAAGGGTGTGGTATAAATACAGCAAGTGAAAGTAGATTTGCAGCTATAAAAGCGAGGAATTTGCTTGCTTTCTCGCCATATCCTCGGAATACTGGCTGCTGCCCTTACCCACAGACATCTTGCCTAAGCAAACTGTTATGCCAATTGTCCCGCCCAGCCCGGGCGAGGACTACGCAAGGGGGACCCCCCAGCGCCTGCCAGCCACTCCCGGCCCCCGCCGCCGCCCCGAGAGCCTCCCACGCCTTCCCAAGCCCCTGCGGCGGCCCCCGCCCTCACCTGGGCTGACGGAGTGCCAACAGCCACCCGAACGGTGCCTCTCAGCCACCGCGCCCGTCTCCGGGTCCAAGGAGCCCAGCCAGAGGGAGACGTTGGGAAGCAGGAGGGAGAAGCTGAGCCCAGCGCTGGGCGAAGAGGAGGAGAGCCGCCTGGCCCGTGGTGGCGAGAGACGCCACACCCCAGCACGCTGCAGAAGTCCGAGACGCCCGAGGCACGCCCAGGCAGCCCAGCCCCGGCGCGCCTCTCCCGGGCGTCTGGGGCTTTGAAGGGGGGGAGGAGCCAGAGAGGGGCAGAACCCAGGAGGGGGGAGGACTCAGACGGGGGGATAAAGGGAGGCAAGGAGGAGGTCGGGGAGGAAGCTGGCAAGTGCACAGTGGGGCTGCCTCCTGAGAGAGAGAAAGGAGTCCGTGCACAGCCAGAGGGGAACGGGGGGCCTGAGGTGAAGTAACCTGGCTCCCACCCCTGTTTCTGAGACCTCCGGGGAACGCCCCAGAGTGCCCGGGAGGGGCGACGGCGGCGCCGGGAGACCCGGGGAGGTACCCAGAGCGCGACACCAATAAAGGTTTTTGGAATTGGCCGAAGCAGACCACTAGGTGCTCACTCCCTGTACGACTCCTTCCTAGCCAGCCATTGGCTTGTCTTCTGTGATGACATCAGATGAACTGCTAGGGGTGGGGTCGAAAAAGCAGTGTGTTGCCTGCCAGGAAAGAATGCTCTCTGCCTTTGGGCACCAGTTCTTCTGTGATCCAAAAAGAGAAGTTGTGTGTTCTCTCCAAAAAGAGCACAAGGCAGAGGAGGGGTGTGTGAGATTTGCTTTGGGTGGAAGTCCACATGTTTCCCGGGAGAGATGGAGCATCCCAAAAGTAAACTTTCTCTCTGTCTTTGCAGGCGCAGGAAACCATGAGCTCCTTTGCTGGAGCCGCTCCGTTGTCCCAGGGATTTCTTCAGACTGCGTAGCTGGCTCTGCTAGGCAGCAGCTAAAGGGAGAGACATTAATGAAGAGCTTTTTTTGTGGCCTCGCTGCCCATCGTGACGTGGAGGAAGAGGGCCTGCTTCTGCTGCTACCTCTTGACTTAGTAAAGCCGCCTCTCGCCTCTCATTCCCCACACGTGTTCTTCTAGATGAGCGCAACCTTCTTTTTTTCCTCTTGCCTTCCCCACGTCCCTTTGAGAAACTTTATATCAAAATATGCTATTTATTTAGTTCTCTTGAAGTGTTTTTAAAAGAATACTTGGGTGCTAGGCTAAATCTCAAATAAATAAATCGGTTAGAATTGCAGTCTCCATTAGTTCCTGCCTGAACTTCCTTGTGGGGCCATGTGGGAGTGTGGCCGTTCCTGCTCGGGCGGGGGCCTGGTCCCCCGCTTCTCGGAGCTATGGCAATGTTGAGCCGCCAGCATTTGGGCTCCGTTCTTCACCTCTTTGTGAGATACGACACACACCTTGCGGCAATAAAGGAAAAGAAATCTCTGCTTCTTAGAAGTCTCAAATGGCAAATAAAAACTTGACACACAGCAGCTTGCTTTCTGGGACCTTGCTCATCTACCCCGACCCCTCTGACTCACTCCCCTGAGGAGAAGAGAAGTTGCAGCGATTCAGAACCCGCCTGTGTGGTCCTCGGCTCTGAGAATACGTTTCCTGAAGGTGGTAGAGGAAGCCCAGTCTTCTAGATAGAGTCGAAACCGAGAGTGCCATCTGCACCAAGCAGGGAAAGGAAGTCCTCACAGAATGGCACTGGGCAAGGACTGTGCTCACACACACATTGCATGGCCTTGTCTGCACACTCTTTTGACTTAGCATCAACTGTTACATTGGTGTTCTAGAAATAGCCCCTTTTCTGTCCTTGGCTGGAATTGTTCTCCCGCGTGCAAGCAGTGGGTCATGTTGTGCCCCTCAGCGAATGGCGGGGTGTTCCTCTAGCTCAGGGCTCCCTAGCATGGGTGCCACCACAGTGCCTGCCAACACCTCGCTTGGTGCCCACCAAGTGTTTTTTGAGAGTAGGTGGAGCCAAACAGGGATTGGGCACTAGAAATTGGATGGGCTGTGCAGATTTTTTAAACGTTACTGTCAGATCTTCATCGTGGTCTCTGTGCAGTCCCACACATGGGTTTTCTGCCTGGAAACGAACTCCACCTCGGAAAATTCAAAGCTAGCCTAGGTGTTTTATTTTGGCATGCATTCCCTCTTGATCTGGGGAGCAGGCATCCACTGCACATGCCTGGAATGAAGGGAAGGTGCTCCACCCACCCAGTTTCTTAACCGCCGCTCAGAATAGACCTACCTCGTTGCGTCTCCTCAATTCTCTCAACAACCTCTTCTATCTTTATTCTTCAACTGGTATCGTTAATCTTAATTCTTCGTACTATCGTTACTCCCTAAAAAAAAAGAGAGACTTTATCTTTTGCTTTACTACTATCCCTCCCCCGGGCGTATGGAAGGGAAGGACAGCAAAACAACTTTTAAAAAGTATATTTGGTGTGGGACCAAAATCCCCTCTACCGACAGACACTCTTTATGCTTATTTTGTTTGGGGGAGGCCCACAGAGTCGACACTTGTGTTCACTGCAGCCAATTTGGAAAATAGGCCAAAAAGGATCGAGCTGCTAGACTCAAAAGCCACCTTTTGGAATCTTCTCTGCGACCTGTGATGCCCGATTCTGAGTCTCATACTTCACCACCTTCCCTATCTACACAAAGGGACGTGGTTCGATCAGCTTCCATGGCATCGGTTCCCAGCAAGCATAAGTCCGAAAAGCACTCCGAGAAATCTGACGACTTCAAGAAAAAACACTGACCGGAATCGTCTTCCAAACATTGATTGGGTTCGACAACATCGAAATCCAAGCTGAAGACCGACCATAAGTCTTCGGATTCAAGACCCTCCGACCATACCATGGCATTGACTTCACACTCAGCAACGTCGGTGGCCACGGCTGCGGTATCGGAACCTAATGTTCCAGCGGAACTCTCAGCTCCCACCAATGTAATAACGGACAAAGTCATTCGCATCCTATCGCGATCCCCTTCTGTCCACGAATCACTACCAAATGAGATCCTTGCCACTGAATCTTTCGACCTACCACTTCGACCTTGAGGACAGTGAACTAATCTTCTTGAACTCCATTCCAAGAAGTATCGGCGCCCCGCACCTTTAAGGACTCAGCCGTCTTTCCGCGATATCAAGAGCCTACAGCCCAAGCTCATGATCGACATTCACGATCCCTGCTGCACCGGTCACCAACGTACAGAGATTTCTCCACACAAGTCTATACTGACCCACAGTCTCCAAGCCGACGCACGGATCGCTATTATAGTCCATTGTGGTCCGGATCACCTTCGCCTCCATGTAGATACCGGCAGCATTATAGGACTTCTCGATCACCTTCCTATGAGTCTCATCGACCTTGGTACCGTGAGGAAACCTATCAGCCTCGGTACCGTGAGGAAATTTATCTGCCTTGGTACCGTGAGGAAATCTACTACTCCCAATACCATGAGGGTTTATCTCCACATTGACAAAGGCATTACAGCCAGGATTCGAAACCACGATCACCAGTGGCTTCAACTTCAGCTGCCCAGTCTGCTCCATCTAAACAGATAGAACAAATTGGCCAACTTATCCATCCAGAAAAGGCCATATCGATATCAGCCAAACCTTCACATGACTGTCCAACTACACCTATGGACGCACCTGAAGATTCTGACTCTGAACACTCCGACTCTTCAAGATCTGTATGATCTGCACCTGTATCGCCTATTTCTGACATCAATAAACCGGCAGATCTTTCACTATCAGAGGGCTCCAAGGCCTATTTAGACTTGCGAACCAACATGGCTAACACTCTAAATATCAAGCTCACTACCGATTTGCCTAGAATATCAGATGTCCATGATCTAGTCCACGCTGACTTACCTGCTGGATCTTTCCTCCCAATGCTCCCTTTTCACCTTGAGGGCCTCAAAAAAGCTTGGGATAAGCCTGCATCGGTTCCTCCTGCATCTAAGAGGGTCGAATCATTATATAAAATCCATGCACCGGATTCTAAATTCTTGTTCAATCACCCTGCACCCAACTCGATTGTCCACTCTTCATCGAAGTCCAAACAGACACGACATCTGGTTACACCTGAGAAAGAGGAGAAAAAAACTCGACACCCTAGGAAGAAATATTTATTCCCTCACTACTGCTACCTCTAAAATTCATAATTATCTAGCATACTTTTCGGCTTATACTTTTAATTTAACTTCACAGCTAACTACGCTGGTTCCTTCTCTACCTGATTCTGCGCAGAAGCAAGCATCGCAACTCCTACAAGAAATTTCTCGGGTTAGCAAACAACAGATTAACACGGTCCGTCATGCTGTCACTTGCTCGTCCAGGACCATGGCCACATCTATCGCCTTATGTCGCCATGCCTAACTTCGATCCTCCTCACTGCAACCAGACATTGAATTTAAGATCGAGGACCTGCCCTTTGACGGTCAGGGCCTCTTCAATGCAGCAACCGACAACATCCTGACTACTGTCGATGATAGCAGAAAAAGGGCTAGGAGATCGGAAGTCAGTCACCAACAAGCTCAACCCAATCGGCAGAGAGTTTGGAAACCGTCCTACTATAAACGTCCCCGCTTACCAAAACAGGCCGACTACTGGAAGCGCAAAGCTCCACCAACCAAACAACCTTTCCATCAACGGTCTTGTGCACAAAGAAGACTACTCCTGCCTCAAAGCAGTCCCTTTGACTTCCTGGCACTATCTCCAACCCCATCACAACATCAGATTACAAGACTGTTTCCATTTTACCCTGTATGGGAATCCATAACTTCAGACTCCTGGGTCCTGGTGATAATCCGCAGAGGTTACTCCATAGAGTTCGATTCTCCACCGAAGTTCCATTGTTTTGTACGTACCCCTCCATCTCTTCCACTTCAATCGGAGATCTGCACCTTGCTTGACAAGGCAGCCATAGAACCAGTTCCACCACAGTTCCATCGCACAGAGTTCTACTCCTGGTACTTCCTGGTATCAAAGAGAGATGGAGGGCAACATCCAATACTGGACCTTCGCAAACTCAGTTGCCATGTACAGTACAAAAAATTCCGCGTGATTACCCTACAGTCAGTCCTTCCGTTGATCCCAAAAAATGCTTGGATGGTGTTGATAGATCTTCAAGACGCCTACTTCCATCTCACCATCAACCATCACAGAAAATTCTTGAGGTTTGCCATTGGGGATCAACACTACCAGTTTTGCTCCCTCCCCTTCGGTCTCTCTACTGCACCAAGAGTTTTCACAAAGTGCATGGCGGTGGTGGAAGCGACACTTCGGCAACAAAAAATTTCCATATATCCTTACATAGACGTCTGGCTCATTGTGGCACAATCCAGAGAGCAACTCCAACAAGACATCTCTACCACTCTGCTTCTCCTGTCCTCATTGGGCCTTCAAGTCAACTTGACAATCTGATTCCAACGCAGGACATTCAATTCATAGGCACATGCCTATTCACAATATCCCACAAGGTTTACCTTCCTGTAGACAGAGCCCGTCGCATTCGGTCTCTGGCCTCTACCATCATATCACACCCTACCCAAACAGCGTTCATTTTCCAGCGCATGCTGGGACTTATGGCTGCTATGACCTCTGTCCTGTGTTTTGCGAGACTCCACATGCGACCTCTGCAACTATGGTTTGTGCGGACTTTCCGCCCTCATCGACAACACCAAATGACTTTACTCAGCATTCCACACCACATTCTCACATCCCTTGAGTGGTGGAAAACAGAACATCATTTGGCAGGAACACCGTTCATATAGATACCTCTGTCGGCCATTGTCATGACCGATGCTTCGAGGTGGGGTTGGGGAGCCCACTTTGGAACTCTGACGGTGCAAGGGCAGTGGACAGACTACGAGAAGTCTCTACATATCAACTGTCTAGAACTCTTGGCGGACCACAGAGCCCTCAAGTCGTTTCTACTGTCCCTTCGTGGTCTGCATATTAAGGTCACCTCAGACAATGTGGCCACTGTATTTCACATCAACCGACAGGGGCACTGCTTCCATCCGTCTTTGCAGACGGGCCTTATCCCTCTGGCATTGGAGCATTGCTCACAACATATTCCCGACAGCTGTACATCTGCCGCAAATCCAAAATGTTCAAGCAGACGTGCTTAGCCGGCACCTTGTGAACAATCATGAATGGGCCCTCAACCACACCTACCTTCAGAGAGTCTTCAGGGCTTTCGGGTTTCCGGCCATAGACGTCTTTGCCTCTCCGGCCAACGCACAATGCCCATGCTTTTGCACTCGAGGCCCTCCGTCTCCACAATCTGTGGGAGATGCTTTTCTCCACTTGTGGTCGGGACTACTCCACTACTTATTTCTTCCAATTCCAATGATAACCAGAACTCTTCAGAAAATCCAACTGGATCGGACCAACTGTATGCTCATCACTCCCTGGTGGCTCCGTCAGCCATGGTTCACCACCCTCCTACTCCTCTCACACAATGTGTTCCATCGTTTCCCTCCAGTTCGAGACTTAATCTCCCAACAAGAAGGGAAAGTCCTGCACCACGACCCAACTCTTCTGTGACTGACTGCCTGGAAAATCAATTTCTAGATTTCCCCCCTGAAGTCCGACGAGTCCTCCTCAACGCCAGAAAGCCATCCACTAGGAAATCGTACTCACAAAAGTGGAAGCGTTTCTCAGCATACGCTGCTCAACACAACTTCCTCCCTGAGTCGTCCTCTATAGCTCAAATTCTGTCGTACACCTTGTTTCTATCAGACTCTGGTCTCAGTTACTCCTTCCTAAAGGTTCACTTGGCGGCTATTTCAGCTCTTCATCCACATATTGAAGGACACACTGTCTTCTCTCATTCCACGACAAAAGCCTTACTAAAGGGCATTCTGCATCTTCACCCTCCAATCAGTCAACTTCAACCAACGTGGAGTCTCTCTCTTGTCCTGAGCCAGTTGATGAAACCTCCCTTTGAACCAATGGCATCCATCCCACTGCATCTCTTGTCATGGAAGACGGCATTACTGGTGGCACTTACATCCTGCAGGAGAGCCAGTGACATTCGTGCCTTCTGCCCCATACACTGTCTTTCACCATGATAGAATGGTGCTACGTCCGGACCCTACTTTCCTCCCAAAGGTGATTTCACATTACCACCTAGGAAGTTTACTACACTTCCTTCCTTCTTTCAGAACTCCAGTGATGCAAGACAAAAAATTCTACATAATCTCGATGTATGTAGAGCCCTCGCATTCTACATTGATAGGACATGTCCCTTCCGGAAAGACTCTAGACTTTTTGTAGCCTATGGGACACATAAGCAGGGCTACAAGATCTCAACTCAGAGATTTTCGAAGTGGGTTGTGTCTGCAATTGCCTTATGTTACCAGCTGGCTAAACAACCCTTACCTGGACATTTACAAGCTCATTCCACTTGAGCCGTTTCCACATCATCAGCCTTCTGCAGAGGCGTACCAATGGAGGACATCTGTGCCGCTGCGGTCTGGTCTTCTCCATCTATGTTTGCCACGCACTATGCCCTAGACGTTCGTGCACAGTGTGACGTATCCTTCAGGCAGGCTGTACTTCGCTCCATTTTTGACTGACACCTTCAGCTCCATGCCCTGTAAGTACAATATTTCATGTCATTTATATGCATGCTTAACAGGTGTTCTTTCATCCCTGAACCAGCACCCACCAACCGTGCACTCCAGCTTACCAGTCACCCATGTGTGGGACTGCACAGAGACCACGATGAAGATAAACAGGTTGCTTACCTGTAACTGATGATCTTCGAGTGGTCATCTGTGCAGTCACACACGCCCACCCAGCCTTCCCCGCTGCTGTTTTATTCTTCTCTCTAATATAAATTCTTCTCTATACAGAGGCTAAAAGAAACTGAGTGGGTGGATCGCCTTCCCCTCGTTCCAGGCATGCGCAGTGGATGCCTGCTCCCCAGATCAAGGGGGGACGCGCGCCAAAATAAAACGCCTAGGCTAGCTTTGAATTCTCCGAGGTCGAGTTCGTTTCCAGACGGAAAACCCATGTGTGGGACTGCACGGATGACCACTCGAAGATCATCAGTTACAGGTAACTGTTCACTCAATTGAGCCCATTTATTTCAAAAGGTTCCGTTTATTCAAAGCTCCAGGCGAGTAACCAGCCCGGACTTGGTCCGAGTTAGCATGAACATGAATGAGCATAGAGGCAGTAATCTACGATTACAGTAAACAGCACAGGAATATTTGCAAGCCCCTTCTCTTACATTTCCCTTAGTCGCTTTACTTTGAGAGGCAATACTTTAAGAACACAGCATTCATTCCCAAGGCTACGATCTTGACATACATTGTTGCAATTGAGCCAGTCTATACTAAGTCAAAACAACAGGTGCGAAAACCACAGAAGGCTGGAAAAGGGACAGGCAGAGAAAGGCAGATAAGAGGGTGAGAAGCTGCATTCCAGAAAAGGAAACATTAAAGCCAGTACCAGATTTAACTCAATATTGGCAGGGCACTTGACAGTTACTCTGCCAGCGCATAAAGGATCTGCACTGTGTGACTGAAGGTAAACTGCAGCTGCCGTTTTCGGTGTTTTCTCTGAGCTGAGTGAGTGTGAGCCAGCTCACAGATTTTTAGCCTTCAGCTCACACATTTTTGTCTTAGCTCAGGAAGGATGGCCCCAGAGCACAAGAATTTATGCAGCAGCTCACAAGGTAGAACTTTTGCTCACAAGACTGCAGCTTAGAAGGGAGCATTGGCTATTTTGTGGCTGTCTCCACCTGTGACAGCAGAGCACTAAAGTCAAGTCTGGCCTCTTGGAGTGCAAGACCATTGCATGCGTGTTTGCTTTGCAACGGTTCTTGTAAGGCACAAGCTAAACACAGCTGACTGCTAACAAGGGCGGGTTCTTATCTCTTGTTGCCTGGTCTGTTCTCTCTGTTGACACGGAGGGAGAAGCATTAAGGGGGGGGGGGCAGGACCGGCAAAGAAGAGAGGAAGCGCATTAGGGCAAGGCTGAAGCGTGCGGACTGTGTTGTGATGTACCAGGCTGTCTTCTGTCAGTGGGGGTTAGTGGTCGGGGCCAGACTTGAATCGCTGCAGCCTCGTATGTTGCGCTTTCCTTTCAAAACCAAATTGCTCCATTGAGGGCTCCACGGGCCACCAGTCTTCAGACAATGTCCCAAAACAGCTGTGCTGGTGCCGGTGTTTTGGTGGATTTGTGATTGTGAAAAGTGAGGGGAATGTAGGCAGCCTCTGCCGGGTTGTTGGGTGCATTCAGAAGGGACTGAGCTGCAGGCATTTCTGTTTTTATGACCCAGCTGGGTTCTTTGCAGGCCGGCTGAGATCTTGGTGCAGCCCCACTGGTGCAACCGGGCCCCTTGGTGAGTAGCTGGCCCTGAGTCCTTCCAAGTGAGCAGCCTCCCTTCCCAGCGGAGGACATCTGCTCCCTTTCCTTTTGCCTTCTTTCCACGCCCCGGGATCTGCAGGGGCTTGTTCTTCTAGCGCTGCTTCCAGAACTCTAGCCTGGCAATGATGAGGCAATCCCAGCTTATTAATCGCTTCCATCTGCAAAGCGAAGCAGTACTCCAAATGTAATTAACTTTTTATCATGTTGACACGGCAGGCTATAACCATGTCAACATGGTGAAGTTGCTGTTGAGATAAAAGTCGGTCTGGAGCCCAGAAGAGGGCAGAGCAGTGCCGGAAAAGAGCACCTCGAGAGGCCTGCTGCTGAGCTAAGCAACTCAGGAAAGTCACGCCAGCCCACTGGCAAGAAGGGGCAGAACTGAGGCGAGGAAACCTGTGTGGACTGAATGCACATATGGCTGCCTGGTCGTGAAAAGGCAGAGCCCCCTAATTTTGGTTTGGTCACATCCTGACAGTCTCCTCCCTCTCTGAAATCTGTTCTCCTGCACTCTTGCCTGCGTATTTGGGCTGGTTTTGCTCTTGCTGAATGCTCTTCATGGATGGAGCGTCTGCCAGATAACTGCATCAGTCAAAGAAAAATGTGCTTTCTTTTAAGAGAGTGCAGCTTTCACATTCTCGGAAAGTCTGGGTGCTTTTAAATATATATATATGCTGGGGAGGAAGACTGCAAAGGAGATATGGGAAATCGTGGCCAGCGTTGCTCAGCATGAATGGCTGAAGCCAAAGCTGCTGTTTCCATGTGGTGGAAACAACCTGAAGACAAGAAGTCTGATATTCAAATGTTCTCACCTTATTCTACTGAATCAGACCCTATCGCAGCCCATTTCTCCAGGGCCTCAGGCAGGGGTGTTTCACATTAGCCTGGGAGCTTCTGCATGCCACTGAGCCACAGCCCCTACCTGCCCCCCCCAGCTGGAGCTGTTTTGTTGGATGGGGAAGAGGCAGGCACTCTGCTTATGCACAGAGCCCTTCATTTTCACCTGCATTTTCAGGTAGTGCCCGGAAATTGTGGGGCAGGGGGGAGAGAGCTGCCTCAGTCTTCTTTGCAGACAATAGCAAGATGTGACTTCACACAGGCGTTCTCTTCTGATGTGGGAGCTTAGTTCTGCCCATTTGGCCAGTTTCCAAAAATGATTTTTGGATCTTAACTGAACTTCAGCCAAAAGAAGAGGAGGCTGTGTACTGGCCAGTCTCTGCCATGGAGGGTGTTGCCCTCCCCCCCACCCGCAACAGCTGGGCCTTGAATCCGGAGCTGAGACCCCTTAAACTTGGCCCTGAGCGGTACAGCTCTTTTTGCTGTGGAGCTCTCTGGCCCTTCTCCCTGCTGCTGGTTTGTAAAAATATTGACTTTGGAACACCTTCGCTTTGTTCTCTCTGGTAACACGACAGCTGCTAAGTGCTTTAACAAGCCAGATTGCATGTTCCAGACGGCTTGTCGAGGCCTGTGATCAAACACGCTCCGGAGAGCACCTCCTTTGTCCTCTCTGTTTGCCTTTCTAGCTGGCCGCCACTGGATGGAAGCGGCTGCCCTGCCTTGCCCTGCCCCGCAGGCCTTGCTGGGCTGGGTCTGGTCTTCAAGGGCAGCATCCTACTGCAGAGATTGTATGCAAAAGGAGGGGGCAGGGGTGGCTGATCTGGGTCAAAGCGAGCTTTTCCCGGAGCTGAGAGGGATCCTTTCCGCATTCCTCAGTCCCACTAGCTCTCAGCAAAGCGGTCATAGTTCTGCCCTGTTCTGATTCCCTCATAAAAATTCCATAAGTAGATCCGAGTGGGCAGCCGTGTTGGTCTGAAGCAACAGAGCAAAGTTTGAATCCAGTGGCACCTTTAAGACCCACAAAGCTAGTTACAAAGTTAGTTCAAGTTTAGTTCTCACATCTGTCTGTTGACTCTTATAAGCTAATTTGCTCCTATTCACAGACCTTACCATATTATTTAATCCATTCTCAGCTATACTTCTTGGCCAGTTGCTTATGCATTTTGACTCAAACTAGCCCCAGCTGCAACTGAAGAGGGATCCGTCATCTGACTGAGCGAGTCAACTGGAATTAAGAGGAAGAGAATGTATAGCTCAGGGCTGTCAAACATGTGGCCCGGGGGCTAGATCAGGCCCCCAGGGGGGCTCCTATCAGGCCCATGGGCAACTCACTGCCTTTTGCTTCCTTCTTCCTCTCTCGCTTCCTTCTGCATTACTGCTTGCTTCGCCAGGCTTGCTCAATCACACAGAAGCAAAGCCTCCATTTCCCCCATTGGCTGACCAGCACAGTGTACAAAAGCTTGCAATGCCCAGCCTTTTCATGTTTTCCTCTGAGTCTTAGACCCAAAGCATTGACCACGAGATTTTTATAATGAATTCAATAAATCACAAGTAGGTTTGCAAGTTACAGATTCAAGCCTGAACAGCATACTCAGGATTGCTACAGCACAGACATTGTCCCCAGATGGTGATGCAATAATCCAGAGCAAGAGGTGTCAGTTATCAGGGACTGTTACACAAAACATAGCAAGAGTGCTAGTCTTTTAAAGCATGTTTTAAGTTTTAAAAATTGTCAAAGTATCTTTGTGCTTGTGCCATTTTATTACTTACCTACGGAACTGGAAGTGAAGGGGGAGCGAAGCCTCCTCCAGTGTGCTCTTCAAAGAAGGATCAGATCTTGGCCACGTTGAAGCCGGTAGGGCCAAGCCTTGGCGTGCTCCTGTGGTCATGGGGAGGGGGCAGGGAGGCAGAGCACAAAGGAAGGGAGGGGGTGGCGGCAATGTGGGGGGGGGGAGGCAGGCAGGCAAGCTAGGCATTTGTCATGGGTGCCAATTTGGTGCCCCCCCTCCCAGCGCTCTAGGCAACCATCTAGTTTGCCTAGTGGGCGAGCTGGCCCTGCTTGTGAACAGATCAGCCAGTCAAGACACGGCTAGCTAATTGGCACCAGTGAGTTGAAAACAAGCTAGGGATACTCCCGAGGATTATTCTCTTAGCAGCCCAAAGCCACAAATGAATACGGTCAAAACAAACACATTGCCTCTAGCAGGCCAGACTGGGGGGCCTGCAAAGACTTACAGGCTAAGATAACGAATATACCTAAATAACACCAAGGCTTAATGAGGGCTATTCTTTACAAGTGGTTACAAGGAGTGGACTCTCATCTGGGAGAGCCAGGTTTGATTCCCCCCTCCTTTCCCACATGCAGCTGCTGGTGTGACCTTGGGTCGGTCACAAGTTCTCACAAAGCAGTTCTGCCAAGATCAATTCTCTCGGAGCTCTCGCAGCCCCGCCTACCTTACAGGGTGTCTGTTGAAGGGAAGGGAAGGAAATTGTAAGCCGCTCTGAGTGAAGGCTAGGGAATAAATCTCTTATTCCCCCCCCCCCAAATACCCAGGAATTTCCAGATCCAAAGTTGGCAACCCTTCTTCCCATCCCAACATACCCTTCCTGGCCCGATCCTGCAGACACTTATTCAGGGCCAGCCTTAGACCGTCTGGCGCCCTGGGGAAGGCAAAGCTAACTGCTGGAGCTCCTTGCACTGATAACATCACCAAGTCACATGGGGGGTTGCCCAATTTGGCGCCCCCAGAAGGTCAGTGGCCTACTTTGCCTAGTGGCAGGGCGGCCCTGTACTTTTTTTAGCGTGAATCCTGTTGAATACAGAACTGACTGTCTTTGAGTTACATATGCATAGGATTGAAGGGGGGGGGGGGGGGAGACTAGTCGTAAATTAAGGTGCCCTGCTGCTAGGGTTGCCAACTCCAGTCTGGCGGAAGCGCTGGAAGAGCAGGTCTGCATAGCCCAAAGTCACATCCAGGCAGTTGGGAGTGCAGATTTTGCACCCACCCATATCATTGTGGGCCCAGAAGTGCCTCTCCAAAGGAAAATGATGTCAGACTTTCCACTGAAGTAACTGACGAAACGTGCAGGTACGAGAAAGCTGATCCCCGGAATACAACTTGGCAGGTCTTAAAAGGTGCCTGACAGGAGTCAACCTTTGTCCTGCTGCTTCAGACCGACACGGCCACCCCCCTGAGTCAGACCTCCCCACTTGTTAGGGGCGGGGGGGGGGGGGGGGAGAACAAGATTCCTGACTTCCTGGTCCTTTCAGTTTTGCAACGATGGCTTTCCACCAGCAGATGTCAGTGTGGCGCCAGGCTTTGAAAAATGAGGGGGGGGGGTTGTGAGAGAGAAGGATTCTCTAGGTCACTAGTGCCTGGGAACCCCTGAGCTCATCCTTCCTGCCCCCAGACTCCTTCTGGGTGGGTCAGCGGCCCCATTGATGCTGTCCAGCGAGAGCTGCACAGTGGTTCTGAAATGCGCAAAGACCTTCGGCCTGCAAAATTTGGATGTATTTATTGGAGCCCTAAGAAACATGGAGAAGGTGGAACAGTCACGTGTTACTGGGGAAATAATCAGAACATATACAGCAGACAGACGGAAATCTTCATCATCCCACTGTGGCCACATAGGAGAAAGGAATTTTGAAAATCTGAGGGGGAATAAGGTTTTAGGATGACCATTATAATTCAAGAAGCCTTTTAAGGTAGATACTGAGCTGGTCTAATTTAGCACACCTTCCGGCGATGGCTGGGCCGTGTGGCATATGCCAATGAGTTGTGCTAATGAGCTCTGGCGCCTCTTTTTCAACGAAATGACCCCTGACCCTGGGATCTGCTCCACCAACAGAGGGGCTCAGAATTCATTCTCATTTCTTATCATTAGAAAACTGGAGAAATGCGGCAAGTAACTTGTGTGTCCCACAAAAAGGAGTTTCTTTTCGGGGTGGCAAGAGAACGGCTGGCTCTGAATGGGATGGTGAACCTTCTTCCTTTCAGTACCAGTGCAGGGTTGCCAGCTCTGTGTTGGAAAATACCTGGAGACTTTGGGGGTGGAGCCAGGAGAGGGCGGGGCTTGGGGAGGGGGAGGGGCCTCCGCAGGGCACAAGGCCAGAGAGTTTGCCCTTCAAAATAGCTCTTTTTTCCAGGGGAGCTGATCTCTGCTGGCTGGAGATCAGTTGTAAAAGCAGGAGGTCTCCAGGCCCCCACCTGAAGGCTCAGCAACGCATGAAACCTGAGTGTACAGGTTGCACAACAACAGAAAAACAACACTGTATAACTTGCTTGTAATTGCGTGTTATGGACGTATTCACTCATTTATGCAGCTCTGCATGCATTATTACATTTTCCAGAGTCGTATTACAGACTAGAGCCACATTTTCAATATTAGAAATCTCTATAGAAGACGCTACTCAATTTCCAAGAATGGTCAATTTCCAGTGGTAATTTCTCTTGCACTTTAGCTTAGAAAGGTGATGGCACATCTCCCAGGTTTGATGTAGGATGTGTTTCAAGAGGCCCTCCCGTCTTCAAATCACCCTCAATTAAAGTTGGAGTCACTGCTCATGATGATGATAGTTGTTGTTGTTATATTGCGTTAGTCCAAACGCTGATGCTGGCAATCTGATAACCCAGACGGGAGGATGGCACCCCTATGTCAGTGTGATGGGGGGGGGGTGGGGATTGCTCCCTTTGCTTGATTTCCTTGCATGCAAAAACCTGCTTCCTCGACCTGCTCTGGTGTTACTCATTAACCACCCAATCTAGCGGAAAGCCATTTTCTCCTCATTAAGCCAGTGCGTCTGCAGTGAGGTCACGGATTCCCCTCTCAGTCTTCCAAGGGGAGAACGGAGCACCATCAGGCCCTGTGCAGCTGGCCAGATACTTCTTAACAGAGCGGGGCTGGGAGGAAGGGGGGGGGGAGGCCGTTGACTGGCAAATATTAATTATGTTTCATTTCTTATGCAGATGAAGCAATCCGATGTGATGACACTGGAGATAATGGATGGGCGCAGGCCTGTTTTTTGACCTTGAGGAAGCTGCGCTTGGCTTAGAAATCCGGATGCGTATCTTAATTACATTGTGTGACCAGAGTTAACGTTTGCATACATAAGATAACGTGGTTTGGCCGAACGGCACAGAGAGCGCCTCAAATGGTTCTTTCCCTCAAAGTCCCCTGTAAGCCATTCTGGCCAAACAACGCTGATATCTTCTTGTTCTAATATTTGCAGTGGGAGGAGGTGGGGCAGTTGCCCAGATGGGTATAATTCGGCACCTGACTGTCAGAGGCCTTTCGCTTCAAGGCCGCAACGGCTGCCACTTTTCCGGCTTCAGCCATGGAAGGACCCACACGGGTGCAGCTGTTGCACTGCAGGTGATAACGGATGAGCCAATCTGGGAAATTCCCATTTTGAGACACTGGAGAGGAAACCAACAAATCATTTTTCAGATCTAGTGCATATGAAAAGCAGGCTTGCAGAACCCTTTCCTCGGGGCTCGCCTAGCCCCATGGTGTGGGTTTTTTGGTCTGCAGGCCGGGGGGGAGGAGCCGGCTTAGAATTAGATGCCAGATAAGATATAAGATGAACTGAGTCATTCTCACGCAGCCGTGTCATTTCTCTTCCCATGATTAAAATCATGTGGTTGGGCTTAAATACAGTTTTCCTGTGGAGGGTTTGATGTTCTGCTCTTTGTCTTGAGAACAAAACGTTGGTAGGAACATGAGAAGCCCTGTTGGATCAGGCCAATGGCCCCTCCAGTCCAACACTCTGTGTCACATAAGAACATAAGAGAAGCCCTGTTGGATCAGGCCAGTGGCCCATCCAGTCCAACACTCTGTGTCACATAAGAACATAAGAGAAGCCCTGTTGGATCAGGCCAGTGGCCCCTCCAGTCCAACACTCTGTGTCACAGAAGAACATAAGAGAAGCCCTGTTGGATCAGGCCAATGGCCCATCCAGTCCAACACTCTGTGTCACATAAGAACATAAGAGAAGCCCTGTTGGATCAGGCCAGTGGCTCATCCAGTCCAACACTCTGTGTCACAGAAGAACATAAGAGAAGCCATGTTGGATCAGGCCAGTGGCCCCTCCAGTCCAACACTCTGTGTCACAGAAGAACATAAGAGAAGCCATGTTGGATCAGGCCAGTGGCCCCTCCAGTCCAACACTCTGTGTCACAGAAGAACATAAGAGAAGCCCTGTTGGATCAGGCCAGTGGCTCATCCAGTCCAACACTCTGTGTCACAGAAGAACATAAGAGAAGCCCTGTTGGATCAGGCCAGTGGCCCCTCCAGTCCAACACTCTGTGTCACAGAAGAACATAAGAGAAGCCATGTTGGATCAGGCCAGTGGCCCCTCCAGTCCAACACTCTGTGTCACAGAAGAACATAAGAGAAGCCATGTTGGATCAGGCCAGTGGCCCCTCCAGTCCAACACTCTGTGTCACAGAAGAACATAAGAGAAGCCCTGTTGGATCAGGCCAGTGGCTCATCCAGTCCAACACTCTGTGTCACAGAAGAACATAAGAGAAGCCCTGTTGGATCAGACCAATGGCCCATCCAGTCCAACACTCTGTGTCACATAAGAACATCAGAGAAGCCCTGTTGGAACAGGCCAGTGGCCCATCCAGTCCAACACTCTGTGTCACATAAGAACATCAGAGAAGCCCTGCTGGATCAGGCCAATGGCCCATCCAGTCCAACACTCTGTGTCACATAAGAACAGAAGAGAAGCCCTGTTGGATCAGGCCAGTGGCCCATCCAGTCCAACACTCTGTGTCACATAAGAACATAAGAGAAGCCTTGTTGGATCAGGCCAATGGCCCATCCAGTCCAGCACTCTGTGTCACATAAGAACATAAGAGAAGCCCTGTTGGATCAGGCCAGTGGCCCATCCAGTCCAACACTCTGTGTCACATAAGAACATAAGAGAAGCCCTGTTGGATCAGGCCAATGGCCCATCCAGCCAAACACTCTGTGTCACACAGTGGCCAAAAAAAAAAAAAAGGAGGTTCACAAGTGGGGCTAGAAGCCCTCCCACTTTGCCCCCCCAGCACCAAGAATACAGAGCATCACTGCCCCAGACAGTTCCAATAATATGCTGTGGCTAAGACTGTGTGACTGATGCCGTGTGACGGAAAAAGATATCCTTGTTCTTCGATAAGAAAGCTTTCTTCTGCCTTAACTGTGGTTTGTTTTGGAAGGAAGCAGACGTTTGGAGGCTTCTCTTCTTGGCCCTTGAGACACTGTGTGGTGTAGCAGTTAGAGCATCAGACCAGCACCTGGGAAACCCACATTAGAATTCCCCGCTCTGCCATGGGAGCCTGCTAGTTGACCTTGGGTCAGTCACACTGTCAGCCCAGCCTACCTCACAGGGTTGTTTTAAGAATAAAACAGAGGAGAGGAGAATGATGTGGGGTTACTGTGGTTTCCCACTGGGGACAAAGGCTGGGTAGAAACGAAGCAAAAAATTTCACAGAGAGCTAATGCATAATTCTGTCACTAGGTGTCACTGTTTCACAGTCTTCTGGATGCATCGAGGTCTTTATCTGCCACCTTTGAGACTCAAGGCAAGTCATTATGCCCAATAGAGATAACATTTTGTGGCCTATAGTTGTGCAGATTGACACCTCTGCCCAAATTAAGTTGTCCAGCTTTTCCCATCCAAGTGACCTCCAATTTAAAAACAGAATATACTGTATTTTTCGGACCATAAGACGCACTTTCCCCCCCCAAAAAAAGTGTGTGGGGGGGAAGTGTGTGCGTCTTATGGAGCAAAGGTACGTACCTTCCTGGGGGGGCGCGATCTGCTGCCTCTGCCTCCGATCTGGCGCTTCCCCCACGCCTCCCTGCCTGGCTCCATCTTCTTGCAGCAAGCACTGGGATCGCTCCACGTGGCCCCACCGCAACCCAGCGCTTTGCGAGCGCCGGCTGCAGAGGGGGCAGCGTGCTTCCTCTTTGCCTGTGTGCCTGGCTCCACCTCTGATGCTTAAAGCGCTGGGATCGCTCCCTCTGCCCTCCGATCCCAGCGCTTGCTTTAAGCATCAGAGGTGGAGCCAGGCAGACAGACAAGGAGGAAGCACACTGCCCTCGCCACAGCTGGCGCTCGCGAAGTGCTGGGTTTGCGGAGGGGGCGGGTGCTTCCTCCTTGCCTGTGTGCCTGGCTTCAGCTGTGATGCTTAAAGCAAGCGCTGGGATCGGAGGGCGGAGGGAGCGATCCCAGCGCTTGCTTTAAGCATCAGAGGTGGAGCCAGGCACACAGGCAAGGAGGAAGCACGCTGCCCCCTCCGCAGCCGGCGCTCGCGAAGCGCTGGGTTTGCGGTGGGGCCACGTGCAGCGATCCCAGCGCTTGCTGCAAGAAGATGGAGCCAGGCAGGGAGGCGCGGGGGAAGCGCCGGATCGAAGGCAGAGGCAGCGGATCGCCCCCCAGGAGGAAGGTGTGTCCTATCGTCCGGAGCGCCTTATGGTGCAAAAAATGCGGTACTTAGGCAGCCAGTTACAGAAAGGAAATACACTGACTTTCAGCACTAGAAACATGCAAAAAGAGGTAGCATTTGGCCCCAGGTTCAACCTGATTGCTAAGCTGAGGAATACAGTTTTCTGTTGAATGCCATGCAATACGCAATGCACCGTGTCAGCCTCTCCAACCTTCACGAAGCTGCAGGCACCTTTGGGATTCTGACACAGGGGTGGTGGGCACAACCACAAAATGGCTGCTGCAGGAGGCGGGGCCAACCACAACATGCCAGGGAGGGAATGCTAAGTTCCGATTAACAGGATATCTTTTTAAATGAACGTATTAAAACTGTTTTTATTTTTTGGCACACACCCAGTTTACCTTCAGCCCAACTGTGAAGATATTTGTGCTGTTTTTTAAATAGGTGGGGGGAAGGAGGAGGGAACAAATGCATTCTCCAAACTGGCTTGAAGAAGTGATTTAAAGAGCCAAATGCCTTCTCCAAGCTGGCTGACAGGGCATTGGGGGCTTCAAGAGCCACACAAGATGTGCAAAAGAGCCACATGTGGCTCCTGAGCCACAGTTTGGCCACCCCTGGTCCAGGTTGTATTAACCAGGAGCATCTGTGTATTTAAGGAGATTTTATGTTCTTGTTGGCTTTCCAAATTCATATGTTGAAGGCCTCTCCTTCCATGGTGGGGGAGAACTCACCCTCCCCGCCATAGGCCAATAAGACAAGAGATCTTCAGCTCTATTAACCAAGGAGGGGGAGGGAAATTGGCTTGAATCCTCCTCTAATAACGCCGTGTCAGCAGGTAACCTTCAGTTCCTCCTCGCCCAGCAGGTTGTGAGGAAACCTGTAATTTGGAGAAACAAGCAAGCCTTTAATTACCTCGGCAGAAAGGGCTTGATCCACGCCCAATTAAATATTCATTATGGAGAACTAGATGGTTTCGTGGGATGCAGATCCATATTAAATCTCGCTGGCCTGTTGCCGCGTGCCCCACCCAACGCATCTCATAAATTCTTTGCAATGCGTTCTGGCTCGAACCCAATCTCCCCCAGGCACCCACGCCCCGCCCGCCTTCCCCATCCCCTTTAATTTTGATAGATTTGCCCCATGTGTGCGGCTCCCTCACCTGCTTGTTTGAACGTTCTGGGCACAGATGGGATTTCTTACGCAGGGGAAATGACGGAATCTGGGCTAGGCCTGGGAAAAATAAACAAACTGCTTGGCAAGGAATATATCCTACAGGAAAAATGCGATTTCTCACTCTTATTTTCCCAAGCCTTGCCAGCTAACTACTTTGGCAATGCACACCGACGATATTAATAATCAGCCCTTTTTGAAAGTCAAGGCAGAACTGATGTAAATATTTGTACAATATTTTATTCTGTTCTGATCTTGCTCCTAGGTTGAAAACGTTTCCTAGGGACGATCCTGCTGAAATATCAAACTAATACGTAATTGCAGTTTTGGGGAATCAGATGTGTTTTTAAAAGGCCGTCAAGGGAGAGATTGACCTTTTAACTTACCTGGAAAGTTTCTGGCGTGCACCTGCCCTAGAGAGCTACTGGAGGCCAGAGGTAAGCCAAGTCCCTATGGCAATGCTTACAGGCACTGCTGCCAGTGGGTGCCTATTGCCCCCTCTCTGTGCCGTCACCTGGGTTCCAGCCCATCTGCTTCGAAGGAGGAGGGAGAGATTGAATTTATACCCCGCCCTTCACTCAGAGCAGCTTGCAATCCCCTTCCCTTCCTCTCCCCACAACCAGGGGTTTTTTTTGAGCAGGAACACACAGGAACAAAGTTCTGGTTGGCTTGGTTTCAGGAGGTGTGGCCTAATATGCAAATGAGTTCTTGTTGGGCTTTTTCTACCAAAAAGCCTGTGTGAAACCATGGTGATGTCAGGGAGTGTGGCCTGATATGCAAATGAGTCCCTGCTGGACTTCTTCTACCAAAAAAGCCTGTGTGAAACCATGGTGATGTCAGGGGATGTGGCCTAATATGCAAATGAGTCCCTGCTGGATTAATTCTACCAAAAAAGCCTGTGTGAAACCATGGTGATGTCAGGGGATGTGGCCTGATATGCAAATGAGTTTCTGCTGGGCTTTTCTAAAAAAAAAAGCCCTGCCCACAACACACACCCTGTGAGGAAGGCGGGGCAGAGAGAGCTCTTTCGAGAACTGCTCAGGAGAGAACAGCTCTGCTGAGAACTTGTGGCTGACCCAAGGTCACACTGGCAGCTGCGTGTGGAGGAGGAGGGGGGGGATTAGTCCTAGTTCTCCCAGATTAGAGTGTACACACGTAACCACTACACCAAACTGACTCTCAGCTGTTTTAGTAACCACAGCTGTCTTCCCAGTGGGAGAGGACTGAAAGGGTCCCCCTTTGACTTCGTGATACTCTAGCAAAAGAGAAAGGCTCCAGTTCAGAGCACACTGCCAGGTCATTGGGGGGTGGGGGGAGGATGGTGAACCATTCCAGCGGTGCGGTGCGGGGGGACATGGAGAACAAGGATTGCTGGGATGAATGATTGCAGGCAATGGTAAGTAGCAGAGGGAAAGAAGAAGAAGAAAAGAAAGAAATTTGATGTATCCCGCCCTACACTCTGAATCTCAGAGCGGTCACAATCTCCTATATCTTCTCCCCGCACAACAGATACCCTGTGAGGTAGGTGGGGCTGAGAGAGCTCTTACAGCAGCTGCCCTTTCAAGGACAACTCTGCAAGCGCTATGGCTAATCCAAGGCTACTTGAATCCTATTTTGTTCTACTGCTTCAGACCAAGAGGGCTGCCCACCTGGATCTACCAAGGCCATTCCAGCAGCTGCAGGTGGAGGAGTGGGGAATCAAACCCGGTTCTCCCAGATAAGAGATCTCTGGCTGACCCAAGGCCATCCCAGCAGATGCAAGTGGAGGAGGGGGGAATCAAACCCGGTTCTCCCAGATAAGAGAGCTGTGGCTGACCCAAGGCCATTCCAGCAGGTGCAAGTGGAGGAGGGGGGAATCAAACCCGGTTCTCCCAGAAAAGAGAGCTCTGGCTGACCCAAGGCCATTCCAGCAGCTGCAAGTGGAGGAGTGGGGAATCAAACCTGGTTCTCCCAGATAAGAGTCCGCACACTTCACCACCACACCAAACTGACTCTCACCCAAACTGGCTCAGGAGCAAAGCAGAATGATTTGGGTTTGGGGCAGCCCATCAGCCTGAGCATCTCGTCCCTGCTAATGCCAAATGCCCCCTGTGCCTAGGACATTGTGCAGGGGGTTGGACTAGATGACCCTGGAGGCCCCTTCCAACTCTAGGATTCTAGGTGTGAGTTCTAATGCTGCACCTGTCTTCTAGCTTGCTGTTGATCAGCTGTATTTTGGGGGTGGGGGTGAATTTAAACTTTGCCCTATTTCTCTTTTTCCCCCCTCAACTGGGAGGGAACAGGAAGGCCTTTGGTGGCTGATTTCTGGGTGCTGAACTCATGTCTCTGCCCCTTGACCTTCTTTGAGCTTTCTTCCTACACCAGGAGCGAGGACCGGACGCTGAACATCTCTGTGAGGGAGGGGAGTTTCGAGGGGAGTGTCCCGTGAGTGAACTGTGGAGGTATCAGGGTGACATAGTCGGAGTGACTGTTCTTGTAATCCTGGAGGATTAAGATGTTGATCTCTCCATTTTGTGCCTATTATATCCATTTGACTTCAGGGTATGACTGTATCTGTCCTGGATCTCTAACCTACTTTTTTTCATAGCAATCACAAACCAACTTGTTCAGCTTCCTTATAAAATGTACGTAGGAGGCAGTCCCTCCACCACTGCTGGTCCGTCTTAAGAACATAAGAGAAGCCTTGTTGGGTCAGGCCAGTGGCCCCTCCAGTCCAACACTCTGTGTCACATAAGAACAGAAGAGAAGCCCTGTTGGATCAGGCCAGTGGCCCATCCAGTCCAACACTCTGTGTCACATAAGAACATAAGAGAAGCCATGTTGGATCAGGCCAATGGCCCCTCCAGTCCAACGCTCTGTGTCATATAAGAACATAAGAGAATCCCTGTTGGGTCAGGCCAGTGGCCCATCCAGTCCAACACTCTGTGTCACATAAGAACATAAGAGAAGCCCTGTTGGATCAGGCCAATGGCCCATCCAGTCCAACGCTCTGTGTCACATAAGAACATAAGAGAAGCCATGTTGGGTCAGGCCAGTGGCCCATCCAGTCCAACGCTCTGTGTCACATAAGAACATAAGAGAAGCCATGTTGGGTCAGGCCAGTGGCCCCTCCAGTCCAACGCTCTGTGTCACATAAGAAACATAAGAGAAGCCCTGTTGGATCAGGCCAGTGGGCCCCTCCAGTCCAACACTCTGTGTCACATAAGAACATAAGAGAAGCCCTGTTGGATCAGGCCAGTGGCCCCTCCAGTCCAACACTCTGTGTCACATAAGAACATAAGAGAAGCCCTGTTGGATCAGGCCAGTGGCCCCTCCAGTCCAACACTCTGTGTCACATAAGAACATAAGAGAAGCCATGTTGGATCAGGCCAGTGGCCCCTCCAGTCCAACACTCTGTGTCACATAAGAACATAAGAGAAGCCCTGTAGGCCAGTGGCCCCTTCCAGTCCACACTTGTGTCACATAAGAACATAAGAGAAGCCCTGTTTGGATCAGTGCCAGTGGCCCCTCCAGTCCAACACTCTGTGTCACAATAAGAACATAATAGAAGCCCTGTTGGATCAGGCCCAGTGGCCCCTCACAGTCCAGACACACTGTGTCAAATAAGAACATAAGAGAAGCCCTGTGGATCAGGCCAGTGGCCCCTCCAGTCCAACACTCTGTGTCACATAAGAACATAAGAGAAGCCCTGTTGTATCAGGCCAGTGGCCCCTCCAGTCCAACACTCTGTGTCACATAAGAACATAAGAGAAGCCCTGTTGGATCAGGCCAGTGGCCCCTCCAGTCCAACACTCTGTGTCACATAAGAACATAAGAGAAGCCATGTTGGATCAGGCCAGTGGCCCCTCCAGTCCAACACTCTGTGTCACATAAGAACATAAGAGAAGCCCTGTTGGATCAGGCCAGTGGCCCCTCCAGTCCAACACTCTGTGTCACATAAGAACATAAGAGAAGCCCTGTTGGATCAGGCCAGTGGCCCCTCCAGTCCAACACTCTGTGTCACATAAGAACATAAGAGAAGCCCTGTTGGATCAGGCCAGTGGCCCCTCCAGTCCAACACTCTGTGTCACATAAGAACATAAGAGAAGCCCTGTTGGATCAGGCCAGTGGGCCCCTCCAGTCCAACACTCTGTGTCACATAAGAACATAAGAGAAGCCCTGTTGGATCAGGCCAGTGGCCCCTCCAGTCCAACACTCTGTGTCACAGAAGAACATAAGAGAAGCCCTGTTGGAATCAGGCCAGTGGCCCCTCCAGTCCAACACTCTGTGTCACAGAAGAACATAAGAGAAGCCATGTTGGATCAGGCCAGTGGCCCCTCCAGTCCAACACTCTGTGTCACATAAGAACATAAGAGAAGCCCTGTTGGATCAGGCCAGTGGCCCCTCCAGTCCAACACTCTGTGTCACATAAGAACATAAGAGAAGCCATGTTGGATCAGGCCAGTGGCCCCTCCAGTCCAACACTCTGTGTCACATAAGAACATAAGAGAAGCCATGTTGGATCAGGCCAATGGCCCCTCCAGTCCAACACTCTGTGTCACATAAGAACATAAGAGAAGCCATGTTGGATCAGGCCAGTGGCCCATCCAGTCCAACACTCTGTGTCACATAAGAACATAAGAGAAGCCCTGTTGGATCAGGCCAGTGGCCCATCCAGTCCAACACTCTGTGTCACATAAGAACATAAGAGAAGCCATGTTGGATCAGGCCAGTGGCCCATCCAGTCCAACACTCTGTGTCACATAAGAACATAAGAGAAGCCATGTTGGGTCAGGCCAGTGGCCCATCCAGTCCAACACTCTGTGTCACATAAGAACATAAGAGAAGCCATGTTGGGTCAGGCCAGTGGCCCATCCAGTCCAACACTCTGTGTCACATAAGAACATAAGAGAAGCCATGTTGGATCAGGCCTGTGGCCCCTCCAGTCCAACACTCTGTGTCACATAAGAACATAAGAGAAGCCATGTTGGATCAGGCCAGTGGCCCATCCAGTCCAACACTCTGTGTCACATAAGAACATAAGAGAAGCCATGTTGGATCAGGCCAGTGGCCCATCCAGTCCAACACTCTGTGTCACATAAGAACATAAGAGAAGCCATGTTGGATCAGGCCAGTGGCCCCTCCAGTCCAACACTCTGTGTCACATAAGAACATAAGAGAAGCCATGTTGGATCAGGCCAGTGGCCCATCCAGTCCAACACTCTGTGTCACATAAGAACATAAGAGAAGCCCTGTTGGATCAGGCCAGTGGCCCATCCAGTCCAACACTCTGTGTCACATAAGAACATAAGAGAAGCCATGTTGGATCAGGCCAGTGGCCCATCCAGTCCAACACTCTGTGTCACATAAGAACATAAGAGAAGCCATGTTGGGTCAGGCCAGTGGCCCATCCAGTCCAACACTCTGTGTCACATAAGAACATATGAGAAGCCATGTTGGGTCAGGCCAGTGGCCCATCCAGTCCAACACTCTGTGTCACATAAGAACATAAGAGAAGCCATGTTGGATCAGGCCAGTGGCCCCTCCAGTCCAACACTCTGTGTCACATAAGAACATAAGAGAAGCCATGTTGGATCAGGCCAGTGGCCCATCCAGTCCAACACTCTGTGTCACATAAGAACATAAGAGAAGCCCTGTTGGATCAGGCCAGTGGCCCATCCAGTCCAACACTCTGTGTCACATAAGAACATAAGAGAAGCCATGTTGGGTCAGGCCAGTGGCCCATCCAGTCCAACACTCTGTGTCACATAAGAACATAAGAGAAGCCATGTTGGGTCAGGCCAGTGGCCCATCCAGTCCAACACTCTGTGTCACATAAGAACATAAGAGAAGCCTTGTTGGGTCAGGCCAATGGCCCATCCAGTACAACGCTCTGTGTCACATAAGAACATAAGAGAAGCCATGTTGGGTCAGGCCAGTGGCCCATCCAGTCCAATGCTCTGTGTCACATAAGACAAGCCATGTTGGATCAGGCCAGTGGCCCATCCAGTCCAACGCTCTGTGTCACATAAGAACATAAGAGAAGCCATGTTGGGTCAGGCCAGTGGCCCATCCAGTCCAACACTCTGTGTCACATAAGAACATAAGAGAAGCCATGTTGGATCAGGCCAATGACCCATCCAGTCCAACACCCTGTGTCACACAGTGGCCAAAAAACCAAGTGCTATCAGGAGGTTCATCAGTGGGGCCAGGACACTAGAAGCCCTCCCACTGTGGCCCCCTCCCCAAGCACCAAGAAGACAGCATCACTGCCCCATACACAAGAACATAAGAGAAGCCATGTTGGATCAGGCCAATGGCCCATCCAGTCCAACACTCTGTGTCACACAGTGGCCAAAAAATCCAAGTGCCATAAGGAGGTCCACCAGTGGGGCTAGAAGTCCTCCCACTATGCCCTTCCCAAGCACCAAGAATACAGAGCATCACTTGCCCCAGACAGAAAGTTCCAACAATACGCTGTTGCTAATAGCCACTGATGGACCTCTGCTCCACATGCTTATCCAATCCCCTCTTGAATCAGGCTATTCTTGTAGCCGCCACCACCTCTTGCAGCAGTGAATTCAATGCGTTAATCACCCTTTGGGTGAAGAAGGACTTCCTTTTAACAGTTCTAACCTGACTGCTCAGCAATTTCATTGAGCGCCCACGAGTTCTTGTATTGTGAGAAAGGGAGAAAAGGTACTTCTTTCTCTACCTTCTCTATGGCTGACCCAAGGCCATTCCAGCAGCTGCAAGTGGAGGAGTGGGGAATCAAACCTGATTCTCCCAGATAAGAGTCCATACACTTAACCACCACACCAAACTGGATTCAAGTCCAGCAGCACCATAGAGAACAAGACTTTGGGAGCTTCTGAGGGTCGCAGCTTCCAGTTTATAGTGTGGAGGAATAAATGACCCCTTAGTTACTGCATATAACTAAGGTGCATACAGTCCTCTCGGAGTGAGTCTAAGACCTCAGCCAGCTGTTCCTTTTAGCACAGGAGAGAGAACCAGAGGAAGGGAAGGCCCTGTCTTTCTTATTTGCAGACTTCCCCACAATGAATCTGGTCTGGAACGGAGTGTGTACAGTCTTCTTCACATGGATCCATGTTTGGAAACGTGTGTAGGATTCCCAAGTCCAATTCTAGAAATATCTGGGGACTTTGGGAGTTGAGCCAGGAGAATTTGGGGATGGAGCCAGGAGAAAGGTTGTCACAAGCATAATTGAACTCACATTTAAGGGGCCTGCACACCTTTTCAATGCCTTCCCTCCGTTGGAAATAATGAAGGATGGGGGCACCTTCTTTTGGGACTCCTAGAACTGGACCCCTCGGTCCAATCTTTTTGAAACTTGGAGGGTCTTTTGAGGAGAGGTGTTGGATGCTGTGTTGCAAATTTGGTGCCTCTATCTCAAAACACAGCCCCCCAGAGCCCCAGATACCTACGGATCAATTCTCCATTATACCCTATGGGAATTAGTCTCCATAGGGAATAATGAGGGCCCAGCAGACATTCCCCCCCCCCCTGCCTTCTGATGACCCTGAAGCGGGGGGAGGGCCTCCAAACCGGGGGATCCCCTGCCCCCACCTGGGGATTGGCAACCCTAAACGTGTGTCTTCCTGACCAGATACAGGAATGGCTGTCCCTCAACTGGACCATTGCATCTGTACTAGCCCTTCAGCTTTGGCTTCTGTTTCAAAGCAGATGTTGCACAGAAAGAGAGCTTTTGTGTGCCAGGGACACCCAACATGGGAGCCATTTTGTGATTGGCTCTGCCTCCTGCAACAGCCATTTTGTAATTCTGCCCACTGGCTTTTGTCAGAATTTTGTCAGAAGGTTTCATAGGCTCAAAAAAGCTGGAGACCCTGAACTCTATGGCGGGAAGCAGGGCCGGATTAACAACTAGGCCAAATAGGCACTCGCCTATGGGCCCCCATGCCTTTAAGGGCCCCGGGCTGACTCCCCCCCCAATTTCCCCCCTGCTTGCAGCCCTCCCAGCCTGCAAGTGCAGCTAGCAACTGAGCCGCTCTTTGCCCGACTTGCCTGGTGCGGTTGCTACTGGCGTCATCACCAAGTTTGCCTCTCTCTGAATCTCCCCCCAGCTTTGTCAAAGGGGCTTTTGAGAAGGGGTCTGCCAGCTGCAGCGGGGGCCCTGAGAAGCAGGGCGGTCGTTCCAGCTCAGAGATAATTTGCAAGGGGGGCCCTGAGATTTTGACTGCCTAGGGGCCCCCACAGGTTTTAATCCGGCACTGGTGGGAAGTAAGAGGCTGATGCCACAAACAGCTTCCTTCCCCACTCCCGATTGGACAACTTTAAGTCTTTCCAAACTTCAAAAGAGTGGCATACCACTAAAGTGGGCATCCTTCACTCCCTGTCTTGCCAAAGAGGACTCTGCGCTCCTTATTTCTTTGCAGTGACATGTCTCCTTTCTAGTTGGGTTCCCTACAGTAATGAGTAACCTGCCGTTTCCAAATCCCCCCCCCCTCAGTCCTCTTTTATCTTTGCAGCGAGCTGTTCTTGCATACTAAAACTAAATTAATATTTAGAAGTTTCCAGCGAGAGTGAAACGCTGTTTCATCCGGCAAAGAACGGTTGGTGCGGGGGCTTGGAAAGCATTTATGTTTTCTCTAGGAGGGGGCGACGCATCCCTTGGAAGTGAGACCAACTTCCACCTGAAGCAAAGAGACGCCCTTTTGAATTTGCCTCTTTGCAAATGGAGGCGCTCCTAATGAGCCGGCAGCCGTTGCCTGAGAAGACAGAAAGCCAATTAACTGTCTTTAAAACGATGTGTTCATTAGCATGAAAATAAAGCAAAACTTTTTAGAAGATAATTGCATTTTTTTTAACATATACAGGAGGAGAGGTATTCCTGATCTGTGACTATCTCATAAATATGCATTAGCATACAAATCATTTGAAAGGCCTCCTTCCATTCACGAGCTCCACATACCCCCAAGTAGGCGAAGCGTCTCTGAGAGTGACAAGAACCCCCAAGCAACCCCTCTTCCTTGGCTAGACCCCCCCCCCCCCAAACAAATGCTCTGCAAAACAGAACTTGCACCAGCGATGCCCCAAACCACCCATCCCTCGTGCTGCCAGGATGCGGAAAAGGAAGAAAATGTAGTTTGGTGGGGGGGGGGCTTGGTTGAAAGGGACAGCGTCAGATCTCAGAGGCTAAACAAGGGTCAGTCCTGCTTAAGTCCTTGGATGGGAGACCACAGAGGAAGTCCAGGATTGCTACGCGTGAACATCTGAAGCTGCCTTCTACTGAATCAGACCCCCTTCGGTCCATCCAAGTCAGTCTTGTCTACTCAGACTGGCAGCGGCTCTCCAGGGTCTCCAGCTGAGGTTTTTCATGCCTCCTTGCCTGGACCCTTTTGAGTTGGAGATGCCGGGGATTGAACCTGGGACCTCCTGCTTACCAAGCAGATGCTCTACCACTGAGCCACCGTCCCTCCCCAAACCCAGAGGCAGGCAAGGGCAAACCACCCGTGTTTGTCACTAGCCTTGACCTGGGTTGCCCAAGCTAACCTGACCTTGTCAGATCTCAGAAGCTCCGCAGGGTCAGCCGCAGTTAGTAGTTGTTGGGGGACCGCCAAAGAAGTCCAGGGTTGCTGCACAGAGGCAGGCAAGGGCCAACTACCTCTGAACGTTGCTTGCCTTGGAAACCCCATGAGGGGTCACCAAAGCCAGTTTGGTGTAGTGGTGAAGTGTGCGGACTCTTATCTGGGAGAACCGGGTTTGATTCCCCACTCCTCCACTTGCACCTGCTGGAATGGCCTTGGGTCAGCCATAGCTCTGGCAGAAGTTGTCCTTGAAAGGGCAGCTGCTGTGAGAGTCTTCTCAGCCCCACCCACCTCACAGGGTGTTTGTTGTGGGGGAGGAAGGTAAAGGAGATTGTGAGCCGCTCTGAGACTCTTTGGAGTGGAGGGTGGGATATAAATCCAATATCTTCTTCTACCTCACAGGGTATCTGTTGTGGGGGAGGAAGGTAAAGGAGATTGTGAGCTGCTCTGAGACTCTTCGGAGTGGAGGGCGGGATATAAATCCAATATCTTCATCTACCTCACAGGGTGTCTGTTGTGGGGGAGGAAGGTAAAGGAGATTGTGAGCCGCTCTGAGACTCTTCGGAGTGGAGGGCGGGATATAAATCCAATATCTTCATCTACCTCACAGGGTGTCTGTTGTGGGGGAGGAAGGGAGAGGAGATTGTGAGCTGCTCTGAGACTCTTCGGAGTGGAGGGCGGGATATAAATCCAATATCTTCTTCTTCTTCTTCTTCTTCTTCTTCTTCTTCTTCTTCTTCTTCTTCTTCTTCTTCTTCTTCTTCTTCTTCTTCTTCTTCTTTTCTTCTAAGGTTGGTTGTGACTTCAGGGTATTTTTTGCTACAAAAAAGGATAGAAGGGGGGAACAAAACTCAACCTGAAATATACTGAGAATGCTGCAAGGGTCAAGCTACAATCGAGCAAATATTATCAAAATTAATATTTATTATTTGGTGTACACAAGAGTAAAATTAAAAGCAGAGGGCCTGCATATCAGGCTGCATTAAGAGTCAGAGAGAGCTTTACGTAAGTTGTAATAATTTCCCAAACACCGCGATGAACTTGTCAAATGACATCAACTGTGTTTGGGAAATTATTCTAGTTTATGTAAAGCTCTCTCTCTGACTCTTAATGCAGCCTGATATTCAGACCCTCTGCTTTTAATTTTACCGTCGCGTATGCCACATCATAAATAATTATGACCACCACCATTGGGGTGCCAAAATGGGGCCAGCTGGGTTGCTCAGAAATACAAGCGGGAGGAGGTGGTGAATTTATACCCCACCCTTTAGAAGAAGAATTATTGCAGATTTATACCCCGCCCTTTCTCTGAATCAGAGACTCAGAGCCGCTTACAATCTTCTATATCTTCCTCCCCCACAACAGACACCCCGTGAGGTGGGTGGGACTGAGACAGCTCTGACAGAAGCTGCCCTTTCAAGGACAACCTCTGCGATTGCTATGGCTGACCCAAGGCCATTCCGGCAGGTGCAAGTGGAGGAGTGGGGAATCAAACCCGGTTCTCCCAGATAAGAGTCCGCACACTTCACCACTACACCAAACTGGCTCTACTCAGAGTCTCAGAGCGGCTCACAATCACCTTCCTTTCCTTTCCCCAAAACAGACACCCTGTGAGGCAAGTGGGACTGAGAGAGCTCTGGGGCTCTTTAGCTTGGAGAAATGTCAACTTTGGGGTGACATGATAGAGGTTTACAAGATTATGCATGGGTTGCAGAAAGCAGAGAAAGAAGTCCTTTTCTCCCTTTTTTCACAATACAAGAACTTGTGGGCATTCAATGAAATTGCTGAGCAGTCGTGTTAGAACGGATAAAAGGAAGTCCTTCTTCACCCAAAAGGTGATTAACATGTGGAATTCTCTGCCACAGGAGATGGCGGCGGCTACAAGCATAGCCAGCTTCAAGAGGGTATTGGATAAAAATATGGAGCAGAGGTCCATCAGTGGCTATTAGCCACAGTGTATTGTTGGAACTGTCTGGGGCAATGATGTTCTGTACTCTTGGTGCTTGGCGGGGGGGCAAAGTGGAAGGACTTCTAGCCCCAATTGTGAGCCCTCCTGATGGCACTTGGGTTTTTTGTTTTGTTTTTGGCCATTGTGTGACACAGAGTGTTGGACTGGATGGGCCATTGGCCTTATCCAACAGGGCTTCTCTTATGTCCTTATGTGACACAGAGTGTTGGACTGGATGGGCCATTGGCCCGATCCCACAAGGCTTCTCTTATGTTCTTATGTGACACAGAGTGTTGGACTGGATGGGCCATTGGCCTGATCCAACAGAGCTTCTCTTATGTTTTTATGTGACACAGAATGTTGGACTGGATGGGCCATTGGCCTGATCCAACAGGGCTTCTCTTATGTTCTTATGTGACACAGAACGTTGGACTGGATGGGCCATTGGCCTGATCCAACAGGGCTTCTCTTATGTTCTTATGTGACACAGAATGTTGGACTGGATGGACCACTGGCCTGATCCAACAGGGCTTCTCTTATGTTCTTATGTGACACAGAGTGTTGGACTGGATGGGCCATTGGCCTGATCCAACATGCCTTCTCTTATGTTCTTATGTGACACAGAGTGTTGGACTGGATGGACCACTGGCCTGATCCAACAGGGCTTCTCTTATGTTCTTATGTGACACAGAATGTTGGACTGGATGGACCACTGGCCTGATCCAACAGGGCTTCTCTTATGTTCTTATGTGACACAGAGTGTTGGACTGGATGGGCCATTGGCCTGATCCAACAGGGCTTCTCTTATGTTCTTATGTGACACAGAATGTTGGACTGGATGGACCACTGGCCTGATCCAACAGGGCTTCTCTTATGTTCTTATGTGACACAGAGTGTTGGACTGGATGGACCACTGGCCTGATCCAACAGGGCTTCTCTTATGTTCTTATGTGACACAGAGTGTTGGACTGGATGGACCACTGGCCTGATCCAACAGGGCCTTCTCTTATGTGACACAGAGTGTTGGACTGGAGGGGCCACTGGCCTGATCCAGCAGGGCTTCTCTTATGTTCTTATGTGACACAGAGTGTTGGACTGGATTTGCCATTGGCCTGATCCAACAGGGCTTCTCTTATGTTCTCTGTGCCTTTCCTTCCGTTGTCCTTTTTGACCTTTTTCTAGCGCCTTTTGAATCCAACCACCCTTTTCCTTTTGTTCTCTCTCTCTTGTATAATAAAACTTTTTAAAAACTTTTTTTTTTTGCTTCTCTTAGTCTCATTTATTTCTCTGGGGCAGATGAGGATGAGCGGCCATGTTGGCCTTTTTTGCAGCACTAGAAAAGAACAGGAGTGCAGGAGCACCGTTAAGACTAAAAAAAAAAAGTGGGATTTATTGTTTTTAGTCTTTTTTTGTAACTCACAAAAACTCCTCCTTTTCCATAATTTTTGAAGGCTTTACTGGACTTTTGCTCTTTTCTACTTTCTCTGGAATGTTTCTCTTTTTCTTCTTCACATGCCAGACTGAACAGGTGCTGCAGATTTACTTATATTGTCAAGGATTTCTACCCTGTCCCTTGGCCTATTACTCTAGTTCTATGCTAGAAGGCTACCTTCTCAGCGGATGAGTCTAGATGTTCTAAGGAGATCCTGGGTGGTGGTGCCACTGCCATGCTTTCCAAGGCACCCCTTGCTCAAAGGGAGTTTCCAGCAGGGAAAGACATCATTTCCCCCCTTCTTACCACAACATGGAGAACCTCAAGAGCTTGAAGGATTCCCTCAGTAGGAGTCAAAGTCCTATTTTCACAAGGCTTTTGTGAAGGGCCAGTTCTTGGAGGCCCATGGCCGGAGCGTGGGAGGATGCCATGTAGGTGGCTGCCTAGGGCACCACATGCCCTACAGGGCGCTGTTGGGTGCCCCTTCCCCGTGCGTCAGCTGGCGCAGTGCTGCCTCTTTCGCCCACCGAAGACTCAGGCGGAAGAAAGAGGCAGCTTGGCCTTGCTCCTTGAAATTTTACAGATATGTTTTGAACCTTGTTGGTCTTCTATGAATGTATTGTAAAGATTGGGTTCCAGTGATAAAGAAGCCTCCAAACTGAAGAAAGACGGATGAAACGTCTTGATATCTAGAACAGACATCTTTGGAAGGGCTTCCTTTAGTTCTATGAACTAAATACTGGAATATTGTTTCTCCTTTGTGATTGGAAAGACTGTTTTTGAACTGTCTTCTGTGAATGTCTTTTTGCTGCATGCTCTTGTTTATTTGAACTTCTATGTGCAAGCTTTGTCAGAACACCACTGACCTCTACGTTACACTGTCTGGTTGTTTAAAATTTATGGCGTCTCTTAGTGGTTTTTTTATTTCTACCCCTGCAAGGGAAGGCAGCTTGAGAGTAAGGCAGAGGCACAGAGCCGCCTCTTTCGCCTGCCTGGGATCGGGCGGATGAAAGAGATGGTGCTGTGGCGACCCCCTCCCCGCCATCAGCGTGGGGGTCTTTAAATGGGACAGAGGAGGCAGATCAGCCACTGCTGCCGCTTCTCTGCCTAGCGGGGAGGTGGCAGAAGCAGCCCCATTTCCCCCCCTGTTAAAACCTCCCATGGGGGCAGGGACAGGGGGCGTGGGTGGGGCGGCGACCTGGGGTGACACAAACCCCAGTGCCGCCCCAAAGCACTTGAACTTGCTGAATAACTTGCCACTCAATAAACCAACCGTTTCCTTTACAGTCAAGACAATGGCCCATTGGCAAAGTTCAGGAAGGCTTTATTGTGTGCACAAGTCACTTATTAATCCCCAGGTACAATGCCGAATCCGCTGTACTCATGTTCTCTCCGTGGTCTTATCGAGGCCTGCTTCACAAGACTTCTCTCCCCCCCCCCCCCCCCCCGCCCACCTTTCACAGTTTGCTTCATCCACCGGTATCACTGACGATTTGGATTTGAACCCTGCTTGAACAAGACTTTGCCCTGGAGCAAACAATCTTAACCCTTCCAAAGAAGGCAGTCATTTTCATCAGGACTCTGGGACGATAGGAGACGCTTTTGCCCGCCGAATTTGCTAGCTAGCAATGCGCAGCAATGGGGCAGTCGCGTTTTCTGGGTGGGAGAACTTCAAAGGGGGGTTGGCGGTGTCTCCAAACTCTTTTGGGGTTCTGAATGATGCCATGAAATGTTTCTCAGACATTAGATTTCAAGGCCTCTGTTGAGAGCTGGAAGGAGGAGTGAGGGAAATAACGGGAGAATCCTTCCTTTGTAGGGTTGCCATGTTCAGTTCAAGAAATATCTGGGGACTTTGGGGTAAAGCCAGGAGCAAGGGTGTGACAAGCATAATTGAACTCCAGAGGGAGTTCTGGCCATCACATTGAAAAGGGACCACACACCTTTTTAAATGCCTTCCCTCCACTGGAAATAATGAAGGATAGGGCACCTTCTTTGGGGGCTCATAGAATTGGACCTCCTCGCCCAATCTTTTTGAAACTTGGAGGGTATTTTGGGGAGAGGCATCAGGTGTTATGCTGCAAATTTGGTGCCTCTACCTTGACAAACAGACCCCCAGAGCCCCAGATACCCACAGATCAATTTTCCATTATATTATATGGAAATCAGTCTCCATAAGGAATAACGGAGTGCCCAGCAGACATTTCCCTTCCCCTCCCCCTGCTTTCTGATGACCCTGAAGCGGGGAGGGGGAGGGCCTCCAAACCGGGGTATCCCCTGCCCCCACCTGGGGATTGGCAACCCTCTTTGTTTGACATTCCCACCTTGGACTGATTTGTGATGTACAATTGCTAACTCTGTTCTCTGCATTAGATGGTACAGTTTTTATTACTGGTAGCTCCTGACAAGAGGTGCTCAAACCATTTTCTAATCAAGGAGGAGCAGGAGAAGTTGGATTTATACCCTGCCCTGCCTCTGAATCAAGAGTCTCAGAGCAGCTCACAATCTCCTTTATCTCCTTCCCCACAACAGACACCCAGTGAGGTGAGTGGGGCTGAGAGAGCTCCCCCCAGAAACTGCCCTTTCAAGGACAACTTCTATGAAAGCTATGGCTGGCCCACGGCCATTCCAGCAGGTGCAAGTGGAGGAGTGGGGAATCAAACCTGGTTCTCCCAGATGAGAGTCCACGCACTTCACCACTACACCAGAACTCCCCCCTCCCAGGAGGGGGGAAACACAGGAGGCCTGGTTGACTCAACTGCCTTCCAAAAAGCTGCAGTTAATTTTTATTGCCTCCTGGCTTTGGGGCTTTAAAGGAAGATAAATTCCAAAGAGCTCTCCATGGCCTGCTCTCGCATAGCTAACATTTGCATTCTCCGGGTGTTTGTCTGGAGCTGATCCCTCTCCAATTCCGCTCCCTGTGCAAACTCCATGGGTTTTTTTTTTTCACCTGGCCACCTTCTCAAGGATCAGTGGCTCCATCAAAGGTTAGGCGAAGGCCGGCTGGATTCCTCCCCAGCTGTTTGCACAGCCTTTCCGTTTACTGTGCTCATGCAAGCCTGCACTTCGTGAGATCCCGCTGTTTGTCCTGCATTAGACCTGTTTGCCGAAACACCTCGGAGAATCCAGTCGAGGGACTGCCTGTCTAAACACTGTGTCCCATCTGTCAATCAATAACACCAATCAGTTTCCTGATACAAACAGCAAACTCTGCCAAAGCCAATATTTGCCCAAACTTTTACTGACTCTCGGCGTTTGTCTATTTCTTTCTTTCTTTTCGGTGGGAAAAAAAAGGCATTTGAACAGACATTTTGTGCGGAGAATGCTCTTTGCTTAATGGTTAACTCTGAGCAAACAGAACCTATAATTCCAGATGATGGAAGGAACAGAAAACAAACAGCGTCTTTATTGCACCACCTTTGAAAAGAAAATGAGTTGGGGGGGGGGATTTGCATAAACAGAGCCGCTCTTCTGTGTTAACACAGACCCTTGTTATCTTTAAAAAGGTAAAACCTCCACCCTGCTAAGACAGCCTTCCCCATCCCTGCTTGACCTCCAGGTTTGAGGTTGTGTTTACACAGGATCTTGCAGCCTCGAAGCCCTCTTTGAGGTCCCTGCCCATGAAGGGAGCAGCCGAGGGAGAAAAGGTAGGAGGCTATAGGGATTACTTGTGTATTTAATTCATTTGGGCCCCTGCCTGTCTCTCCTGCGGGGACCCAAAGAGGCCAACATCCTCTGTTTCATCTTCACAACAACCCTGTGAGGTAGGCTAGGCTGAAAGGGTGTGACAGGCCTAAGGTCACCCAGCGAGCTTCCAGGACACAGAGGAGATTCCAAGGTGGATCTTCCAGATCCTAGCCTGGAGGGTGGCCAACCTTGCTTAACATAAGAGCCCCATAGAATAAATGTCGGATGTTTGAGAGCCACAAGACATGAACGTCAGATGTTTGAAGGGAGAGAGGGAGGAGGATAGATAGATCGATAGATAGATAGAGGAGGGAGAGATGGAAAGAAAGCAACTTTAAGTGCATTCTCCAAGCTGCAGGCTGACTTGTCTTGGAGAAGTGATTTAGAGAGAGAAATGCCTTATTTGAGCCAGCTGATGGGGTGATGGGAACTTTGTGAGCCACACAATATGTGTGAAAGAGGCCACATGTGGCTCCTGAGCCATAGTTTGGCCACTCCTGTCTTAGTCCAACACTACACCACATGTGCTCCAATTTAATTAATTCTTTGACTCATTTATTGACCACCTTTCTCACTGAGACTCAAGGTGAATCAGAGGGGATAGATAAAGAGAGAGGGGCAGACAAGGATATCAGAGACCTAGATTCAAATCCCCACGCTGTTGTGAAGCATCAGGGATAACATACCAGGAGGTAACAGGGACAGTTCTTCCGCTCTGGGTGGCCGTGTGGACTCTCACTGATGTTCCAGTTCAATAATTCCAACAGAAGATGGCGCCAGAGGAAAGCGGATGGATTCGGGTCCTCATTTTGCCCACTTCTCCCTGAGCCCTGGTTCAAGGGCAGATTTCTGAATTGCCCAGGGAGAAGTCTGTGTGTGCAACTGCAGAAAAAAAGGACATTTCTGGTCAAAACCTGTTTCGAGTTAGAGAGGTGGGCTTAAATTTTTCCTGTCCAACCTCCTAATATCACCAAATGATTCTGATCATCCCCCGATGTTTTAATTGTTCCAAATCCTCAGGCAAAATGGGAAGAACCTCTTCGAAAGCCTGATCGGAGTTTATTATAACCTCACTGGCATTTGCTTGGAACGGAGTCCTGCAGGGTTCGGACTGTGTCCCAGTTAACAGTTTGCTTGTGGATTAGAATATTTCTATCCCAGCTTTCCGCTTTAGCCAGACAGACCTTGCTTGCAAGCAGAGCGGATGCAGAAAAGACCCGCAGTTGCTGGCCCCAAAAATGCAGCAGCACCATATAAACCGATGGAAAAGGACATCCTGTCGACATGTTACAGAGTACAGGGCAGGGGTGGCCAAACTTGCTTTACATAAGAGCCACAAGGAATAAATGCCAGATGTTTGAGAGTTGCAAGACATGAGCATCAGAAGTTTGAGAGCTGCAAGACATGATTGTCAGATGTCTGAGAGATGGATGGATGGATGGATGGAAGGAAGGAAGGAAGGAAGGAAGGAAGGAAGGAAGGAAGGAAGGAAGGAAGGAAGGAAGGAAGGGAGGGAGGGAGGGAGGGGGTTTGGAGAGAGTGCCATAGAAACCACCTAACAAAGCAGCCATTTTCTCATCGAGAGTCAGTTTGGTGTAGTGGTTAAGTGTGTGGACTCTTATCTGGGAGAACCGGGTTTGATTCCCCACTCCTCCACTTGCAGCTGCTGGCATGGCCTTGGGTCAGCCAGAGCTCTTTTATCTGGGAGAACCGGGTTTGATTCCCCACTCCTCCACTTGCACCTGCTGGCATGGCCTTGGGTCAGCCGTAGCTCTGGCAGAGGTTGTCCTTGAAAGGGCAGCTGCTGTGAGAGCCCTCTCCAGCCCCACCCACCTCACAGGGTGTCTGTTGTGGGGGAGGAAGGTAAAGGAGATTGTGAGCCGCTCTGAGACTCTTTGGAGTGGAGGGCGGGATATGAATCCAATATCTTCAGCTACCTCACAGGGTGTCTGTTGTGGGGGGGAAGGTAAAGGAGATTGTGAGCCGCTCTGAGACTCTTTGGAGTGGAGGGCGGGATATGAATCCAATATCTTCATCTACCTCACAGGGTGTCTGTTGTGGGGGAGGAAGGGAAAGGAGATTGTGAGCCGCTCTGAGACTCTTCGGAGTGGAGGGCCGGATATAAATCCAATATCTTCTCCATGGGAGCTGGTCTAACATGGAGATCTGTTGAACAAGGCAAGAGTCAAGTTTCACCTTTAAGACCAACAAGGTTTTATTCAGAATGTAAGTTTTTGTGAATAAAACTTTGTTGGTCTGAAAGGTGCCACTTGACTCTCGCTTTGTTCTACTGCTTCAGGCCCACACGGCTGCCCACTTGGATCGATCTACTTGGAGAGTCCTTGCAATCCCGGGGAGATCTCCAGTTAGGTACCGCCTTGAGAGTGGCAGCTCCATCTGGATCGCCCCCCCCCCCCCCCACTGCTGCTTCTTCATTCTCTGGACTTGCAGATGCCTCCCTTGCGAAGAGAGGGCTGCTCACAAGGGCAGCACCGGAGGGAGGGCTGCTTCAGCAATTGAGTGGGCAGCAGGAAAGGCTGTGGATTAATTAGCGGGTGCTCATCAGAGGCAGTTAGGAGAGAGATGTCAGGTGGGGAGCTGCCGGGCTCTCCACGGAGGAGGACGAGGAAGAGGAGAAGGAGGAGGAAGAGGAGGAGGAGGAGGAGGAAGAAGAGGAGAAGGAGGATGAGAAGGAGGAGGAAAAGGAAAAGGAGGAAAAAAGGAGATGTCAGGTGGGGGGGCTGCCGGGCTCTCCGCGGAGGAGGAGGAGGAAGAGGAGAAGGAGGAGGAAGAGAAAGAGGAGGAGGAGAAGGAAGAAGAGGAGAAGGAGGAGGAAGAGGAAGAGGAGAAGGAGGAGGAGGAGAAGGAGGAGGAAGAGGAAGAAGAGGAGGAGGAGGAGAAGGAAGAGGAAGAGGAAAAGGAGGAGGAAGAGGAAGAAGAGAAGGAGAAGGAGGAAGAAGAGGAGGAGGAAGAAGAAGAGGAGGAGAAGGAGGAAGAAGAAGAGGAGGAGGAGGAAGAGGAGAAGGAGGAGAAAGAGAAGAAGAAGGAAAAAGAAGAAGAGGAGGAAGAATAGGAGGAGGAGGAAGAGGAGGAGGAAGAAAAGGAAGAAGAGGAGGAGAAGGAGGAAGAAGAAGAGGAAGAGGAGAAGGAGGAGGAAGAGGAGAAGGAGGAAAAAAGGAGATGTCAGGTGGGGGGGCTTCTGGGCTCTCCACGGAGGAGGAGGAAGAGGAAAAGGAGGAGGAGAAGGAAGAGGAGGAGAAGGAGGAGGAAGAGGAGAAGGAGGAAAAAGAGGAAGAGGAGGAGGAAGAGGAGGAGGAGGAGGAAGAGGAGGAGAAGGAGGAGGAAGAAGAGGAGGAGGAAGAAGAAAAGAAAAGAGGAAGAAGAGGAGGAGGAAGAGGAAGAGGAGAAGGAGGAGGAAGAGGAGGAGAAAGAGGAGAAGGAGGAAGAGGAGGAGGAGGAAGAGAGAGAAGGAAGAGGAGGAAGAGAAGGAGGAAGAGGAGGAGGGAAATGTTATCAGATTTGTGGAAAACACCAAACCAGGAGGGAGGGCTCACACTTAAGGAGGACATAAAATTCAGTTTGGCTCTTACAGGTTGGAAAGAGGGGCTGAAAGGAGCAAAATGCAGTTTACTGATGCCAACTTCTGTGTTCAGGCAAAAAAGGAATAAAGGAGAGGAGGGGGAAAAATCAGAAGAAGCAGGAGGAGGAGGAGGAAGATGAGGAGGAGGAGACTGGATTTATACCTGGAGGAGTCTCTGAGCATCTTACAAATCTCCTTTCCCTTCCCCTCCCTCCAACAGAAACCCAGTGAGGTAGGTGGGGCTGAGAGAACTCTGAAGAAGAAGAAGACTGTAGATTTATACCCCGCCCTTCTCTCTGAATAAGGGTCTCAGAGCATTTTATAATCTCCTTTAACTTCTTCCCCCACAACAGAACCCTGTGAGGTGGGTGGGGCTGAGAGAGCTCTCCCAGAAGCGGCCCTTTCAAGGACAACTCTGCCAGAGCTACGGCTGACCCAAGGCCATTCCAGCAGCTGCAAGTGGAGGAGTGGGGAATCAAACCCGCTTCTCCCAGATAAGAGTCTGCCCACTTAACCATTACACCAAACTGGTTCTCTACTGGAAGGAAGTGATCTACATGACCTCCGTGCTTTGTGTCACTTCACAATATTGAAAATGTGCTCTTGAGTGAGCCTTTGGGGAAGGTTTGGACTGGACTGAGAGCCAAAGTGTTTGGAGGCTTCTTTGTCACTGAAACCCTATTATTTTATTCAGTCAGTCTAGTATTTTTTGTGGGGGGGAGGTTGTCACGGCAGGATGCCTTTCCTGCACAGGATTTGCCCGCTGATGTAGCAAACGCAGCTGCAATAGAACAAAGTGTGAGTCCAGCAGGGCACCTTGAAGACCAACAAAGTTTAATTCTGGGGATAAGCAACGTTCTACTCCTTCAGACCAACGTGATGTCAGCAATCCGCCCTGAATCTATGCTATCGCAACTGATCTCCAAGTGATGGAGATCATTTCCCCTGGGGAAAATGGCTGCTTTGGAGGTTGTACTTGATGGCGTTCGACCATCCTGAGATCCTTCACCAGGCTCCACCCCCAAAAAACTCCAGGTATTTCCCAACCCAGCACTGGAAACCATCCCTAAGGTGTGTGCATTTGTGCATGCACTTCTACGCACATGTGTGTTAAGGTTGCCAGGTCTGGGTTGGAAAATAAACTGGAGACTTTGGGGGTGGAGCCAGAAGAGGGTGGAGCCAGAAGAGGGTGGAGTTTGGGGAGGGGCTTCAGCATGGTACTATGCCCTAGAGGCCCCCCTTCCAAGCAGCCCTTTTCTCCAGGGGAGCTGATCTCTGCCAGCTGGAGATCAGTTGTATAAGTGGGAGATCTCCAGGCCCCACCTGGAGGCTGGCAGCCTAGTGCATGTGCATACATGTGTGAGAGAGGAGCAGTGCTAGGGAAACCTGGCTTTGAAGGTGCGCTTAGGGAGCAGACCACTAGCCCACAATAAAAGCCTATCAGGGTGGCCAAACTTGCCTAATGTAAGAGCCACATAGAATAAATGTCAGATGGTTTGAGAGCTGCAAGACAGGATCGTCAGATGTGGAAGGAAGGGAGGGAGGGAGGGAGGGAGGGAGGGAGGGAGGGAGGGAGGGAGGGAGGGAGGAAGGAAGGAAGGAAGGAAGGAAGGAAGGAAGGAAGGAAGGAAGGAAGGAAGGAAGGAAGGAAGGAAGGAAGGAAGGAAGGAAGGAAGGAAGGAAGGAAGGAAGGAAGGGAGGTAAAAAGAAAGCAACTTTAATTTTAAATGCATTATCCAAGCTGCTGGCCAATGGGGTGGGAGGGGCTTCAAGAGCCACAAAATATGTGCGAAAGAGCCACATGTGGCTCCTGAGCCACAGTTTGCCCACCCTTGGCGTAGACCCCAAGCCCTCTCACGCACCAGCCTGCTGCCTTTTTTGCCTCTACAGCTCCATGGATGATTGTTGACCCAATAACTTTGCCATGTTTGAAGGAGCGGCAGAGTCGGCCCCCGCCTTCAGCTCAACAGCTGCACTTGACCCCAGCTGCCCCCCCCCTTCCCGAGCTCCATTCGGGCCCCGCCTGCGCCTGGCTGATGGATGGCTTCTCCTGTTGTGCTCCATGCGATCGCAACCCTGTTCTAATGCTAGTCAAACATCGTCGTGAACAGCCAAGCGCTGTGGCGGCCCTGTCGGGCGGGAGAGTCAATATTAGGCGAGCAAACAATGCAGACAAGGGGTTGCTATTTGCGTAGCTACGAGTGTTGGTGTGTTGTGCCGCAGCCGCCCGAGTGGAGTGGGGCACTTGGGAATGTGTTAAGAAGGAGAACGCATGGAGACAGCAGAGTCTCTCTCGACCCACAGATTTAAGGTTGCAATGGTTGGGAGGAGGATTTAGGGTAATTTAAATTTAATTTAATACTCAAATTTAGGGTAATTTAAATTTAATTTAATATTCAAATACTTTGGCCACCAAATAAGAAGGGAGCATTCCCTGGAGAAGATCCCGATGCTGGGAAAGACAGAAGGCAAAAGAAGAAAGGGATGGCAAAAGAGGAGATGGCTGGGCAGCGTAACTGATGTAACTAACACGAATTTGAGCAGACTTTGGAGGATGGTGGAAGACAGGAGGGCCTGGCGTGACTTGGTCCACGGGGTCGCAAAGAGTTGGACTCGACTGTGCGACTGAACAACAACAACAACAAATTTAATTTAATTTTTCATTTTCTATCCCACCCTATCCTGCAAGCAGGCTCAGAGCGGCTTACACCATTAAAACAACATTAAAATGAATCACTTCAAAAATCACATCAACACCACAAAAATATCGATCAGATTCGAGAGCAGTAGTCAGTACAACAAACCACACAACATCGTGCAGCCTGGAAGCTTCCAACACAGCTTGAGCACCTTGATGGTCGAATGCTGGGGGAGCGATGCCTTCACAGGATGCCTGCTGGATCAAGTAGAAGCCTGGCGGAAGAGATCCCTCTTACAGGCCCTGCAGAACCTGGCTATGTCCCGCAGGGCCTGGATCTCCAGCAGGAGCTCATTCCACCGGGTAGGGGCCTGGACCGAAAAGGCCCTGGCCCTCGTCGAAGCCAGTAGGGCGTCCCTAGGCTCAGGGATCACAAAAAAATGTTGTGTAGCTGACCGCGGTGCCTGGTGGGGGGGGCTGTAGGGTTGCCAATCCCCAGGTGGGGGCAGGGGATCCCCCGGTTTAGAGGCCCTCCCCCCACTTCAAAGTCGTCAGAAAGCGGGGGGAGGGGAGGGAAATGTCTGCCGGGAACTCTGTTATTCCCTATGGAGATTTATTCCCATAGAAAATCATGGAGAATTGATCTGCGGGTATCTGGGGCTCTGGGGGGACTGTTGTTTGAGGTAGAGGCACCAAATTTTCATTATAGCATCTAGTGCCTCTCCCCAAAATACTCCCCAGGTTTCAAAAAGATTGGACCAAGGGGTCCAATTCTATGAACCCCAAAAGAAGGTGCCCCATCCTTCGTTATTTCCTATGGAAGGAAGGCATTGAAAAGGTGTGCCATCCCTTTAAATGTGATGGCCAGAACTCCCTTTGGAGTTCAATTACGCTTGTCACAGCCTTGATCTTGGCTCCACCCCTAATGTCTCCTGGCTCCACCCCCAAAGTCTCCTGGCTCCACCCCTAAAGTCCCCAGATGTTTCTTGAATTGGACTTGGCAACCCTAGAGAGGTGGTCCAGAAGATGTGCAGGGTACATTTTCAAGCTCCAGATGGATGTCTGTTCTTTTAGACACCATTTTGTACCTGAAGCCTGGGTGAGGGGCACGAAGGTGGGGATTGGAAATGCACCCTTTTCTTTTCCTCCGCTCGTGGGTGCCACACCACCACGCCTCGTGAGCAGCGATCGTGCGCCTTTCCTGTAGGCCCGTCTTTGACCCTCCTCTTGCTGCCCACGCCCCCCCCGCTCCACACACCTTTTTTGTGTCAACGCACATGAGCAAACAGAGAGATGTTTAGCGAACAAAGAACCCACACTCATTCGACCAGAATCCTGACTGCAGCTTCTCTGGAGCTCAGAGTAAGGAATGCCGGCCACCGAGACTCGCTTTGGCTGGAAACGAGGTGTCCTTCACCCTGGTGAGAGAATCCTCTGGCTAGGCAGCCTTCTTTGGAGGGAGGGAGGGAGGGAGGGAGAGATCTGGGGTTTGCTATTTTCTTTTGGTTTTAATTTGGTATGTTTTAAAACTATTATTGTAAGCCTCCTTGAACCATGCAGGGGGTGGCTCAGTAGGAGAGCATCCGTATAATATAGTGGGTTCGTAGGCATTGAAGAGGCGAGGTGGTAGAGATAGGAAAGGAAAGGTCCCCTGTGCAAGCACCAGCCATTTCCAACTCTGGGGTGACGTCGCATCACAACGTTTTCACGGCAGACTTTTTACGGGGTGGTTTGCCGTTGCCTTCCCCAGTCATCTACACTTTCCCCCCAGCAAGCTGGGGACTCATTTGACCGACCTCAGAAGGATGGAAGGCTGAGTCAACCTGGAGCTGGCTACCTGAAAACCCAACTTCCGCCGGGGATCGAACTCAGGTGGTGAGCAGAGCTTAGGATGGCAGGACTGCAGCTTTGACCCTCTGCGCCCCAGGGCTCTTGTGGTAGTGATAACAAGCTGTTTATTGAGTACAGCATGGTGGGTGGCTTCACTAACTGAACTGGAGAATGGGATTTGCTGGGCCAACTGCATACAACACTGGATTCCCGCGCTGGCACGTGATTGGGTCATTCAAACCAGCCAGGGGCCTGTGATTGGAGCAGGGCAGTTGGGATTTGGATCCTCCTGCCCATTGTTTCCAGGTCCTCAAGCTCAGTCTGTCAGGCTCCAATGAGCCAGGCAGGAACACCATTTGGTAACACCTGGATTCACATACATAACAATCCGCTTGTAGGGTCACCAGAACCCCTGGTCTAGGTGGGGGTCTCCTGTTTTTGGGTGCTCCTCTCACCACCCAAAGTTCACCCCCTTACCTCATAGGAACCAGAAATAAACGTGATGTGTCCAGGTTACCCAGAAGTGACATGGGCACATCGGGTGGTGATGCTCTGGGTTTTGGGCAAAAATCTATGATCTGAAGCTAATTTTACCATAGAGTTTTGCCCAAAACCCAGAGTGGTCTCCACTTGGCATCCCTGAGATGCCTGCATCACTTCTGGGTGATGTGAGCCAATTGGCGGCTGCTCAAGCTTTTCTCTCCTATGAAGTCCAATGAGGAAAGGTTGAAGGAGCTGGGGATGTTTAGCCTGGAGAGGAGGCGGCTGAGAGGTGATAGGATCACCATCTTCAAGGACTTGAAGGGCTGTCCTGTAGAGGAGGGTGTGAAATTGTTTTCTGTGCTCCAGAAGGTAGGACCAGAAACAGTGGGTTGAAATTAAATCAAAACAGTTTCTGGCTCAACATTAGGAAGAACTTCCTGACTGTTAGAGTGATTCCTCAGTGGAACAGGTTTCCTTGGGAGGTGGTGGGCTCTCCTTCCTTGGAGGTTTTTCAACAGAGGCTAGATGGCCATCTGACAGCAATGAATATCCTGTGAATTTAGGGGGAAGTGTTTGTGAGTTTCCTGCATTGTGCAGGGGGTTGGACTAGATGGCCCCAGAGGTCCCTTCCAAGTCTTCTATTATTCTAACAGGCTTCCTCCTCGGGAGGTGGTGGGCTCTCCTTCCTTGGAGGTTTTTCAACAGAGGCTAGATGGCCATCGGACAGCGATGAAGATCCTGTGAATTTAGGGGGAGGTGTTTGTGAGTTTCCTGCATTGTGCAGGGGGTTGGACTAGATGACCCTGGAGGTCCCTTCCAGTTCTAGGATTCTCACTCCATTCTGGGGTCTCCAGCTCCACTCCTGCAGCTTCACACATTAGCACTGGCTTTTCAGTCCTGGGGTGGTTTGTGGATGTGGCCATTGCAATTCACGCCAGGGCCTGGGACTACATTTCACTGTCTCAGGCCTCACCATCGATGCAGCTCATTGCGGGTGCCGTTTGAGCGGGAGGTGAGCACCGTTTGGAATAATGAAGCTCGCATGACAAATGTCAGAGCATTCATTTCATTTCTCTCGAGTGGGCGAGTGGGAAGAGGCAGCGTGTGTGGGGGGTTGGGGGGGGATAATTATTTTGCTTCTAGGTCATTGCGATGGCTTATCGGGAGGCATCACCGCGACGCTTTCCCTCTGCGCGGGAGAAAAAGCAGAATGGGAAATGCACGAGCTGGTGCATAAATAGGAACATAATTTCTGAAAAATGGAATTAATGAGGCAACGAGGCTGTTTTAATGAGTCTGAGGCCTGCCATAAATGTCACCGCTCCGACGTCTTCATTGTAAATTGCTGTGCGGGTTTTCGGGAACCTTGTCAAGATGAAAGGGGGGAGGGGTGCAAACATCAGAAGCAGGTGCTCCCTTCGCTATGGTGAAGTGCGGGCTCAGTTTGGGGCGTGTGCTCCATTGGCTGGCCAGATGGGCAACCGGCCTGCGGTTGTTGCTCTCTTTGGAACTGGTTGACCAGCGTCCTGCACCAGGAGGGAATACTGCCCATCACCCTGCCCAGACCTTCTTCTTTACCCCACAGAAAGAAACGTGGGTGGAGTGGGCCACAGTGGGCAGAACGAGGCAAAGGGATCGCTGGGCCCAGTGGCAAGGGCACCAACCAACAAGGAAGTCTTCCTCCCTTTCTCACCAGATGACAACTCGTGGCCACTTCATGAAATTGCTGAGCAGTCAGGTTAGAACGGATAAAAGGAAGCCCTTCTTCACCCAAAGGGTGATTAACATGTGGAATTCACTGCCGCAGGTATAGCCAGCTTCAAGAGGGGATTGGAGGGACGGTGGCTCAGTGGTAGAGCATCTGCTTGGGAAGCAGAAGGTCCCAGGTTCAATCCCTGGCATCTCCAAAAAAGGGTCTAGGCAAATAGGTGTGAAAAACCTCCGCTTGAGACCCTGGAGAGCCATGAATGGGGCTGTGGCTCAGTGGTAGAGCATCTGCTTGGGAAGCAGAAGGTCCCTGGTTCAATCCCTGGCATATCCAAAAAAGGGTCCAGGCAAATAGGTGTGAAAAACCTCAGCTTGAGACCCTGGAGAGCCGCTGCCAGTCTGAGAAGACAATACTGACTTTGATGGACCAAGGGTCTGATTCAGTATAAGGCAGCTTCATATGTTCATATGATAAGCATATGGAGCAGAGGTCCATCAATGGCTATGGGCCACAGCGTATTGTGGGCAGTGATGCTCTGTACTCTTGGTGCTTGGAGGGGGCAACAGTGGGAGGGTGTCTAGTGTCCTGGCCCCACTGATAGACCTCCTGATGGCACCTGGTTTTTTGGCCACTGTGTGACACACAGTGTTGGACTGGATGGGCCATTGGCCTGACCCAACATGGCTTCCCTTATGTTCTTATGTATGGGACAGTGATGCTCTGTATTCTTATATACTAACAGCCAGCATGGTTTTCTCAAGAACAAGTCATGTCAGACTAACCTGATCTCTTTTTTTTAGAAAGTGACTACCTTGCTAGATCAGGGAAATGCTATAGACATCGTTTATCTTGATTTCAATAAGGCTTTTGATAAAGTTCCACTTACTATCCTTGTTGACAAGTTGGATCCTGTTACCGTTAGGTGGATCTGTCACTGGTTGACAGATCGCACCCAAAGAGTGCTTGTGAAGGGTTCCACCTCCTCTTGGAGCAGAGTGACAAGTGGAGTGCCTCAAGGATCTGTCCTGGGACCTGTTTTGTTCAACATCTTTATCAATGATTTGGATGAAGGAATAGAGGGAATGCTTATTAAATTTGCAGTTGATACTAAATTGGGAGGGGTTGCAAACACAGAAGAAGACAGAAACAGGATACAGAATGACCTTGACAGGCTGGAAAACTGGGATAAAACCAATAAAACAAATTTTAACAGGGATAAATGTAAAGTTCTGCATTTAGGTAGAAAAAATCCAATGCATAATTATAGGATGGGGAAGACTTGTCTTAGCAGTAGTCTGTGCGAAAAGGATCTAGGGGTCTTAGTGGATTATACGCTGAACATGAGTCAACAGTGTGATGTGGTGGCTAAAAAGGCAAATGCAATTTTGGGCTGTATCAACAGAAGTCTAGTGTCCAGATCACGTGATGTGATGGTATCGCTTTACTCAGCTCTGGTAAGACCTCACCTGGAGTATTGTGTTCAATTTTGGGCACCACATTTTAAGAAGGATATAGACAAGCTGGAATGGGTCCAGAGGAGGGCGAAAAAGATGGTGAGGGGTCTGGAGACAAAGTCCTATGATGAAAGGTTGAAGGAACTGGGGATGTTTAGCCTGGAGAGGAGGTGGCTGAGAGGTGATATGATCACCATCTTCAAGTACTTAAAGGGCTGTCCTATAGAGGGTGGTGTGGAATTGTTTTCTGTGGCCCCGGAAGGTAGGACCAGAACCAATGGGTTGAAATTAAATCAAAAGAGTTTCCGGCTCAACGTTAGGAAGAACTTCCTGACTGTTAGAGCGATTCCTCAGTGGAACAGACTCCCTCGGGAGGTGGTGGGCTCTCCTTCCTTGGAGGTTTTTAAACATAGGCTAGATGGCATCTGACAGCAATGGAGATCCTGTGAATTTAGGGGGAAGTGTTTGTGAGTTTCCTGCATTGTGCAGGGAGTTGGACTAGATGACCCTAGAAAACCCTTCGAACTCCATGATTCTATGATTCTTGGTGCTGGGGGGGGGCATGGTGGGAGGGCTTCTAGTGTTCTGGCCCCACTGGTGGACCTCCTGATGGCACCTGGATTTTTTTTGGTCACTGTGTGACACAGAGTGTTGGACTGGACGGGCCATTGGCCTGATCCAACATGGCTTCTCTTATGTTCTTATGTGACACAGAGTGTTGGACTGGATGGGCCATTGGCCTGATCCAACAGGGCTTCTCTTATGTTCTTGTGTGACACAGAATGTTGGACTGGATGGGCCATTGGCCTGATCCAACAGGGCTTCTCTTATGTTCCTATGTGACACAGAGTGTTGGACTGGATGGGCCATTGGCCTGATCCAACAGGGCTTCTCTTATGTTCTTATGTGACACAGAGTGTTGGACTGGAGGGGCCACTGGCCTGATCCAACAGGGCTTCTCTTATGTTCTTCTGTGACACAGAGTGTTGGGCTGGATGGGCCATTGGCCTGACCCAACAGGGCTTCTCTTATGTTCTTCTGTGACACAGAGTGTTGGACTGGAGGGGCCACTGGCCTGATCCAACATAGCTTCTCTTATGTTCTTATGTGACACAGAGTGTTGGACTGGATGGGCCCTTGGCCTGATCCAACAAGGCTTCTCTTATGTTCTTATGTGACACAGAGTGTTGGACTGGATGGGCCATTGGCCTGATCCAACAGGGCTTCTCTTATGTTCTTATGTGACACAGAGTGTTGGACTGGACGGGCCATTGGCCTGATCAAACATGGCTTTTCTTATGTTCTTAAGTCTATTCTGGCAGCTTTTCAGCAGAGGCTCAGGAGGAACTCCTGGCTTGCTCTGGGTCAAGAGCCTCTGATGCTGATGGCAGGGGCCGTGGCTCAGTAGAAGAACATCTGCTTGGCCTGCAGAAGGTCCCAGGTTCAATCCCCGGCATTTCCAGTTCAAAGGACCAGGCAGGAGGTGAAGGGAAAGGCCTCTACCTGAGCACTTGGAGAGATGCTGCAAGCCAGAGCAGACAATACTGACCTTGATGGACGAAGGATTTGATTCAGTAAAAGGCAGCTTCCACATGTTCATGTCTTACGGGTTTGAGAGGGGCCATGGCTCACTGGCAAAGTCTCTGATTGGCACACAGAAGGTCCCAGGTTCAATTCCCGGCATCTCCAGTTGAAAAGGACCAGGCAGGAGGTGATGGGAAAGACCTTTCTCTGCCTGTGACCTTGGAGAGCTGCTACCAAGACTGAGCAGACAAGAGCCAGTTTGGTGTCGTGGTTAAGTGTGCGGACTCTTCTCTGGGAGAACCGGGTTCGATTCCCCACTCCTCCACTTGCACCTGCTGGAATGGCCTTGGGTCAGTCATAACTCTTGTAGGAGTTGTCCTTGACAGGGCAGCTGCTGTGAGAGTCCTCTCAGCCCCACCCACCTCACAGGGTGTCTGTTGTGAGGGAAGAAGAAATAGGAGATTGTAAGCAGTGTTCCCTATAAGCTGAGTTAGTGTGAGCCAGCTCACAGAAGTTCAGCCTCCAGCTCACACCTTTTTGTCTTAGCTCAGGAAGGATGACCCCAGAGCACACCAATTTATGCAGCAGCTCACAGCTTTAATGCCAGTAGCTCACACAAAAGAATTTTTGCTCACGAGAGTCTGCAGCTTAGAGAGAACACTGATTGTAAGCCACTCTGAGTCTCTGATTCAGAGAGAAGGGCGGGGTATAAATCGGCAGTCTTCTTCTTCTTCTTCTTCTTCTACAATAAGGAGAGCCTGGGAAGCCCCTGTTGGCTGTGCTGGTGGGAAGGAGACTTCTGCAGCTGAAGGAACATATTAGCCACTGCCAGACATTCAGGTTACTTGAGAGGGGTGTTCTGTTTTTGAATGGTTTTGCATCGATCGAAGACAAGGAACCCACTGTGATTTTCTTCTAGAAGTTCAGGAGTAATCGCCTTGACTGGGATAGCCCAAAGAAGACTGATCTTGTTGGATCTCGGAAGCTACGCAGGGTTGACCCTGGCAACTACTTGGAAGGGAGACCTCCAAGGAATACCACAACTGGGACGCAGGGCAGGCCGTAGGAAGCCACCTCTCTGAACATCCAAAGCCCAGTAGGAGCCACCAGAAGTCAATCATGACTTCCAGGCACGCACATGCACACACACACACACACACAAATACACAAATATTCACCCTTCAAAAAAGGAGGAGGAGAAGTGTTCCCTAAACTGAGTTAGTGTGAGCTAGCTCACAGTTTTTTAGTCTCCAGCTCACACATTTTTGTCTTAGCTCAGGAAGGATGGCCCCAAAGCACAATAATTTATGCAGTAGCCAAATTGCTCACTCACGACTTTAATGCCAGTAGCCAGGCCTCAGATTCAGTAGGAGCTCACGGGAGCAGAGCTCCTGAACCTTTCTGAGAGTTCCATCTCCTCCTTCTGAGAGTTCCGCCTCCTTGTCCATTGAATAGTAGGTGCAGCTGCATCACAATCCCTCCGTGAACGCCACCACCTATTTTGCTAAAAAATGACCTCTGCCAGTAGCTCATGAGTAGAATTGTTGCCCAAAAGACTCCACAGCTTAGAGGGAGTATTGGTGATAGTAGTAGGAGAAATCATTAGCACAGATATACACTGTAACTGTCCCAGTGGCTTGAATGTAGTTTTCAGCATCGGCCACAAGAGTCCCTATTCTTATTTCTTTATTTCATATGAACATATGAAGCTGCCTTCTACTGAATCAGACCCTCAGTCCATCCAAGTCAGTCTTGTCTGATCAGACTGGCAGCAGCTCTCCAGGGTCTCAAGCAGAGGTTTTTCACGCCTACTTGCCTGGACCCTTTTTAGTTGGAGATGCCGGGGATTGAACCTGGGACCTTCTGCTTACCCAGCAGATGCTCTACCACTGAGCCACAGCCCCATTCATGGCTCTTAGAGTCTCAAGCAGAGGTTCTTCACGCCTCCTTGCCTGGACCCTTTTTAGTTGGAGATGCCGGGGATTGAACCTGGGACCTTCTGCTTACCCAACAGATGCTCTACCACTGAGCCACCATCTCTTCCTTATTTCATTTATACCCAGCCTTTCTTTCTGATGGAGACCCAAAGTGGCTGACCAAATTCTCCACCACCCCAGCTGTTCGCTGGATAAAAGGCCATAGTAAACTTATCAGGAAGTACTGTTTGAGCGTGAGCTTGGATCCCCTCGGCACATTTCCTGTGCTGCTCTTTCCTTGATGCTGAAACACTGGAAAGAAGAAAGTTTGTCCGTTTGTTTGATGGTTTACGGTGCTGCTTTTCTGCCATTGCAGTTTGCAGTCCAAAGCAGCATCCGTGCAGGTTTGAGAAATCCAAATGTTGCAGCCCTTTAGCGAAAGCAAACAGCGGAGTGGGAAATTGGGCTGCAAAGGTCAAGTCATCTAATTTGCAGAGTTGAGGGGGCTTGAATTATTTGCTTTGTAGCAACCTCTGTGTCAACAGGGAAGCTCAGATGTTGGTGGATGTGGTTGTGGTGGAGTGGCTCTAACTGCTGGGCTGGTACATGTCGGGTCTCCCCACGCTAACCTCAAGTGGTGGAGAGAGAAATGTGAGGCTGGAAAGGAGGTGTGTTTTTGTTCCCCTACCTGTCAGTAGGGTGCTAGGTGAAGGTAAGTCTAGTGTTGCCAGATTCAACGCAAGAAATATCTGGGGACTTTGGGGGTGGAGCCAGGAGACTTTGGGGTGGGGCCAGGAGACTTTGGGAGTGGAGCCAAGATCAAGGCTGTGACAAGCATAATTGAACTCCAAAGGGAGTTCTGGCCATTACATTTAAAGGGACCGCACACCTTTTAAATGCCTCCCTTTCATTTGGAAATAATGGATAAGGACACCTTCTTTTGGGGGCTCATAGAATTGGACCCCCCTGGACCAATCCTTTTGAAAACTGCATCTTGGATTTTATGGTTAAAATTTGCAGAATTGATTTTATTGTATATTATTCTTAGTATTCAATGTGGTTTTTAACTGTTGTTAGCCACCCTGAGCCCGTTAGGGGAGGGCGGCATATAAATCTGATAAAATAAAAAAAATAAATGAAATAAATAAAGTTGGAGGGTGTTTTGAGGAGAGGCACCAAATGCTATGCTAAAAGTTTGGTGAGTCTACCTCAAAAACAGGGGCCCCCACAACCCCAGATACCCACAGATCAATTCTCCTTTATATCCTATGGGAACTGGTCTCCTTTGGGTATGACGGGGTGCCCGGAGAACATTTCCCTCCCCCCCTTTCTGATAACCCTGAAGCAGGGAAGGGCCTCCAATCCAGGGGAAATGCAACCTTAGGTAAGACATTGGTGTGGCTGAGAGAAGAGGCAGAGAAAAGAGGTGTCAAGAGAACAGTAACCTTTTTAGCCAAGTTTTTTCCCCCTGAGCAGAGATCTTTGTTCTACATTTCCTCAGTCAATATTGTCTTACCGTTTTAATATGAGCTTGCGTTCCCTAACACATCTACTGAATATATGTTCAGGTGGCTGATCAGCTTAGTTTTGTGCTAATGCAAATATAATTCAAATCCATGAGCACCTTAAAGACAAAGTCAAGTCACAGCTGACTCATGACCGCCCCACGGAGTTCCATTGTTTGGGGTGTTGAAGGCAGATGAGCAGAGATGGTTTCCTGTTGCCCACACCTGCGTAGCAACTTGGATGAGCAGGAACAGTGGTCCCCGACCTTTTTTGGCACCAGGGACCGGTTTTGTGGAAGACAATTTTTCCACGGACCAGGAGGGGTGGTGGCAATGGTTTTGGGATGATACAATTGTACACTTTATTAGTTTGGTGTAATGGTTAAGTGTGTAGACTCTTATCTGGGAGAATTGGGTTTGATTCCCCACTCCTCCACTTGCAACTGCTGGAACGAACTTGGGTTAGCCACAGCTCTTGCAGAGCTGTCCTTATAAAGACCGCTTCTGTGAGAACTCTCTCAGCCCCACCCACCTCACAGGGTGTCTGTTGTGGGGGAGGAAGATAAAGGAGATGGTGAGCTGCTCTGAGACTCTGAGATTTGGAGCGGAGGGCAGGATATAAATCCAATGTCATTGCTGTCTTATAGGGTTGCCAAGTCCCATTCAAGAAACATCTGGGGGCTTTGGGGGTGGAGCCAGGAGACTTTGGGGTGGAGCCAGGAGACATTAGGGGTGGAGCCAAGATCAAGGCTGTGACAAGCATAATTGAACTCCAAAGGGAGTTCGGGCCGTCACATTTCAAGGGACAGCACACTTTTTAAATGCCTTCCCTCCATTGGAAATAATGAAGGATAGGGGCACCTTCTTTGGAGGCTCACAGAATTGGACCCCCTGGTCCAATCTTTTTGAAACTTGGGGGGTATTTTGGGGAGAGGCACTAGATGCTATACTGAAAATTTGGTGCCTCTACCCCAAAAAACAGGCCCCCCCCCAGAGCCCCAGATACCCGTGGATCAATTCTCTATGATTTTCGATGGGAATAAATCTCCAGAGGAAATAATAGAATTCCCAGAAGACATTTCCCTCCCCTCCTCCCGCTTTCTGACGACCCTAAAGCGGTGGGAGTGTCTCCAAACCGAGGGATCTCCTGCCCCCACCTGGGGATTGGCAACCCTACTGTCTTATTATTATTAATACATTGTAATATATAATTAAATAAATATACATCGCAAGGCCCGGTCGCTACTAGCCCACGGCCCAGGGTTTGGGGACTCCTGGGCAGGAACACAGGAAAAGCTTCTCAGTCTGGTTTCTGGTTCATGCCTTGCCCAGTTCACGAACCATGAATCATCGCAGACTTTGAGGTATGCCAGGATTAAAACTTGGTTGGCCTTAAAGGTGCCCCTGAACTCAAACTTTGCTCCACACTTGAAGGTTGTAACTGCTGCTTAGAAAAAACCGCTTACATCGACGGGATATTGCTGCCGCTGCTTTTGAAAAAGAAGGCACAAAGAATGTCTCTCGTTTGCGAGCAAAGACCAGGCCAAATGGCAGACGCCTCTGCGGTGCTGCAGTTTCCTAAGCCTATAAGAATGTGGGTCTGCCTGAGGTCTGTTCACTTTCTGGCAAAGGAAGTGGGGCCAATCGACAAAGAGCCCTTCCACTTCAGGAGGGCCCACCTTTTGTGGCGGATGTCTGCACGGGCCTTGCATGCCAACAACTCTCAGGCAGCCGGGCCTAGCAGAGGAAAAGCCAAACCGTTGAGAGTCGTGGACTGCAATGTGGCAGGAGAGCTCACTCGCAACAGCCGAGAAGGATCCTCCTGCAATGGCAGGAATTGCTCCGTCGCTTTGTATCTGTCCAAAGAGGGCTGCTGCATTGTTGAGGGTAGGTCTCCGTGACGGTCTGAAGCAACAGAACAATTTGAGCCCAGTGGTACCTTGAAGACCAATCCAGTTGCATTCTGGGGATAAGCTTTTGTGTGCACGCACCCTTCTTTGGATAGATTCAGATACAGAAGTGTGAACAAAAGCTTGTACCCAGAATTACACTCGATTGGTCTTGAACAGGTGTGGCCATTCTAGTGATTCAGGAACCATACGTGGCTCCTTCACACCTCTTGCGTGGCTCTCAAAGCCCCCAACAACCCACCAGCTGGCTTGGAGAAGGCATTTCTCTCTTTAAAGCACTTTTCCAAGCCAAGCCAACTGGCAGCTTGGAGAATGCATGTAAAGTTGCTTTCTTTCCACCTCTCCCTCCCTCCTCCCCATCTATTTGCTGTCTGTTATATTCCTCCCTCCCTCAGTCATCTGACATTCATGTCTTGCTGCTCTCAAACATCTGACATTTACTCCATGTGGCTCTTATGTTAAGCAAATTTGGCCACTCCCATTCTATAAGCATCAAGGTAACCCCAGAAGATGCCTCCCACTGAAGGAGATGTTGAGTACTGCCTTTTCCTTCTCCAAACTGCTGGGCTTGTCGCCTTGGAGTTCATCTCAGCTGAGCTGCTTTTAGGTGGCTTGTTTTTGACCCCCGTTTCTGAATATCGGGTAACCTCCCCTGGCCCAGAAGAGCTTGGCCTCCTCACACTGCTCAAGTTAGGGCTTGAATGGCAGCTCCGGGAGAGAAGAAACTTGGCACCAGCGAGGCGTTCAGAGTGGCGTCTCCGGAGCATGCTTGGCTCCCCCGCCTGAGAAAGTGGAGAGGCCCAGCTCTGCCAACGTAGTAGGATTCTTCTGTGAGCTATTTATAGATGCGTGCGATGAGAGACAAGCGTGTTTTGTGGCGGGAGGCAAGGCACACCGGCTATGCGCCAGTGACACAGGTCCCACTGACACACCTCTGTGGTTAGGTTTGCAAGGAGGGCCCAGTGTTTGCCCGCAAACAGACCTCTCCCTTGGGGCGAGAGGGCTTCCAAGGTCAGGCTGGAGGAGTTCTGCCCTTGCAGGAGGAAGGAGACCCAATCAAGACCAGCCTCCGGAAAGCTCTGGAGCAAACAGGCAGTTTGCCACAAAGGAGCAGATGCTGGAGGCCTTCCCTGAGAGACGCTGCGAGAATCACACTTCCATTTCCAGACCTCCCAGCGTGCAACTTGCAGTGAATCCAGCTCTACTGCTGCATGTGAAATGCGCATGAAATGAGAAGCACGTCTCTCAAAGAGAGCCTTATGCAGAGCCAGTCTGGTGTAGTGGTTAAGTGTGCGGACTCTTATCTGGGAGAACCGGGTTTGATTCCCCACTCCTCCACTTGCACCTGCTGGAATGGCCTTGGGTCAGCCAGAGCTCTCTTATCTGGGAGAACCGGGTTTGATTTCCCCACTCCTCCACTTGCAGCTGCTGGAATGGCCTTGGGTCAGCCAGAGCTCTCTTATCTGGGAGAACCGGGTTGGATCCCCACTCCTCCACTAGCAGCTGCTGGAATGGCCTTGGGTCAGCCAGAGCTCTCTTATCTGGGAGAACCGGGTTGGATTCCCCACTCCTCCACTTGCAGCTGCTGGAATGGCCTTGGGTCAGCCAGAGCTCTCTTATCTGGGAGAACCGGGTTTGATTCCCCACTCCTCCACTTGCAGCTGCTGGAATGGCCTTGGGTCAGCCAGAGCTCTCTTATCTGGGAGAACCGGGTTGGATTCCCCACTCCTCCACTTGCAGCTGCTGGAATGGCCTTGGGTCAGCCAGAGCTCTCTTATCTGGGAGAACCGGGTTGGATTCCCCACTCCTCCACTTGCAGCTGCTGGAATGGCCTTGGGTCAGCCAGAACTCTCTTATCTGGGAGAACCAGGTTTGATTCCCCACTCCTCCGCTTGCACCTGCTGGAATGGCCTTGGGTCAGCCAGAGCTCTCTTATCTGGGAGAACTGGGTTTGATTCCCCACTCCTCCACTTGCAGCTGCTGATATGGCCTTGGGTCAGCCAGAGCTCTCTTATCTGGGAGAACCGGGTTTGATTTCCCACTTCTCCACTTTCAACTGCTGGAATGGTCTTGGGTCAGCCGGAGCTCTCTTATCTGGGAGAACCGGGTTTGATTCTCCACTCCTCCTCTTCCACCTGCTGGAATGGCCTTGGCTCAGGCACAGTTCTCTTATCTGGGAGAACCGGGTTTGATTCCCCACTCCTCCACTTGCAGCTGCTGGAATGGCCTTGGGTCAGCCAAAGCTCTGGCAGAGGTTGTCCTTGAAAGGGCAGCTGCTATGAGAGCCTTCTCAGCCCCACCCACCTCACTGAGTGTCTGTTGTGGGGGAGGAAGGTAAATGAGATTGTGAGCCGCTCTGAATCTCTGAGAATTGGAATGGAGAGTAGGGTATAAATCCAATATCATCATCATCATCATCATCATCATCACCTTCTTCTTCTTCTTCTTCTTCTTCTTCTTCTTCTTCTTCTTCTTCTTCTTCTTCTTCTTCTTCTTCTTCTTTTTCTTCGCTCTTAGCACATGGGGTGGGGGTAAGTTTTCCAGGTCCAACTCAAGAAATATCTGGGAGCTTTGGGGATGGAGCCAGGAGACTTTGGGGGTTGAGCCAGGAACAAGGTTGTGACAAGCATAATTGAACTCCAGAGGGAGTTCTGGCCATCACATTTAAAGGGACCACACACCTTTTAAATGCCTTCCCTCCATTGCAAATAATGAAGGATAGGGGAACCTTCTTTGCGGGCTCATAGAACTGGACCCCCTAGTCCGATCATTTTGAAACTTGCAGGGTGTTTTCAAGAGAGGCACTGGATGCTATTTTGGAAATTTGGCACCTCTACCTAAAATAACAGCCCCCCCCCAGAGCCCCAGATACCCGCAGATCAATTCTCCATGATAATCTATGGGAATCGGTCTCCACAGGAAATAATGGAGTGCCCAGCAGACATTCCCCCTCCCCCTGGTTTCTGATGACCCTGAAGCACGCGAGGGTCTCCAAAGCGGGGGATCCCCTGCCCTCACCTGGGGATTGGCAACCTTAGGTGGGGGGGCATGCCCAGCATTTTAGGCTGTCTTAGGAAACAGCCAGTCTTGTCCCTTGGGGAGAATGCAAACTAGCAAGGAGATGCTAGAAGTGAAGGCGGAAATCAGATTTGGAGAAGCTTTGAATAGGTTGTCATCAGGCCCCATTTGACCCCAAACACTCCCCCCCCCCCCACACACACACAAACACACACAAACACACATGGGGCTGCTGGCTGGAAAAGGGAAGTCTTCCCCCTGGGAGTGCTCAAAAAGTCAAGGGGGTTATGGCTCTATTATCATGGCCCTTCCAGCCCAGCCCTAGAGGTTCTGCTGCCCCAGGCAGAACCTTGCTCCCGCCCCTCGGACTCTGGTTGCACATGCTTCACACACGCGGCATGATGACGTCACCGGGAAGTGATGTCATCGCAACGGCGCACTTTGCGCAAGTGTTCTTTCTCGGCTCTGAACACTCAGAGGCAAGAAAGAATGCTCGGCCCACCCCTTGCCCACTCACCCCTCCACTGGCAGCTGCTGGAATGGCCTTGGGTCAACCATAGTTCTGGCAGAGGTTGTCCTTGAAAGGGCAGCTGCTGTGAGAGCTCTCTCAGCCCCACCCACCTCACAGGGTGTCTGTTGTGTGGGAGGAAGGGAAATGAGATTGTGAGCCGCTCTGAGACTCTGATTCAGAAAGAAAGGTGGGGTATAAATCTGCAGTCTTCTTCTTCTTCAAGTCCCGCTGGAATAATCTTTTTTTCTTTAGCGAACAGGCTGCCGAAAGGGGCATAGTTGTCAAGAATGTCCTGTTCAGCCCCGACCTTCGGAGTTTAACATCACCCTGCTGAAACCAAGGATGAGCAGATGAGTCCTTTAGGAGCAAACTTAAAAGACTCTCCGTGGGAGGGGCCTGAAGAATTTTGATCGATATTTAAAAACAGCGGCCCCTGGTCTCGCCTCCAAAGATCGAATCCCGAGCGCAGCTCTGATCGCAATCTCCGCGAGATGATAAGGAGCAGCCAACAACTTTCTAAGAAAGCTTTGCACGATGGAATCTAAGTGCTCATCTCCTGAGTCAACCCGCAGGGGAGCACCGTAGAAGAATTGAACAGTGACTTCAGCATAACTTGACAGGCCGGGAGAATACGCTGGCCATCTCCAGAATACAAAAACCTCGGGATTCCCTTAGGCACTCTCAAGGCTTTCTCTTTCACGAGGTCTAGAAGTTTCTTCCAAGTCAAATTAGACTGGAATTTCAGACCTAAATAATTATAACTGGTTGTCTGTTGTAACTTATTGAATTGGCAAATTGCTATTGCATTATGCCATTCTAGCAATCTATTTTAGCTCAGGGGTCCCCCAAAGTGGTTCCCAGGGGCGTCATGGTGTCTGTCAACCCTTTTCTTAATGCCTGCCAAGTACTTTTAGAAAGTGGGTGGGGCTCCTACCCAGCAGGCTTCTGATTGGCCACTGGAGATATGATTAGCTGAGTAGATTAAAACATTGTTTTTGAAGCAGCTATCACCACAGTATTCGTTTTATTCTCTCTCACTCCTTTTTCCTCAGGCTATTTTTTTTAAATATCCCTTTTATCTCCTGCAAGAGGGTTTCATCTATGTGTCTCTCTCTCTGTGTGGCTGGCTCCGCCTTCTCTGGGGGCCATTTTGTGCCTGGCTCCGCCTCTTGTGGTGGCCATTTTATGGTTGCAACCGCCACCCTGTGTCAGAATCCCAAAGGTGCTTGCAGACTTCGAAAGTCCGGGGACCCCTATGCTAGCTCCTCCTAGTTCCCTTTTTTTTGATTGTGGGGGGTTATAAGGCAGTGATGCTCTGTATTCTTGGTGCTTCAGGGGGGCACAATGGGAGGGCTTCTAGTGTCCTGGCCCCACTGATAGACCTCCTGATGGCACCTGGGGGGGTTTTTGGCCACCGTGTGACACAGAGAGTCTGACTGGATGGGCCATTGGCCTGATCCAACATGGCTTCTCTTATGTTCTTATTGACACAGAGTGTTGGACTGGAGGGGCCATTGGCCTGATCAAAGATGGCTTCTCTTCTGTTCTTATGTGACACAGAGAGTCTGACCGGATGGGCCATTGACCTGATCCAACATGGCTTCTCTTATGTTGTTATGTGACACACAGTGTTGGACTGGAGGGGCCATTGGCCTGATCCAACAGGGCTTCTCTTATGTTCTTATGTGACACAGAGTGTTGGACAGGAGGGGCCATTGGCCTGATCCAACATGGCTTCTCTTATGTTCTTATGTGACACAGAGTGTTGGACAGGAGGGGCCATTGGCCTGATCCAACATGGCTTCTCTTATGTTGTTATGTGACACACAGTGTTGGACTGGAGGGGCCACTGGCCTGATCCAACAGGGCTTCTCTTATGTTCTTATGTGACACAGAGTGTTGGACAGGAGGGGCCATTGGCCTGATCCAACAGGGCTTCTCTTATGTTCTTATGTGACACAGAGTGTTGGACTGGAGGGGCCATTGACCTGATCCAACATGGCTTCTCTTCTGTTCTTATGTGACACAGAGATTCTGACCGGATGGGCCATTGACCTGATCCAACATGGCTTCTCTTATGTTCTTATGTGACACAGAGTGTTGGACAGGAGGGGCCATTGGCCTGATCCAACAGGGCTTCTCTTATGTTCTTATGTGACACAGAGTGTTGGACAGGAGGGGCCATTGGCCTGATCCAACATGGCTTCTCTTATGTTCTTATGTGACACAGAGAGTCTGACCGGATGGGCCATTGACCTGATCCAACAGGGCTTCTCTTATGTTCTTATGTGACACAGAGTGTTGGACTGGAGGGGCCATTGACCTGATCCAACATGGCTTCTCTTCTGTTCTTATGTGACACAGAAATTCTGACCGGATGGGCCATTGACCTGATCCAACATGGCTTCTCTTATGTTCTTATGCTCTTAAGTTCTTATGTTCTTAAGACAAAATGCATGCCTTTGAATGAGAAATGAGCTAGAGACTTACTCCCCCCCCCCCCCCGCTTCAGGGCCATTTTGACTGCTCAGTCTTCTCTGAGGGGTGATTTTTTTTGCATATCATCTCACCCAACCTTAGGGAGGGACAAGAATCAGAGCTGGCAGTAGGGCTTGAGGATAGGGAGTAGGGTTGCCGGCCTCCAGGCCGGGCCTGGAGATCGCCTCCTTTTACAACTAAACCAGTTTGGTGTAGTGGTTAAGTGCATGGACTCTTATCTGAGAGAACCCAGGTTTGACTTCCCACTCCTCCACTTGCATCTGCTGAGATGGCCTTGGGTCAGCCAGAGCTCTCATAGAAGCTGTCCTTGAAAGGGCAGCTGCTGTAAAAGCGCTCTCAGCCCCACCTACCCCACAGGGTTTTTGTGGTGGTGGTGGTGGGGAAGGTAGAGGAGGTTGTGACCGCTCTGAGATTCAGAGTTTAGGGCAGGATATAAATCCAAAATCATCTTCTTCTTCTTCTGATCTCCAGCCGGCAGAGATCAGCTCCTCTGGAGAAAATGGCTGCTTTAAAGGGTGGACTCTATGGCGTTGTAGCATGCTGTGGCCCCTCCCCTCCCCCAGCCCCGCCCTCTCCTGGATCCACCCCCAAAGTCTCCAGGTATTTTCCAACACAGACTTGGCAACCCTAATGGGGAGAGCAACTGAGAGGCCTCTTTTCACCTGTTCTCTCTGCTTGTTGCTAATTCATTGGCTTTTCCCAGCAACCTTGAAGACTCTCTGTCATGGAAAGGTGGTTTAGATGAACAAGAGATCCTGGGATCCGTTTGAGGGGGAATCCAAAAGTGTGAAGGTGGGGGGCTTCGGACTTTTTTCCTGTGACCTCACCATGGAATTTGAGGAAGTAAGCTGGGTTTTCAGGTAGCCGGCTCCAGGTTGACTCAGCCTTCCATCCTTCTGAGGTCAGTAAAATGAGTCCCCAGCTTGCTGGGGGGAAAGTGTAGGTGACTGGGGAAGGCAAGGGCAAATCGCCCCGTAAAAAGTATGCTGTGAAAACGTGAAAGCAACGTCACCCCAGAGTCAAAAACGACTGGTGCTTGCACCTTTCCTTTCCTTTCTCACTTGAAATGACAACTGACTTAAAGGACAGCAGTCTGTGTGTGTGTGTTTGTGTAAAAGACTTCACAGGCTATAATTGTGGCCCAATGTTCCTCATAGAGGAGGGAGCATGGGGGCCCTGTGAAAGCTATTGATCTTTTGGGCATCCTTGAGCACTCTCTCATTAACCGGTTGTAAATCTAGCCAACTTTATAATTAGGCTGCTTTCCTTTCTTTGAACTCTCAAGTGCCGTGAGTTAATTCAGCTAACTGAGATTCACAACCGGTAGAGGTAGAAATACCAGGTTTGTCAGCAAATTGACTTCTGCCTCAAGGAGCATTTCTATGTGGTTGCTCTCCCCCCCACCCCCCAGCGCCAGCGGCCAAAATTTGTGGAGGGGGGCTCAGCCTACATCCCACCCAGTGGGTCCTCTGGGAAATTACAGGGACTGTAGACCACCATTTCTGCCCTTTCGGTTCTAACCTTGAACTCTGTGGCCCCAGAAGGCAGGGCCAGAACCAATGGGTCGAAATTAAATCAGAAGAGTTTCCAGCTCAACATTAGGAAGAACTTCCTGACTGTTAGAGCGGTTCCTCAGTGGAACAGGCTTCCTCAGGAGGTGGTGGGCTCTGCTTCCTTGGAGGTTTTTAAACAGAGGCTAGATAGCCACCTGACAGCAATAAAGAGCCTGTGAATTTAGGGGGAGGTCTTTGTGAATTTCCTGCATTGTGCAGGGCGTTGGACTAGATGACCCTGGAGATCCCTTCCAACTCTATGATTCTAGAATTAGGAAGAACTTCCTGACCGTGAGAGCGGTTCCTCAGTAGAACAGGCTTCCTCGGGAGGTGGTGGGCTCTCCTTCCTTGGAGGTTTTTCAACAGAGGCTAGATGGCCTTCTGATAGCAATGAAGATCCCACGAATTTAGGGGGAGGTATTTGTGAGTTTCCTGCATTGTGCAGGGGGTTGGACTAGATAACCCTGGAGGTCCATTCCAACTCTATGTCTTATGTCTTGCAATTAAGTCTTAATGTTACAACATAGCGAACGCTACAGAGGCAACCAATGGAAGCCCCCAGGCCCCTGGATGTAGCTCGCTAAGACGCTCCGACCAATCAAGATCTGTGGCGGGAAGTTTAACTGGCAGGGATTGGGCCTGGCCAGACGGAGGGTTGTTCCGGGGCATGTATATAATCGGGACCCGGCCCGCGTGTCTCTCTCTTGTGATGTACTCGCCAATAAAGTATGTTGCCTTCAACACGTCTCGTCACTCAGGGCATTACACTATGATTCTATTATTCTTCCTCTGTGCAAAGGGAGACTAGCAAGGGGCAGCAGACACCCACCCACCCACCACCACCACTGTGCCATTCTCACTGTCCCAGCAAGAGCTCTCAGTTCAGTGATACAAGCCACACAATGTGAGCCATAGACAGGGATCCTGTTCAGTGACTTTTTGGCATTGGCACCATGGCTATTTAACGACTAACATGAGAATCCCAGACTGGACCGTTGCCAGTCTGCTCTAAGCTTCCCAGCCTGCTGCCGCTCACTCATATTAATCAGGATTTTTTTTTTCTTGTTTCAGCACCATCAATAATAAAGCCCGGTCTCCCTCAGCAACTTTTTAGGAGCTACTAACTTCTCTTGAAATCTCCCTTTCCCCTTCCGGCTGTTGCCTGTCAAGTCCTTGAGCAAACATACATGAAAAAAAATAGGAGTCAATTGCACCTTTAAGACCAGCTTAGTTTTATTCAGAACGTAAGCTTTTGTGTGCATGCACACGAAAGCTTACGTTCTGAATAAAACTAAGTTAGTCTTAAAGATGCAATTGACTCCTATTTTGTCCTGCTACTTCAGACCAAAACAGCTGCCTATTTGGATCTATATACATGAAAAAACACCACCCCAGTCGACACAGAAAGGTTTTGGAGTCCCTTGCTGCTTGGAGGCCTTTCCCATCACCTCAACTGACTGACTGGTTCTCCTTTAGATGCCTGCCAATTACTCGGGGGGTGAATGGGATACGGTGTGTTGCCGGCTCCCACCCTGGCCCTGGAGGTGTTTCTAATTTGTAAATTGAGGTTCTAACGTCTCGAGGAGGAGCGACGGCTTCCCTATTTGTTTCTCTCGGAGCTGTTTGTCACGTAGGGTTTCGGTGACTGTTATGGCCCCGGGGCAGGAATTGCCGCTCACAAGGTTATCTTTCATAGCTGACTTGCGTTTCTGTTTCTGTTGATACTGAGCGAGCTCCTTGACAGCCTGTCTTTCTGCTAAGACGGTGTAGATTTTTTGACTCCTTTAATTACCCTTTGAATTTAAGCTGATTAGGCCGCCTATGGAGGCTGTGCGTGAGTGTGTGTGTGTGTGTGTGTTTAATGCCTCCATCACCGCAGCTTTGCAAGTAAACACCAGCCTGATTACGCACCTCCACAGGCTTGGCCCACTGGCTGTTTTCCCAAAGAGACACTCAGACAAACGAGATGAGCTGCGCCAGAGGTCGCTGGCACGCCTGCTCTCCTGCAAAACACTGTAGAGGAAGACCTGTTCTCTGTTGGAGCAAGAATCTACATAAACCCAGTCTGACAGCTACAGTATGACAGCTGGTGATCTAGCTACCAGGCTAGGTCACAGTGACCTGATCAGCAGACCGGCTTGAGCCGGCAGAAGCCAAGTGATGCAATCTGCTGAGTCAGCACGGCCAGGATTGGCTGCTTGGACTATATATGATCTGTGTGTGCATCACACAGGTCTCTCCCTGTGAGATGGTGGTTAGGCGAAGCACTTCGTCCGTGGAGGTGATATTGTATAGACTGCACAAGAGAGCACTTGTCGTGTATATATGTTAATACACCTTTTGGCACTAGTTGCACGTGTCTGCCTGATTTTCTTTCCTGAAGCCCTGTGTCGGGCAAGTCATCTCCCTCACTCTGCTACTCCCGCTCCGACAGGGTTATGGGCCCAGGGCGGTTCCGCTGCGCGGAGGAGAGAGTTGAGAGTTGAGCTGACTGTGAGTTTGGAAAGAGCCGGAGGCGAGGAACGCCGGTGAAGGACACAGAAGCACCACCGTTCTCTGTTTGAGAGCCAGAGGGACGTCGGCAGCCAGCTGTGAGGAGGAGTCGGCACGATGGCTCAGCAACAGCTTGGAGTAGCCGTTGAGAAGCTCACCTCAGCCAACTACGCGGTGTGGAGCCTGAGAATGCAACACTACCTCAAGCGTGAAGGGCAATGGCTGTTCGTGAGTAACCCCCCTGCTGACTTATCTCCTGCCGAGACTGTGTTATCGGATAAGGCACTGGCCAACATAGTGCTGTCTATAGGAGATGACCAGCTGGTTTATGTGCGAGGGAAGGACACTCCCAAGGCTGCCTGGGACGCGTTGAGTGCGGTGCATGTTAGCACCACTGCTGGTTCCCTCATGGCCTTGACAAGGAGGATGTTCCGCACCGTTATGCCGGCTGGAGGGTGTGTGAAAGATCACATCAAACGGCTAACGGACTGTTTCGTTGAGCTGGAGGCAAGAGGCAAGACTGTAGCTCCAGACGACAGAGTGTACATTTTGCTGTCGTCGTTGCCACCTGAGTACACTCCCCTGATAACTTCTCTGGAGACGGTGGACGTAGCGACCCTGACCATGGAATACGTCTGTGCCCACCTGCTTGACTTCCAAGAGAGAATTCCGGCCGTGAGCTGTCCGGGGGTGTCGGCCGGGCAGCGTGCTGTTATCGGTGTGTCCGGGAAGACAGCCAAGAATGAGCCAGCTTTTGCTGCTGGCAGGCGTCCGAAGGTGGAGGAAGTGGAGCCGACTGCGTTTGCAGTCCGTCGCTGCTATGGATGCGGGTCGTCGCAGCACCTGCTCCGAGCTTGCCCTGAGAGGGAGAAGAGGCGGGGGCGTGTGCGGCGAGAGCGGAGGACCGCCAGCCCGTGTGAGGAAGCAACCCGGCTGGTCACGTCTGCAGTAGAGAGCACAGGGTCTGCTTGGATTTTAGACTCCGGGGCAACGAGCCATCTCTGCTGCGAGAAGGAGTTGTTGAAAAACATTGACAGTCCTGAGCATAAGTATGTGAGATTGGCTGATGGGACCACTGCCAATTCTGTTTGCTCAGGCAATGTGGAATTTCCTGCACTGAAATGTATGTTGCAAAATGTGTTGTATGTACCCTCACTGCAGTCTAACCTGTTGAGTGTTAGCACACTGTTTGACCAGGGATACCAGGTGAGATTTGAGAAAACCTGCTGCAAAATCCTGGGAGGTGGGGGAAAGTTGCTTGTGACAGGAAAGAGGGAAGGTAAACTGTATGTGGTCCAGAGTGATTGTGCCCAGGTGGCTCAGGTGTCGAATGAGCCTGTGCACAATAATTGTATACATTTGCTCCATAGGAGACTTGGGCACTGCGGATTTAGGGCGTTAAAGAAAACCCTGGAGCTTGTGCCTAGTTTGAAAGTAAATCCTTGCAAATGTTACTTGGATTGCCAGGTCTGCAAGAAGACCAAAAGCAAGGCGTGTGCTGTTGCTAAAGAAAGCTCAAGGGAAAGCACACGAGCCCTGGAACTAGTCCATTTAGACGTTATTGGCCCATTGCCAAAGAGTCTGTCGGGGAGGAGATACTGCTTGGTGGCCACCGACGACCACACGAGGTACGCGTGGGTTTTCACCATGGTGCATAAGTCTGAGGTGTATAAGACATTCACCAAGTGGGTCAAAGCAGTGGAGAGACAATTAGGGGTTAATCTCCTAGCTGTACAAACCGACAGAGGGGGGGAATTCTTATCTAACCAGATGAAACGTTGGCTGGAGAACAAGGGCATCGCCCACCGTCTGACGAACCCGGCAACGCCCCGAGAAAATGGGCATGGGGCTGTATTGCAGAATGTGATGTATTGCATGTTAGAGGATGCACAACTGCCAATGACCTATTGGGCAGAAACCATACATGCAGCTGTTTTTTTGCAAAATAGGGTTTGGTGTAATACTGTGAAAAATGTGCCTTACAGGTTACTGTTGAACAAGACCCCAGATTTGAGTTCTTTAAAAGTCTTTGGGTCACGGGCTCGGGTTGGCATCCACTCCACGAGTAGCGGGGAGGGGGATGTCCGGGCAGAGAGCCTAATTTTTCTGGGCTACAAGCCAAGGGCCAGGTGTTATCGTTTCTGCAATAGCAAAAGCAAGATAACACTTAGTAAGAGTGCCCAGTTCAATGAAGAAAGCAGCTGGCCAAGGTTGCACTCCTTGCAGAAACAATTTGTCCTGCTGCCAAGTAGCGATAACGATGTTGGAGCGCAGCCCAGAACTCCAGCCCAGGAGGTGGCACCCAGTGGGGCTGGAGAAGGTGAGCCGAATGCTGGCACAGAGCCTGACGAGCAGAGTCAGGAGGCAGAGCCTCAAATGCAGGAACTGGAGGTAAAGTGTGAGAGTCAGGAGGTTCAACACCCAATTACAGGGGCAGAGCAACCAGCCCAGGAGGTGGGAACAGAGCAACCCGAAGAAGACAAAGCTGGTCCACGCACAGGGCCACGGGTGTCTGCCAGGTCCACCAAAGGCCAACGTCCCGCTAGGTACAAGTGTCCCTATGTCACTCTGACTGTCAATCCAGACCCACCCGGATTTGAGGAAATGTTAAAAGAAAAGGCTAAGAAATGGAAAGCCTGGGTGGCAGAGTGCGAGGCAAGGGAGAAGGAGGCTGAAGCCAAGCGTCTGAAAGAGCTGGCTGAACAGGAACACGATGATGTGTTTTACAATCATGATGAGTTCCTGAACGAATTCCGGAAAGGGTTCCGAGCTACGTAAATATGAACTGTAATGTTGCTGGTGGACATGTATGTAAACTGTGTAAAGTGTTTTGGTGCACTGGGTTTAAATAGATTAGGAGGTGTGTTGGAGCAAGAATCTACATAAACCCAGTCTGACAGCTACAGTATGACAGCTGGTGATCTAGCTGCCAGGCTAGGTCACAGTGACCTGATCAGCAGACCGGCTTGAGCCGGCAGAAGCCAAGTGATGCAATCTGCTGAGTCAGCACGGCCAGGATTGGCTGCTTGGACTATATATGATCTGTGTGTGCATCACACAGGTCTCTCCCTGTGAGATGGTGGTTAGGCGAAGCACTTCGTCCGTGGAGGTGATATTGTATAGACTGCACAAGAGAGCACTTGTCGTGTATATATGTTAATACACCTTTTGGCACTAGTTGCACGTGTCTGCCTGATTTTCTTTCCTGAAGCCCTGTGTCGGGCAAGTCATCTCCCTCACTCTGCTACTCCCGCTCCGACATTCTCTTGCTTCACAGTGGCTTTTGAGCATTGGCTGAGCTGGCGTGTTTGTGGATGGCTAGAAAAAGGAAGGGGGAAGGCATTTGGGGAAAGACTTTTGGCTTCTGGAGGGGGAAGAGCTGGGGAATACAAGAGAAGGAAAGAAGCGGCCTAGAGTGGCAGGAAGAGAGTGGAATGGGTACCAGGCTGCAAAATGGAGAAGCAAAGGAATTCTGGGAGATGGTGGGCACATCCAGTCCTTTCCATGAGATTGATCTTGACGGAGAGAGGAAGTGGTCCTTTCAGGTCTGTCAAATCCTTGTACAGGAGAAGAAGAAGACTGCAGATTTATACCCCACCCTTCTCTCTGAATCAGAGACTTAGAGCGGCTTAACCTCCATATCTTCTCCCCCCACAACAGACACCCTGTGAGGTGGGTGGGGCAGAGAGGGCTCTCACAGCAGCTGCCCTTTCAAGGACAACTCCTACAAGAGCTCTGGCTGACCCAAGGCCATTCCAGCAGGTGCAAGTGGAGGAGTGGGGAATCAAACCCGGTTCTCCCACATAAGAGTCCACGCACTTAACTGCTACACCAAACTGGCTCTCTATTAGAGCTATGGCTGACCCAAGGCCATTCCACCAGCTGCAAGTGGAGGAGTGGGGAATCAAACCCAGTTCTCCCAGATAAGAGAGCTATGGCTGACCCAAGGCCATTCCAGCAGCTGCAAGTGCAGGAGTGGGGAATCAAACCCAGTTCTCCCAGACAAGAGGCCGCACATTTAACCACTACACCAGACTGGCTCTCAGCATCTGGACCCTCAGCCATTGACCGGGGGGTGAGGTCCTCAGGGGTCTGGGAAGGTCTGAGCTTTGGACTGCCAACCTCCAGGTGGTGACTGGAGATCTCCTGCTATTACAGCTGCTCTCCAAGAGACAGAGATCAGGTCCCCCGGAGAACAGGGCTGTTTTGGAAGGTGCTCTAGGGCATTATAAAGTCCCTCCCCTTCTCTGCCCACCCGAATCTATTGTCATTGCTAATGTGCGTCCTCTGCAGGCCTCATTTTGGGCAGGAGCTCACAGGAGTGGAGCTCTAGAACCTGTACATTTTATTGTCCTCTTTCTTTCTTATACCCCCCTCCCCCCAAAATACTTGCTTCTGGGCTCCATTGCTCAAAGCCCCCTGTGAGAATTTTGCCAAACGCTAAGATTTTGTAAACTTCCTAATATTTCCCCCCCCACAAAAAAATGGGAAAAGCGCCAAAACATATCAAGCAGACAGAAGGCAATCTTCATCGTGCCGCTGTGGCCACCGAGGAGAAAGTCATTTAAAAAGTATGATGGGAGTAAGGTTTTCGTAGGACAGTTATCATTCAAGAAGCATTTCAAGGTAGATGCTGAGCTGATCTAATTTAGTACCCTTTCCGGTGATGTCAGGGGTGTGTGGCATATGCAAATGAGATATGCAAATGAGTTGTGCTAATGAGCTCTGGCCCCTCCTTTTCTACAAAACGATTCCTGGTTGTGTTAATGAGCTCTGGCATCTCTTTTTCTACAAAATGACCCCTGGTCTTCAGAGGTGTAAAGCAGAGGCCTTCTGCCTACACAGCTGGGATCTCTCCAAATCAGCCTGCACTCTCCTTCCTCAAGGCCAGGCGTGGCCCAGCTGTAGCTCGGGAGCCACATGTGGCTCTTCCATCCATATTGTGTGGCTCTTGAAGCCCCCACCGCCTTATCAGGAGGCTTGAAGAAGGCATTTCTCTCTTTAAATCACTTCTTCAAGCTAAGCCAGCTGGCGGCTTGGAGAATGCATTTAAAGTTAAAGTTGCTTTCTTTCCCCCTCTCTCCCTCTCCCCCCCCCCCATCTAGTTGGTGCCTGCTCACCTGTCTTGTGGCTCTCAAACATCTGACCTTTATTCTATGTGGCTCTTACGTTAAGCAAGTTTGGCCACTCCAACCCACCATTGAAATTTAGTTTGAACTGGATGGCAGCAGCAACCTTCGGTCCGAGACAAAGGTGGACGACACTGACCGTCTGGGCCAGCGGACTCCTCCGGACGGCAGCCTAAACTGTTAGTCTTCTGCCTGGTTTTCTCCAGATGAATTCTGAGCTGGAGAGAAATGGAGGCTGCCAGGAAGAATCCATCTCCGAAGCGGCGCTTGGGGAATGATACTAATACTTTGGGAAATTGAAAAGCCGCCCATGAAATTACATCCCATTTATCATCGCCAACCCTCTTATGGGGAAGAACGGTTATTGCTTTTTAAACACTCGCGATTGCGGAGAAACGTGATCTAATCTCGCCTCTTTAATATGCATCTTATGAAAATGTCCACAAGAAGGAGAACAAGGGAACAGGGTGTTGCTCTCCCCCCCAAATGCAAATACTAGTTTTAATTCATTTTTCCCCCTGAAGATTTCTTGCAGTGATCCAGCCTTATAACCGCATCAGAGCTCTGCTCTTCGCAGACTGAATTTTGCTGCCCTTCTTTTTGACGTTAGTATGGAGACCATCAGATGAGCCCTGCTAGAGCAGACCAGTGCCCCATCAAATCCAGCATCCTCTCACACTGTGGCTGACCGACTGTCTCTGAGAGACAGTTTGGTGTATTGGTTAAGTGCACAGACTCTTATCTGGGAGAACTGGGTTTGATTCCCCACTCCTCCACCTGCAGCTGCTGGAGTGGTCTTGGGTCAGCCATAGCTCTCACAGAGTTGTCCTTGAAAGGGCAGCTCCTGTGAGAGTTCTCTCAGCCCCATCCACCTCACAGGGTGTCTGTTGTGGGAGGAGAAGATTGTAGGCTGCTGTGAGACTGATTCAGAGAGAAGGGCAGGGTATAAATCTGCACTCTTCTTCTTTCCGCAGTAGTGAAATTTCTTGCATTAAAACTGCGCTTGATGTGAAATTTTTCTCCTCTTTACCCTGCATTTTTTGGAATCCCCAGTTTCGGCGAGTTCCACAAATGCTGAGTAAGAAAGAGAATACTTTGGGTTTGTACCTGGTGAGGAAATAATGGAGAATTGATCAGCGGGTATCTGGAGCTCAGGGGGGCCCATTTTTTGAGGTAGATGCACCAAATTTTCAGTATAGCATCCAGTGTCTCGCCCCAAAATATGCCCCAGGTTTCAAAAAGATTGGTCCAGGAGGTTCAATTCTATGAGCCTCAAAAGAAGGTGCCCCTATCCTTCATTATTTCCTATGGCAGGAAGGCATTTTAAAAGGTGTGCGGTCCCTTTAAATGTGATGGCTAGAACTCCCTTTGGAGTGCAATTATGCTTGCCACACCCTTGCTCCTGGCTCCACCCCCAAAGTCGCCTGGCTCCACCCCGAAGCCCCCAGATATTTCTTGAATTAGCAACCCTAGCACCCACCATGCCTGGCCCACAGTAGGAAAAATACCAGATTTGCAGGCCCAAAGAAACAACTAAATCCGATAGGCGTGCACCCCCCACCCGCACCCCACACACCCCATGTTCTCTGACACATCGAGCAGTGCGGCAATGAATATATATTGACCTTATTATGGTCGCTGGCTGCTTTTGCCAGAAGCAACCAGGCATGGCATGGCGTGCACACCAATTAAAGCTGTCAGCCTGTAATTTATGGTACCTTGCAGAAGAGGAGCTGGGTTTGAAGGGGAGCCGGCTGTGAGCTGGGGAGGCAGGCAGGCAGGTAGGCGGGCGGGCTGGAAAGATCGGGCTAATGAGGTGAGGTTGGCGTTCCAGTCTCCTTGGGGGGTCTGCTGCTTCACATCTTCTTTTTTAAAAAAGGTGTTCCTTGCCTGCGGGGAGATCTCTCCCCCCCTTCTCATTTCCTGGAGATTATTTCTCACCCCAAGTGAAATCACTGCTTATGCCTGGAAAAGATGAAGCTGGTTTGCTAATAGGCGGCTAGACAACGTTGGTTTGGAGACGCAGGGGTTGGAAGGAAGGGGGAATCTGGTGCCTGCTGTGGAAACCTGTCCTGTGATATCCTTTTACTAACTGGCTTGTCATCTCAAGGGGTTGGGTGTGGGTGTGGGTGTGGGATTACCTGCCCCCCCACTCTGAAGAATGCACAGAAACCCAACAGAGTGCCAAGACCTCACACAACCACAGGCACACCCTCACACCCTGCTGAGGGACAGGAGGTCCCCTGGATAGGGCCCACCAGGTAGGGCTGCCAATCCCCAGGTGGGGGCAGGGGATCCCCCGGTTTGGAGGCCCTCCCCCCACTTCAAGGTCATCAGAAAGTGAGTGGGGGAGGGAGATGTCTGCTGGGCACTCCATTATTCCCTAGGGAGACCAATTCCCATAGGGTATAATGGAGAATTGAACTGTAGGAATCTGGGGCTCTGAGGGGGGGGGTCTGTTTTTAGGGGTAGAGGCACCAAATTTGCAGCATTGCATCTGATGCCTCTCCTCAAAACACCCCCCAAGTTTCAAAAAGTTTGGGCCAGGGTGTCCAGTTCTATGAGCCCCAAAAGAAGGTGCCCCTATCTTTTATTATTTCCAATGGAAGGAAGGCGTTTAAAACGTGTGCAATCCCTTTAAATGTGATGGCCAGAACTCCCTTTGGAGTTTGATTAGGCTTGCTCCCGGCTCCACCTCCAAAGTCTCCAGATATTTCTTGAATTGGAATTGGCAACTAGGGTCGAATCCAATCAGGCCCTTCCCTTCCAGGACAAGTGGAGAAGCAGGGCTGTTCCCACCCGCAACTTCCTCGCTTGTTCAGTCCTAAGGCTGGGTATGCTGTGGTTGCGCAGTCTGGAAAATTGATCCAAGTGGGAAGCAATGTTGATCTGAAGCAATAGAACAAAGTAGGAGACAAGTGACACGTTTAAGACCAACAGTGAATTTCTCTTTTAGAATAGTGTATCAGAATAATGTTTTGGGGTTTTTTTGTATTGACATACTCAAATAAGGGATATTGGCTGTTTATCTCATTACATATACTAACCCATCTTCCACTATATTTTAATGTATTCTTTTTTTTTTCTAATGGCAAACTAGAATGATGTTTATATATGTGTTACATGTTTAAATTAAACCTCTGAGAAACTAATGCCCTCATTTTAAACCCAGAGCTAACATTACAACAGACTCTTATTTATGGCACTTCACACCTAATGACATAGACATCGATCTGCTATTCTGACTTATATTGCCCCCTTGTTGATGCAGCCCAGTTAACATAAACTAACGATCACCAGACCCCCAAATTGTGCTTCTTAAGTGACGCTCCTTAATTGATAGCTTATTAATGGCAGCAAAGACATCAATAGCTTCTCTCTGGAAGTCCAACACAACACCTTCAGTCTCATTATGGTTCACAAAAATATGGGACCAATTAACTATGGAAAATAGCCCAATCGGATATTTACCCTAAATCTACTTCTTTTGAAGAAAAATGGTTCCCATTTATGGAGTATATTTCAGCTCACAATGTCCTACCAAGCAACTCAACCTATAGGCAAATTCTTTCTCTCTGAATCTTTGAATAGGATTTATTATTAATCTTATTTATAGCTTACTTCTTTTATGATTTTTTTCTGTTATTTTTAGTTTACTTTCTTTCTCATTTTATATTTCTTTCACTATCATTTTCATCATCATCATCAGATTTGGGGTGAGACAGCGCCGCAGATTCCGTTTTTGGAAAAAAATATTTTGAGTATTATTTTGTCAAAGATTTCAGGTTTTCACGGCTGGTAACATCATTAGGGTTTGTAGAATCTTCCGGGCTCAAGTGCCGTGTTCTACTGGAGAAAGTTTTCCTTCCAGACGTTTCGTTCTCACTTGAGCCCAAAAGATTCTACAAACCTTAATAGTATTATTTTGGTTAGTAAATGGTTACATGAAGTGAAACTTTTACTCTTGATGATATCATGATGTTGAATTTTTCTAGTTATATTATATAGGATATATTGCGTTTATATGCTCAGTAATTTATATTGGAGGTTGTTAAAATGTTCCTCCTTATATCTATTCTGTATCGTCAATATAATCAATAAAATCTTTGAAAACTTAAAAAGAAATTGTGCTTCTTTTAATCTGCTAAAAAACATTTCCATGACTCTGCATACTAAGTCATTGCCCACTTCCTCTGTATTTCTCGTGCCATTCCATCCAGTTGTCTGATGAAGTGTGCTTCTAGCACACGAAAGCTTACATCCTGAATAAAACTTTGTTGGTCTTAAAGGTGCTACTGGACTCCTGGAAAATTATAGCTGAAAGCTCTCAGAGAGACAACTCCTCCTCCAAGACTGAAGGAAGGGAGCTGGGACTTTTAAAAGCTCACCCCTCCCCGCAAATCTTGTTGCTCTCTACGGTGGGACTGGATTCAAATCTAGCTGTCCTGCTAGGTTTGCCAATCCCCAGGTGCTGACTGGTGATCTTCTGCTATTCCAGGTGACAGAGATCAGTTCACCGAGAGAAAATGGCCACTCTGGAAAGTGGACTTTATGGCAGCATGCCCCACGGAAGTCTCTCTCTCCCCACCCACCTCTGGCTCCACCCTCCAAAATCTCCAGGTATTTCCTGGAGCTGGCAACCCTATCCAAGATTTCACCTGTCTGCAGGTCAGAAAGACTGCTCTGGCTCACCAAGCCTTCTGCTAGAGTCTCTTGAAGGAGCCACGAGGCTTGTGGCCATCTTGGATGCGGCCCACGAATATGGCTACTCTGAAGGAGGTTTGAATTGCCGTGTGATTCTCTGGTGAGGACCTTCAAAAGGTGAGGACAGAATGGGGAGGGAAGAAAAGAGGGCCTGTTCAAAGCCTTGGGTGGGCCTGTTCTGGCCAGCAGGCCGGACATTTGACACCCCAGCTCTTGAGAGTTCCAGCACCTTTGCTTCCAGGGGGAAAAAAGCTCTGGCCACACCACTGAGGGAACACGGGGGCTGTGGAGCATGGAGCGGGAGTTGGCCTGCCCTTAGCTGTCTCATTGCATGCACTGGAGCCATCTTCCACTATATTCTAGTGTATTTTTTTTGTATTGAAGAAGAATAAGAATTGCAGATTTATATCCCACCCTTCTCCTTGAATCAGAGCAGCTTACAATCTCCTATGTCTTCTTCCCCCACAACAGACACCCTGTGAGGTGGGTGGGGCTGAGAGGGCTCTCACAGCAGCTGCTCTTTCAAGGACAACCTCTGCCAGAGCTATGGCTGACCCAAGGCCATGCTAGCAGCTGCAAGTGGAGGAGTGGGGAATCAAACCCGGTTCTCCCAGATAAGAGAGCTATGGCTGACCCAAGGCCATTCCAGCAGCTGCAAGTGGAGGAGTGGGGAATCAAACCCGGTTCTCCCAGGTAAGAGAGCTCTGGCTGACCCAAGGCCATTCCAGCAGCTGCAAGTGGAGGAGTGGGGAATCAAACCCGGTTCTCCCAGGTAAGAGAGCTCTGGCTGACCCAAGGCCATTCCAGCAGCTGCAAGTGGAGGAGTGGGGAATCAAACCTGGTTCTCCCAGATAAGAGAGCTATGGCTGACCCAAGGCCATTCCAGCAGCTGCAAGTGGAGGAGTGGGGAATCAAACCTGGTTCTCCCAGATAAGAGAGCTATGGCTGACCCAAGGCCATTCCAGCAGTTGCAAGTGGAGGAGTGGGGAATCAAACCCGGTTCTCCCAGATAAGAGAGCTCTGGCTGACCAAGGCCATTCCAGCAGCTGCAAGTGGAGGAGTGGGGAATCAAACTCGGTTCTCCCAGATAAGAGAGCTCTGGCTGACCCAAGGCCATTCCAGCAGCTGCAAGTGGAGGAGTGGGGAATCAAACCCGATTCGCCCAGATAAGAGAGCTCTGGCTGACCCAAGGCCATTCCGTCAGCTGCAAGTGGAGGAGTGGGGAATCAAACCCGGTTCTCCCAGATAAGAGAGCTATGGCTGACCCAAGGCCATTCCGTCAGCTGCAAGTGGAGGAGTGGGGAATCAAACCCGGTTCTCCCAGATAAGAGTCCACGCACTTAACCATTACACCAAACTGGCTCTCATTGGCAAACTGAAATGATGCTTATAATGTGTGCTACATGTTAAAAAGTGAATTAGTTAACAAGAACACTTTGGAGAAAATAGTTCTCAGTTTAACCCAGACTTTAAGAAACCAGAGAGCAATTAACAGACTGCTTCTATTGCCCTGTAACACCTTCAGTTTTGACATGCAGATGCTAGCCAGACCAAATGGCCTTTCAATTTGTTAATTTCACTGTTTTGCTATTGGATTATAACTCTGTACCATTTTGCATGCTTAACCACTGCCCACCAGCTATATGGAACTCTGCTCCCAGTGCACCATTCCTTCATCTGATGAAGTCTGCATGCATATGATACGAAAGCTTCCGTTCTGAATAAAACTTGGTTGGACTCCAACTTTGTTCTCAGCTGTCTCAGTCAGCATTCTTGCCACTGACAAAACACACAGCAAAATTATTCACACAAACTCGGGTATGAGAGAAAAACACGCCTGGGTGACGCCATCGCAGTCCTTATTTGTTTCTGTGTCCTTAAAACCGGGGAGGCCGCAATGCTGAAAAGGAGGCAGAAGGAAATGGGCAGGTACAATCACCTCTCTGTTTCCTAGAGACCGAGAACAGGAAGCCTTCATTCCACAAATGCTTTCCCGAGGAGTTCCACAAAAGGTCACCGAGTTCATGTGCCCCTGTTGCCCAATCATACCTGTCTGCCCCAGGAGAAGATGTGTTTTATTGCCCGGTGGGGCTACTTTGCTTCTTCTCCAGTGCTGAAAAATATTTTGTTCAGAGACAGGCAGGCAGGTTACAAACGGAATGCATTTGCCAAGGCATAACTGGGCCATGACTCCAGTCCACAAGCAGCCTTCTAGTGTCCTGGGAGGGCTTCTAGTGCCCTGGCCTCACTGATGGACCTCCTGATGGCACCTGGGTTTCTTGGCCTCTGTGTGACACAGAGTGTTGGATGGGTCACTGGCCTGATCCAACATGGCTTTTCTTATGTCTGGGGCAAGTGATGCTCTGTATTCTTGGTGCTTGGGAGGGCAACAGTGTGAGGGCTTCTAGTGCCCTGGTCTCACTGGTGGACCTCCTGTTGGCACCTGGCTTTTTTTGGCCACTGTGTGACACAGTTTTGAACTGGATGGCCATTGGCCTGATCCCATATGGCTTCTCTTATGTCTGGGGCAAGTGATGCTCTATATTCTTGGTGCTGGGGGGGCAACAGTGGGAGGGCTTCTAGTGTCCTGGCCCCACTGTGGATCTCCTGATGGCACCTGGATTTCTTGGCCACTGTGTGACACAGAATGTTGGACCGGATGGGCCATTGGCCTGATCCAACAGGGCTTCTCTTATGTTCTTATGTGACACAGAGTGTTGGACTGGATGGGCCATTGGCCTGATCCAACAGGGCTTCTCTTATGTTCTTATGTGACACAGAGTGTTGGACTGGAGGGGCCACTGGCCTGATCCAACAGGGCTTCTCTTATGTTCTTATGTGACACAGAGTGTTGAACTGGATGGGCCATTGGCCTGATCCAACATGGCTTCTCTTATGTCTGGGGCAAGTGATGCTCTATATTCTTGGTGTTTGGGGGGCAACAGTGGGAGGGCTTCTAGTGTCCTGGCCCCACTGTGGACCTCCTGATGGCACCTAGGCTTTTTTTGGCCACTGTGTGACACAGAATGTTGGACCGGATGGGCCATTGGCCTGTTCCAACATGGCTTCTCTTATGCTCTTATGGCTGTTGTACAGGTGTAAAGGTGCTTGACAAAACACCTGAGTCAAACGTCAATGGGAGACAACACGATGGCTGAGTGGTTGTGGCCCATGTGGTCCAATCACAGCCAATCTATGGGTTTTCAAGGCAAGAGGCATTCAGTGGTGGTTTGCCATCACCTGCTTCTTCATACTCGCCCTGGAGTTCCTTGGTGGTCTCCTATCCAAGGACTAACCAGCGTAAGGTTTTGCCTAGATGCTACCAAACGACTCCTTAAGTGTCTGCAGAAGAAGCTTTTATCGACAGGTAGCAAACATTATTAGCATGCTTCTGCAAGGCTATGCCTTGCCAGACTAAAAAACAACGGCCGATTTTGTACTCACCTTACGCCGCTCTCACGTTTGTCTTCTCAGCGTGACTGCCTTCTGATTTCCCACTATTTGTGCCAGGGCTGCAGCAAGCATCGGTGTTTTCATGCAGCAAACGGAAACTGGGTTTTTTTGCGGTTCCCGTTTGCTGCGGGAAAACACTGATGCGTGCTGCAGCCCCGGCGCAAATAGTGGGAAATCAGAAGGAAGCTGTGCTGAGAAGACGAACGTGAGAGCGGCGTAAGGCGAGTGCGAAATCAGTCAATGGAAAAACGGGGACGAGGAGAAAGACTAAACAACCAGAAAATACCAGATATCTCCCTTGTACAATGAAAACAATGTACTTAATATCTCCAACCCATAAATAATACACAAAACACTAGTATTACTTGTGAGAAAAATTCAAAAGGTTGGAACATCTGCACTGTTGCCAATAAATACAATATCCAGAATAACATAAACCAGAATAAAAGGCGTGCCGTCCCTTTAAATGTGATGCCAGAATTTGGAGTTCCCTTTGGAGTTGAATTATGCTTGTCACATTCTTGCTCCCAGAATTTGGAGTTCAATTACATTTGTCACACCCTTGCTCCTGGCTCCACCCCCACTGTCTCCTGACTCCACCCCCAAAGTCCCCAGATATTTCTTGAATTGGACTTGGCAACCCTCCGTGTGGCACCTGAATGTTAGCTTAGCAGGAGAAAACCAGGGTGGCTTTGAGCTCCAAGGCAGCCCACTGGGCATTCCATTTCACATGGTTGGCACTGCGGTGGCCACAGTCAGACACCATGGTGTCGTCAAGCTGTGGGGGAGACCAAGCCCCCATCTGGGTCCTTTGAGCATCATTTCATATGGCGTCTGTTAGTTCCGTACAAAGAATGCCTTTCCTTTGAATCCACAGTAAAAATCAGAGAGTCACATCTGGCCACAAAAGAGATAACCATCTTGCATCTTTGGAAAGATGCCGGAGCAGTTCTTTCTCTAGCTTTCTGGCTGGCCTGCTGCTTGACCTTGGATACAGAAGCCAAGGAGTTTCAGGATTCTGCCAAGTCCAATTCAAGAAATATCTGGGGGCTCTGGGGGTGGAGCCAGGAGCAAGAATGTGACAAGCATAATTCAGCTCCAAAGGGACTTCTGGCCATCATATTTAAAGGGACCACACACCTTTTAAATGCCTTCCCTCCATTGGAAATAATGAAGGATAGGGGCACTTTCTTTTGGGGCTGCTAGAATTGGACCCCCTGGTCCAATCTTTTTGAAACTTGGAGAATATTTTGGGGAGTGGCTTTGGATGCTATGCTGCAAATTTGGTGCCTCTACCTCCAAAAAGCAGGGGGCCCCCATAAATCAATTCTCCATTATACACTATGGGAATCGGTCTCCCGATGGCAACCCTGTTTTTCTTCCGGATGTTTTCCTGCTCTCTTCTCAAGTACAGGCAGCCAGCAAGGCCCGAATAGGGTATCTTCCCTGTGCGGCATGATTTATAAGGTAGCAATTCCATAATAGGTTTTAAACTCCAACACCCCCCCCCCCCGGAAGATTTATTTGCTTTCCTGCTAAAAGCCATCCAGCTGGTAGGCCACGTTTGCTGCTTAGGTTAATGATGCTATTTATATGTAAGATAAATTGTTTAATGGGCAAGGTGCCAAGGTGGCTGTTTAGCTTTGTGCTGAGGTCTCCAAACAGATTTGGCTTTTTTAAAACAAAGCACACACACACACACAAATCCTGCTGGAAGTTTGTAATCAAATGCTGTCCCTGCACAGAATTTTAGGAGACAAGGTTCCCCCCCGCCCCCCCAGGGAAACGTTTGTGTTCCAGAGTGGTTTTGCCATCAGGCCATCACTCACGAGTCCTCATCAATAATTCTCTTTGCTCTTCTTCAGTCCGGCTCAGCCGAATGCGAAGTGTCCTGCTGCAAACTGAATGTTCTGTTGCCTTTCAATGCTCTTTTCCATCTATCGTCTTCATTTTAAAAACCTTGCCTTGTGCAATTTTGACCTGTCTATAGGGTTGCCAGGATGGTGTAGTGGTTGTGTGCGCGGACTCTTCTCTGGGAGAACCGGGTTTGATTCCCCACCCCTCCACTTGCAGCTGCTGGAATGGCCTTGGGTCAGCCAGAGCTCTCTTATCTGGGAGAACCGGGTTTGATTCCCCACTCCTCTGCTTGCACCTGCTGGAATGGCCTTGGGTCAGCCAGAGCTCTTATCTGGGAGAACCGGGTTTGATTCCCCACTCCTCCACTTGCAGCTGCTGGAATGGCCTTGGGTCAGCCAGAGCTCTCTTATCTGGGAGAACCGGGTTTGATTCCCCACTCCTCCACTTGCACCTGCTGGAATGGCCTTGGGTCAGCCAGAGCTCTTATCTGGGAGAACCGGGTTTGATTCCCCACTCCTCCACTTGCAGCTGCTGGAATGGCCTTGGGTCAGCCAGAGCTCTCTTATCTGGGAGAACCGGGTTGGATTCCCCACTCCTCCACTTGCAGCTGCTGGAATGGCCTTGGCTCAGCCAGAGCTCTTGCAGGAGTTGTCCTTAAAAGCTGCTTTGAGAGCCCTCTCAGTCTGTCTGTTGTGGGGGGAGAAGATATAGAAGATTGTAAACCACTCTGAGTCTCTGATTCAGAAAGAAGGGCGGGGTATAAATCTGCAGTCTTCTTCTTCTTGCTAAGTCCAATTCAAGAAATATCTGGGGACTTTGGAGCCTGGAGAAAGGTTGTGACAAGCACAATTGAACTCCAAAGGGAGTTTTGGCCATCACATTTAAACCTTTAAAATGCCTTCCCTACATTGGAAATAATGAAGGATAGGGGCACCTTCTTTGGGGGCTCATGGAATTGGACCCCCTGGTCCAATTTTTTGAAACATGGAGGTTATTTTGAGGAGAGGCACTGGATGCTATGCTGCAAATTTGGTGGCTCTACCTCAAAAACAGCCCAGAGCTCCAGATACCTGTGGATCAATTCTGCATCATACCCTATGGGAATCAGTCTCCATAGGGAACAATGGAGTGCCCAGCAGACATTTCCCTCCCCCCTCCCTGCTTTCTGATGACCCTGAAATGGAGAAAGGGCCTCCAAACCAGGGGATCCCCTGCCTCCACCTGGGGATTGGCAACCCTACCTGTCTACTTAATTTTCCTAAGCTTATCATTTAAATGTCTTCCTTTTAGATTTTTTTTTGGGGGGAGGGGGCTTTTTCAGTTCTGAATTCTGATTTTTAGTGTGTTGCTGCTTTGTAAACAGCAACAGCAGCAGAGAATCATGGGTGCAAGAGTAAAGGTATAAAGGAAATTCTGTTTACTCTTATATCTTTGTATTTTCAAAGAATTTCCTTTATACATTTACTCTTATATCCGTGAGATGGTTTAGTCACAGAATTTGCAAACAGAGCATTTATTTGACCGCCTCCTCCCTCCCATGTCTGGCTGCTGCAGAATAATTTTCATAAGAAACACAAAACAAACAAAAGATAACATTAATAAGTTGCCATAGCAATGATAACTTAAGCTTTCATGGACTAGAAATGCATACCTATTTAAGGTTCCTCGGTGCTCTTTTTTAGTTGGTGATGACAATGAAGAAGACTGCAGATTTATACCTTCTCTCTGAGAGTCTCTTCTCTTCTCACACAACAGACACCCCACAACAGACACCCTTCTCTCCCCCCACAACAGACACCCTGTGAGGTGGGTGGGGCTGAGAGGGCTCTGACAGAAGTTGCCCTTTCAAGGACAACTCTTGCGAGAGCTATGGCTGACCCAAGGCCATTCCAACCCAAGGGTGGGACGTTTTGGAGAACATTAATTCAGGGGGTCACTATAAGTCAGACTTCATGGCACAGCACACACACTCCAGCTTGGTGTAATGGTTAAGTGCCCGTGATCTAATCTGGGAAGAACCAGGTTTGATTCCCCAGTCCTCCTCTACGTGCAGCTGCTGGTGTGACCTTGGGTCAGTCACAAGTTCTTGCAGAGTTGTTCTCTCAAGAGCAGTTCTGGAAAGAGCTCTCTCAGCTCCCCTAGCACATGGGTTACTGCTGTGGGGAGAGGAAGGGAAAGGTGATTGTAAACTGCTCTGAGACTCTAAGTGAAGAGTGGGATATAAATCTAGTCTCCTCCTCCTAGAATCATAGAGTTGGATGGGACCTCCAGGGTCATCTTGGTGTACAGCCAGTTTGGTGTAGTGGTTAAGTGTGCGGACTCTTATCTGGGATAACTGGGTTTGATTCCCCAGTCCACTCCTCCACTTGCACCTGCTGGAATGGCCTTGGGTCAGCCAAAGCTCTGGCAGAGGTTGTCCTTGAAAGAGCAACTGCTGTAAGAGTCTTCTCAGCCCCACCCACCTCACAGGGTGTCTGTTGTGGGGGAGGAAGATGAAAGAGATTGTGAGCTGCTCTGAGATTCGGAGTGGAGGGCGGGATATAAATCCAATATCATCATCTTCTTCTTCAGTTTGGTGTCGTGGTTAAGTGTGTGGACTCTTATCTGGGAGAACCGGGTTTGATTCCCCACTCCTCCACTTGCATCTGCTGGAATGGCCTTGGGTCAGCCAGAGCTCTCGCAGGACTTGTCCTTGAAAGGGTAGCTGCTGTGAGAGCTCTCTCAGCCCCACCCACCTCAAAGGGTGTTTGTTGTGGGGGAGGAAGATAAAGGAGATTGTGAGCATCTCTGAGTGGAGGGCAGAATATAAATCCAATGTCTTCTTCTTCATCATCATCTCCAACCCCAAAGATGGATTGTTTTTTGAGCAGCCATCAAATGAGCCATGAGAAAGGAGATGATTTTCTTTCTAAGGGCTGATTAACTCCAGTGTGTTCACTTGTTTTCAGCTTCAGGGGAAATGGGTGCCTGGGAACGTGGATGGACGAACATACGAACATATGAAGCTGCCTTATACTGAATCAGACCCTCAGTCCATCAAAGTCAGTATTGTCTACTCAGACTGGCAGCGGCTCTCCAGGGTCTCAAGCTGAGGTTTTTGACGCCTATTTGCCTGGACCCTTTTTTGGAGATGCCAGGGATTGAACCTGGGACCTTCTGCTTCCCAAGCAGATGCTCTACCACAGAGCCACCGTCCCTCCCCTTTGTGACTAAGAACCCCAACCTCTGTGCTCTTTCCTAGGTATATTGGGGAAGACATATTTCCTATGGCTAGCCTGTCGCTAGTTTCTGTAATGGGGTTCTTAGTCACAAAGGTTGGGGTTCTTAGTCACAAAGGGGAGGGACAGTGGCTCAGTGGTAGAGCATCTGCTTGGGAAGCAGAAGGTCCCAGGTTCAATCCCCGGCATCTCCAACTAAGAACATAAGAACATAAGAGAAGCCATGTTGGATCAGGCCAATGGCCCATCCAGTCCAACACTCTGTGTCACACAGTGGCCATAAGAGCATAAGAGAAGCCATGTTGGAACTAAAAAGGGTCTTCCCAAGCAGATGCTCTACCACTTAGCCACAGCCCCATTCATGGCTCTCCAGGGTCTCAAGCTAAGGGTTTTCACACCTATTTGCCTGGACCCTTTTAGTTGGAGATGCTGGGGATTGAACCTGGGACCTTCTGCTTACCAAGCAGATGCTCTACCACTGAGCCACCGTCCCTCCCCTGGATGAATGGTGCTTCTTGCGTTCCACTGAGAATGACGGTTTGAGACCTACCTGTTAGGTCTCCCAAGATCGATATATAATGACTTTCACAACAAGAATACGCCTCCAATTAAGTAGCCATGAAGCTACTTAGTCTGCATGCCTTTTAAGTGCCTTCCCTCCATTGGGAATAATGAAGGATAGGGGCACCTCCTTTTGAGGCTCATAGAACTGGACTCCCTGGTCCAATCCTTTTGAAACTTGAAGGGTTGGGAAACACCTGGAGATTTCGGCGATGGAACCAGAGGAGGGTGCGGTTTGGGGAGGGGAAGGACTCCAGTGGAGAAATAATGCCATAGAGTCCACCTTCCAAATTGGCCAATTTCTCCAGGTGAATGGATGGTTGTGGCCTAGAGACCAGTTGTAAGTCCAGGAGCTCTCCAGCCACCCCCTGGAGGTTGGCTACCCTAGCAGCCATGTTGGCCTCTCCTCCTCCTTCCATAACTGCAGTTTTTTAAAAAACAAAAAAAACAAAAAACAGTATTATGAAACATTCTGCCCTTTGAGCTCCTGCTGAATTCCTTTGGGTTTCCTTTGGAAAGTCGATTTGCAGCTCACACCGGGCAGTTTCCCACTCCAGGGAAGGTTCAGTGCATTGAATTTTACACTATCCCCCTTGTGTGAAGACAGGCGTGAAGGCTCTCAGAGGCTGCCTGCCTAAACATTTGGTGACACTTCCCTGGTTAACAGCCCTTGTGGAGTTGCATTTTTCCCGCAAATCCCCTTTATGCAGCCATCTGTGAGTTTAATACTCTCCAAGGGCATAATCAGATGGGCTGCTAGCAATGCATCGGGTGCTCATCTTCATAAAGGCCAAGCTGCTGGTGGAGAGAAAGGGTGGGATGAGACGTCCTGTAGAGGCTGTGCTCCTTCCAAGCTGATATGAAAGAGGGCAGGATTATGCCATACATCAGGGACGGCCAAACTTGCTTAATGTAAAAGCCACGTAGAATAAACGTCAGATGTTTGAGAGCCACAAGACAAGGAAGTCAGGCAGGCAGGCAAATAGATGGGAAGGGAGGAGGGAGGGAGATGTGGAAAGAAAGCAACTTTAACATTAAATGCATTCTCCTAGCCACTGGCTGGCTTGGCTTGGCTTGGAGAAGTGATGTAAAGAGCCAAATGCCTTCTCCAAGCCGGCTGATGGGGCGGTGGGGGCTTCAAGAGCCACATGATATGTGCAAAAGAGCCACATGTGGCTCCTGAGCCACAATTTGGCTACCCCTGCCTTACATGCACTGGAAAGAATGAAAATTAAGATCTTTCAGGATTTATTGTGAGCAGAATAAAGGGTCTGGAGGATGGTCTGGAGTGGTACATCTGGCCTCCAGCCTTGTGAGGCTTTTCTGTTTGGGGCAAATGTGGTCCCAGGCCTCTCTAGGACACCAGCTCTTAGTAGCTCTTCTTGACTTGGCTCTCAAAGGCTCTTTCCAGGTAATCAATACATTGGGAATGTTCTAGGGCAGGGGCGGCCAAACTGTGGCTCGGGAGCCACGTGTGGTTCTTTCACGCATATTGTGTGGCTCTTGAACCCGCCCCCCCCACCTCGTCAGCTGGCAGCTTGGAGAATGAATTTAAAGTTGTTTTCTTTTCACCTCTCTCTCCCTTTCCTCTTTGTTGGGTGGCTGCTATGGCGCTGTACCCCACCACTCTCCAAACTTACTTACTTACTTACTTACTTACTTACTTACTTCCTCCCTCCCTCCCTCCCTCCCTCCCTGCCTTTTCTTCCTTTCCTCCCTCCCTCCCTCCCTCCCTTCCTTCCTTCCTTCCTTCCTTCCTTCCTTCCTTCCTTCCTTCCTTCCTCCCTCCCTCCCTGCCTTTTCTTCCCTCCTTCCTTCCTTCCTTCCTTCCTTCCTTCCTTCCTTCCTTCCTTCCTTCCTTCCTTCCTTCCTTCCTCCCTCCCTCCCTCCCTCCCTGCCTTTTCTTCCCTCCCTCCCTCCCTTCCTCCCTCCCTCCCTCCCTCCCTCCCTCCCTCCCTCCCTTCCTTCCTTCCTTCCTTCCTTCCTTCCTTCCTTCCTTCCTTCCTTCCTTCCTTCCTTCCTTCCTTCCTTCCTTCCTTCCTCCCTCCCTCCCTCCCTTCCTTCCTTCCTTCCTTCCTTCCTTCCTTCCTTCCTTCCTTCCTTCCTTCCTTCCTTCCTTCCTTCCTTCCTTCCTTCTTTCCTTCCTTCCTTCCTTTTTGCGGCTCTCAGACATCTGACATTTATTCTGTGTGGCTCTTACATTAAGTAAGTTTGGCCTCCCCTGGTCTAGGGAAAAAGCATTGGGTTTCAGTTTTACAATCCTTTGTCTAAGTCTGCCCCGTGGCGCAGGGTGGTAAAGCTGCAGTACTGCAGTCGGAGCCCTCTGCTCATGACCTGAGTTTGATCCTCAGCGGAAGCTGGGTTTTCAGGTAGCTGGCTCCAGGTTGACTCAACCTTCCATCCTTCCGAGGTCGGTCAAATGAGTGCCCAGCTTGCTGGGGGGAGTGTGCATGACTGGGGAAGGCAATGGCAAACCACCCCGTAAAAAGCCTGCCGTGAAAACATTGTGAAAGCAACAGTTGAAAACTACTGGTGCTTGCACAGGGGACTACCTTTACCTTTTTTTTTTTAGAGCTCCACACCAGTTGCTGTTTAGACCTGAGAGAGTGAACATGTAGTTTAGAGAAGACAGATAGAATGTTTTGTAGAATTCCAAGTTACCTCTTTCCTCACTAGATAAGTAAAGATTACTTTTAAAGCGAAATGCATGTGGCTGACTGCTTTGTGTTTTACTCTGCATAACTCTGATAAAGAACCCCTAACAACCTTAAAAGACCAGCAAGTTTTCCAGGGCGTGATCCTTCAAGAATCTCAAAAGCTTACACCCGAGAAATCTTGTTGGTCTGGGAGGAGCCAGTGGACTGGAATCTTGTTCTTCTAGTGCAGGCCAACATGGCTATTAGGGTAGCCAACCTCCAGGAGGTGGCTGGAGAGCTCCTGGGTCACAACGTGTCTCTAGGCCACAACGATCATTTCACCTGGAGAAACTGGCCAATTTTTGGTCCTGGCCCCGACCTGGTGGAATCAGCTCCCTATGGAGATCCGAGCCCTACCTGGGCTTGTTAGTTTTTCATAGGACCTGTAAAATGGAGCTGTTCCACCAGGCTTTTGGATGAGGCAGCAGGCGTCCACTTGTTAGGTCGGTTGGCCTCCCTTGTGGTACCACCTTGCAGTACCACACTACCGTACCACCCTGTACTACTAACTAGTTATTGTAATTGATTTTATTGTGATTTTATTGTAATTTATTGTGATTTTATTATTATCTATATTGATGTACTCCGCTCTGAGCCCCCATGGGGGAATGGGCGGAATAATAATAATGATAATGATGATGATATTGATGAATAATAATGATGATGATGATGTTGATGTTAAGGGAGGGACGGTGGCTCAGGGGTAGAGCATCTGCTTGGGAAGCAGAAGGTCCCAGGTTCAATCCCTGGCATCTCCAAAAAAAGGGTCCAGGCAAATAGGTGTGAAAAACCTCAGCTTGAGACCCTGGAGAGCCGCTGCCAGTCTGAGAAGACAATACTGACTTCGATGGACCAAGGGTCTGATTCAGTATAAGGCAGCTTCATATGTTCATATATTCATGAATAATAATAATAATGACATTATAGCACATTGGAGTCCTTCCCCTCCCCAAACCGCAACCTCTTCCGGCTCCATTGCTGAAATCTCCAGGTGTTTCCCAACGCAGAGCTGGGATTCCCTCATGGCTACTTAACTGGAGGCAAGTTCTTGTTGTGAAAGTCATTATATATTGATCTTGGGAGACCTAACAGGTAGGTCTCAGTGGAACGCAAGAAGCACCATCCATCCATCCATTGACGTTCCCAGGCACCCGTTTCCCCTGAAGATGAAAACAAATGAACATGCCCGAGTTAATCAGCTCTAAGACAGAAAATCGTCTCCTTTCTTATGGCTCATTTGATGGCTGCTCAAAAAACAATCCATCCTTGAACCAGAAAGCCTTTGAAGAGGGATCGACGGAGCCAGGAGAAGGTTCAGTTTTGGCCCCACAAGAAGCCTTTGGGGCCCTGACCTCGATAGCCCCGGCAAGCCCGATCTCTTCAGATCTCGGAAGCTAAGTACTTGACCCTGGCAAGTACTTGGGAGACCTCCAGGGAATACCAGCACTGGGAGGCAGAGGCAGGCTGTATTAAGCCACTTCTCTGAACTTCCAAGCCACTTTGGGGGTTGTCAGAAGCCAACCATGGCTTCCAGGCATACACACACACAAATATTCACACCTAAAAACCCAGTGTTATGGGTAGCAGTTTGAAAAGGGGGAGCACACCAAGCCTTTTTATGTAGCAGGAAGTCCTTTGCATATTAGGCTAAAAAAAAAAGGTAAAGGTAGTCCCCTGTGCAAGCACCAGTCGTTTTCAACTCTGGGGTGACGTTGCTTTCACAACGTTTTCACGGCAGACTTTTTACGGGGTGGTTTGCCATTGCCTTCCCCAGTCATCTACACTTTCCCCCCAGCGAGCTGGGTCCTCATTTTACCAACCTCGGAAGGATGGAAGGCTGAGTCAAGCTGAGTCGGCTACCTGAACCCAGCTTCCACTGGCTACACCCCCCCTGATGTAGTCAATCCTCTAAGAGTTTACAAGACTCTTCTTACAGGGTCTACTGTAAGCTCTTGGAGGATTGGCTACCTCAAAGGGGTATAGCCTAATATGCAAATGAGTTCCTGCTACAAAAAAAGCCCTGGGGCACACCATTCTTTAGGACCTGCCACTCCATTCATTAGGTCTTTGGTGTTTTGCGGCGGGCCAGCTGATAGAAAAGCTTTTAGTGAAATGAATCACAAGAGAGGCTGTTTTTCACTAAAAGGGCTCTCTTGTGATTGATTATTTAGGCCTCGACCGGGGCGGGGACTATGTCAGCGGCAGCTGCCCATCACCGTTCAAAGGAGGGTGGTGGAATTCATTTGGGCAGTTCAGGATTTCCTGCATTGGTTTCATGCTGTGGCCCTGCTTTAGCAGTGAATCCCCCAAAACAGCATAGGATGCACGGTTTGGCTGCGGAGGGGGAGGAGGCAGAAGATTGCAGAAATTGCCACCCTTGTTCCGCAAACAGAAATGTCACCCCTTGGGGGAACTGCTGGATTTGGAAAAGGACCTCACTTTGCAAGTGTTGTTCATAGATCCAGGGCAGATGGGTTGGTCTGAAGCAGTAGAACAAAGGAGGAGCCCAGTTGCACCTTGAAGACCAACAAAGTTTTATTCAGAATGGAAGCGTTTGTGTGCTCTAAGCAGACTTCATCAGGCAATGGAATGGGATACAGTGAGCAGAGCTACATATAACTGGTGGGCAGTGGTTAAGAATGCAAAGTGGCACAAAGTTATAATCCAATGGCAAAATAGTGAAATTAACAAACTGAAAAAACGTTTGGTCTGAAATTAACAAATCGGAAGAACATTTCAAGAGGGAATTGGATAAACATATGGAGCAGAGATCCATCACTGGCTATTAAAAAGGTAAAGGTAGTCCCCTGTGCAAGCACCAGTCATTTTCGACTCTGGGGTGACATTGCTTTCACAACGTTTTCACAGCAGACTTTTTACAGGGTAGTTTGCCATTGCCTTCCCCAGTCTTTTACACTTCCCACCCCCCCAGCAAGCTGGGTCTTCATTTTACCTACCTCAGAAGGATGGAAGGCTGAGTCAACCTTGAGCCGGCTACCTGAGCCAGCTTCCTCTGGGATAGAACTCAGGTCGCGAGCAGAGGGCTCCGACTGCAGTACTGCAGCTTGACCACTCTGCACCACGGGGCTCTTTCACTGGCTATTAGCCACATGTATTGATGGAGTGCTCTGTCTGGGGTGGTGGTGCTCTGTATTCTTGGTGCTTTGGGGGGGACAGTGGAGGGCTTCTGGTGTTCTTGCCCACTTATGGACCTCCTGATGGACCCTGGGTTTTAGCCAGTGTGTGACACAGAGTGTTGGACTGGATGGGCCACTGGCCTTATCCAACATGGCTTCTCTTATGTTCTTCTGTGACACAGAGTGTTGGACTGGAGGGGCCACTGGACTGATCCAACAGGGCTTCTCTTATGTTCTTATCTGACACAGAGTGTTGGACTGGAGGGGCCACCGGCCTGATCCAACAGGGCTTCTCTTATGTTCTTCTGTGACACAGAGTGTTGGACTGGAGGGGCCACTGGACTGATCCAACAGGGCTTCTCTTATGTTCTTATCTGACACAGAGTGTTGGACTGGAGGGGCCACCGGCCTGATCCAACAGGGCTTCTCTTATGTTCTTCTGTGACACAGAGTGTTGGACTGGATGGGCCACTGGCCTGATCCAACATGGCTTCTCTTATGTTCTTATGTGACACAGAGTGTTGGACTGGAGGGGCCACCGGCCTGATCCAACAGGGCTTCTCTTATGTTCTTCTGTGACTCAGAGTGTTGGACTGGATGGGCCACTGGCCTGATCCAACATGGCTTCTCTTATGTTCTTATGTGACACAGAGTGTTGGACTGGAGGGGCCATTGGCCTGATCCAACAGGGCTTCTCTTATGTTCTTATGTGGCACAGAGTGTTGGACTGGAAGGGCCACTGGCCTGATCCAACAGGGCTTCTCTTATGCTCTTATGTGACACAGAGTGTTGGACTGGAGGGGCCATTGGCCTGATCCAACAGGGCTTCTCTTATGTTCTTATGTGGCACAGAGTGTTGGACTGGAGGGGCCATTGGCCTGATCCAACAGGGCTTCTCTTATGTTCTTATGTGACACAGAGTGTTGGACTGGAAGGGCCACTGGCCTGATCCAACAGGGCTTCTCTTATGCTCTTATGTGACACAGAGTGTTGGACTGGGGGGGGGGGCATTGCCCTGATCCAACAGGGCTTCTGTTATGTTCTTATGTGACACAGAGTGTTGGACTGGATGGGCCACTGGCCTGATCCAACAGGGCTTCTCTTATGTTCTTATGTGACTCAGAGTGTTGGACTGGATGGGCCTCTGGCCTGATCCAGCAGGGCTTCTCTTATGTTCTTATGTGACACAGAGTGTTGGACTGGAAGGGCCACTGGCCTGATCCAACAGGGCTTCTCTTATGTTCTTATGTGACACAGAGTGTTGGACTGGAGGGGCCATTGGCCTGATCCAACAGGGCTTCTCTTATGTTCTTATGCGACACAGAGTGTTGCACTGGAAGGGCCACTGGCCTGATCCAACAGGGCTTCTCTTATGTTCTTATATGACACAGAGTGTTGGACTAGAAGGGCCACTGGCCTGATCCAACAGGGCTTCTCTTATGCTCTTATGTGACACAGAGTGTTGGACTGGAGGGGCCATTGGCCTGTTCCAACAGGGCTTCTCTTATGTTCTTATGTGACACAGAGTGTTGGACTGGATGGGTCACTGGCCTGATCCAACAGGGCTTCTCTTATGTTCTTATGTGACACAGAGTGTTGGACTGGAAGGGCCACTGGCCTGATCCAGCAGGGCTTCTCTTATGTTCTTATGTGACACAGAGTGTTGGACTGGATGGGCCATTGGCCTGATCCAACAGGGCTTCTCTTATGTTCTTATGTGACACAGAGTGTTGGACTGGAGGGGCCCTTGGCCTGATCCAACAAGGCTTCTCTTATGTTCTTATGTGACACAGAGTGTTGGACCGGAAGGGCCACTGGCCTGATCCAACAGGGCTTCTCTTATGTTCTTATGTGACACAGAGTGTTGGACTGGAAGGGCCACTGGCCTGATCCAACAGGGCTTCTCTTATGTTCTTATGTGACACAGAGTGTTGGACTGGAAGGGCCACTGGCCTGATCCAACAGGGCTTCTCTTATGCTCTTATGTGACACAGAGTGTTGGACTGGATGGGCCACTGGCCTGATCCCACAGGGCTTGTCTTATGTGACACAAGTGTTGGACTGGAGGGGCCACTGTCCTGATCCAACAGGGCTTCTCTCATGTTCTTATGATAGCATTTGTTTGGGAAACCAATAAAACAGTAAAATGTCGGAATGGGAGAATGAGGCCATAAATGCTACCTGTTAATTGCTCTGTTGCTTGCAAGTTTATGTTGTTTACGTGAGGAAAGAGAGGCGGGTTTTGTCGCTGCTTTCTGCCCAAGAAAGATGCTCTCTTGCCTTGCTTGTCATCAAGGCGCAGCAGCTTTTCTGGGGGAAGAATTCTTTCTGCGGATGAAGGGCGCTCCTGAATGCATTGTGCAGGCAGTTCAGTTCCCTTCAAAAGCCTCCTCCCCAGCCAGATCTTTCCATCTCGAGATGCACTCATGGCGTTATTTGCCTCAAAGAGATCAGGACTTCCGCAATAGGGGATCTAGAAGTGGGTGCTGATCTTTTGGGGTTTAGATGGTCCACAGCAACTCTTCCTCTGCCACAGCGGCTTTGTACTGACAAGCAGTGGAACTTAGCAAGGCAACTGCTCTTACCAAATAAGGCCAGTTCTACATTTCTTGACTAAAAGCGCCACGAGCACTTTTGTGGGCAGTGACCTTGGGTTGCCAATCCCCAGGCAGAGCAGGACAAGCAGGTTAACGAAGCTCCACGTAAACCAGCCTCAGAAATTATACGAGCTTCAATTTACTAAACACCGTATAAAATTATTATCCCATATTGAACAATGTCGTTTCATAGAAAAAGTACATAAGGCACATCAACCCCTCGCCCAAAGTCACTTCAAAGGTAAATAATATCCAAAATTCTTTAGAAGATGTGTGCAGGTAGTAATTCCACAGGTAGAGTTTTCCACGGAGACCAACACCCCTGATGATCTCTTTGTTGGTTGCACAATCCCCAGGTGGAGTCAGGGGATCTGCTGGTTTGGAGGCCCTCCCCCCGCTTCAGGGTCATCAGAAAGCAGGAGGGGGAAGGGAAATGTCCGCGGGGCACTCCATTATTCCCTTTGGAGACAGATTCTCATAGGGTATAATGGAGAATTGATCCACGGGTATCTGGGGCTTGGGAGGCTGGTTTTTGAGGTAGAGACACTAAATTTGCAGCATAGCATCCGGTGTCGCTCTTCAAAAGACCCTCCACGTTTCAAAAGGATTGGACCAGGGGGTCCAATTCTATGAGCCCCCAAAGAAGGTGCCCCTATCCTTCATTATTTCCAATGGAGGGAAGGCATTTAAAAGGTGTGCGGTCCCTTTAAATTTGATGGCCAGAACTCCCTTTGGAGTTCAATTATGCTTGTCACACCCTTGCTCCTGGCTCCACTCCCAAAGTCTCCTGGCCCCACCCCAAAGTCTCCTGTCTCCACCCCCAAAATCCCCAGATATTTAGAGAGATCAGTTTCCATAAAAAAGGAAGTTTTGGAGGGTGGATTCTATGGCATTGTACCCTAGTTAGGTCTCTTTCCTCCGCAGGCTGTATTCCCAAATCTCCAGGAGTTTCCCAACCTGAGATCTGGCAACCATGCCCCCCATCTCCCCCCCCCCCCGCCCAAGGCCAGGGGTGTCCAACCTTCCATGCTCTGAGGACTGTTGATATCCTGTAGAATTCCCTGAATGGTCTGGAATCCTATCCTGGAACGGAGGGCTTTCTCGGTTTTCTCACAAAGCTGTGTTTCATGAGGCCTGCCGTCAGAGAAGAAAGGCATCTAAGTCCTGCGAGGAAGTGGGTTGGTGTGTATACATTCCAGAGGCCTTGCTCTTCCCAAGTTGTGGTTTTTTGGTTTACACCAGAAAGCTGACTGTGGCAGGGCTCGGCCTCGACCACAGAAATCAAAACCTGGGTGTTGTGTTAACACAGGATGCAATTTGGTACTAATCGAGCCAAGCTCAAAATATTATCTTAAGGGTCAGCGGCGTACAAACTTGGCAAACCTGAAAACCCTCATCAATGATCCAGTTATATCTCCCTTCCTTCAGATGTTCGGCTGTGAAGACAGCGGTTCTCGGGGCAGCTGCAAAGACTGATTGGTGATTCTGCAAACTGGGCGTTTAAAAAAACATATATTTTTTCGCTTTTGTTAAAAATCGTAGAGTGTTTCTTCAAAAACTCGTGCCAGTTCTTTTCAGGCATCCTGGATCTTTTTTTTTCTTGGTAGCCTATCAAGATTGCTTGGTCTTCGGGGGCAAATTTTTAAAGACGTTTTGAAGCTGCCTTTTTTAAAATGAAACCTGCAAAACATAATATTTGCAGTTTAGAAGGAACTGCCTGTAACCATCTGTTTGCCGTCAACCAATGTTGGGAAAGGGGGGGGTTATTAGGTTTTTCCAGTTCTTACAAGTAGTTTCCTGAACTTCATCAAACGTCGGCTTTTGTGAGGAAATTCCGAATTAAGATTTAATCAACGATATTTGCCCTGACCTGCATAGCCCAGGCAAGCCCAATCCCATTGGTTCTCAGAAGCTACGCAGGCCCGATCCTGGCAAGTGCTTGGATGGGAGACCTCGTGGGAATACCAGCACTGGGGCGCAGAGGCAGGCAGCAAGCCACTCTGAACACCTGACCAGGCCTGTGCGTGACATGCAAATGGTGGCACCATGGCCAGTGCAGTAGTGGCAGAGATGGGGTGGCTCTTGGGCGGACATCCCTGAATCCAGACCCAGAAGGCCAAACTTCAGGATTCTTAGGGGCAGGGCTGTAACTAGGTTAGGGTTGCCAAGTCCAACCCCAGAAATATCTGGGGACTTTGGGGGTGGAGCCAGGAGACTCTGTGGTGGAGCTAGGGGGAGGGGGAAACGGCGCCGGGGAGCGTGGCCAGCTGCCCGTCTCGGAGTGGGCGACACCTGAGCCCATCTCGGAGGAGCAGCCATGGCGAGCGGAGAAGAGGTGGCAGCGGCGCGGCGGCCTTGCCCGCTCTGCTCCACCTCTGGGGTGGAATCGGAGGGGGGGTGGAGGTGGGCCAGGGGCATGGCGAGCCGCGAGTCCGGGTCCTAGAAGGGCCCGGATTCACGGCTCGCCATGCTCCTGGCCTGCCTCCGCCCTCCCCTGGTTTTGCCTGCGCTGCTGCCGCCTCTTGGCTGCTCCTCCGAGATGGGCTCAGCCTGGGCCCATCTCGGAGGAGCAGCTGCGGTGGGCGGGGAGGGGGCAACGACGCGGCGGCCTCGCCCGCTCCGGGATGGGGCGGCTCACCATGCTTCCCGGCGCCATTTCCCCCCTCCCCCGCTTCCTTTTTTTGGGGAGCGGGGGAAGAGGGTGGAAATCCTGGGGTCCCCCGCCAGGGCGGGAGGGTTGGGAAGCCTACACTAGGTTGGGGCCATGGGGGCGTGCCCCTCCACATCTGCCTGGTCCCCTGACCCCTCCCTCCTTTCGCTTATGCTTTGTTAATAAAATTAGTGTCCCCCAGTGCCCCCTCTAATCCCAGATATGGGTCAGCTTAGGGGGAGTGGCTTCGGCCTGAATTACAGCATGTAAAAGACACAACTTTGTGGCCGGGACTACCCTGAGCTCATCAGATCTCAGAAGCTAAGCATGGTCAGCCCTGTTAAGTCGTTGGATGGGTGACCACCAAAGAAGCCCAGGGTTGCTGTGCAAAAGCAGGCCATGGGCAAACCATCTCTGAACATCAAAACCCTATGGGGTCACTGTGACTTGGCTGTTCATCACCAAAAGCAAGTCATTGGATGCAAAGCTTCCAGATCCCCAAGAGTCCAACTGTAGACTTTATTGGCATGGAATTGTTTTCTGTGGCCCCAGAAGGCAGGACCAGAACCAACGGGTTGAAATTAAATCAGAAGATTTTCTGGCTCAACATTAGGAAGAACTTCCTGACCATTAGAGCAGTTCTTCAGTGGAACAGGCTTCCTCGGGAGGTGGTGGGCTCTCCTTCCTTGGAGGTTTTGAAGCTAGATGGCCACCTGACAGCAATGAAGATCCTGTGAATTTAGGGGGAGGTGTTTGTGAGTTTCCTGCATGGTGCAAGGGGTTGGACTAGATGCTCCTGGAGGTCCCTTCCAACTCTAGGATTCCTGTCCATTGGAGCGGTTCTTCAGTGGAACAGGCTTCCTCCTCGGAAGGTGGTGGGCTCTCCTTCCTTGGAGGTTTTTAAAGAGAGGCTAAATGGCCATCTGACAGCAATGAGGATCCTGTAAATTTTGGGGGAGGGGTTTGTGGGTTTCCTGCATTGTGCAGGGTGTTGGACTAGATGACCCTGGAGGTCCCTTCCAACTCTAGGATTCTATTAGGGTTTTTTGTTTTTTAGCGTTTCAAGTCCAGAAGCCTCTCAAGCTACGTGGAAAAAGCAAGTCATCCCGCTGGCAAGGGAAGGATCTCAGGATCCGTTTCACTTTGGCCAGCCTCAGCAGCAGCAAATGCAACCGGAACTGCGTGACAATGATGCAAGCTGCCTAGCAAAGCTGATCGGGGTCATGGAGAGCAAATGAATCGGAGTCCCAGCTGGATCAGTGGCCTCCTGAATAATTAAGAAGTCAAACAAAACCTGGTGGGAGTCAAGCAGCCGGGCCTACGCGACTGTTTACACTCTAGAGCAGGGGTGTCAAACATGAGGCCCGGGGGCTGAAATCAGGCGCCCCCCCCCAAGCTACTTACTCCTGTCTGCTTCCTTCACCCTCTCTCTTGCTTCCTTTTGCATCTCAGATTGCTCTGCAAGGCTTGCTCAATCACACGGGAGCTACAGAGCAAAACCTCTATTTTCTCCATTGGCTGAGGCTCATGGAATCATAGAAGCATAAAGTTGGAAGGGACCTCCAGGGTCCTCTAGTCCAACCCCCTGCACAATGCAGGAAACCCACAAATACCTCCTCCTAAATTCACAGGATCTTCATTGCTGTCAGAGGGCCATCTAGCCTCTGTTTAAAAACCTCCCAAGAAGGAGAACCCGCCACCTCCCGAGGGAGTCTGTTCCACTGAAGAACCACTCTAACGGTCAGGAAGTTCTTCCTAATGTTGAGCCGGAAACTCTTTTGATTTCATTTCAGCCCATTGGTTCTGGTCCTACCTTCTGGGTTCCAGAGAAAACAATTCCACACCATCCTCTATAGGACAGCCCTTCAAGTACTTGAAGATGGTGATCATATCACCTCTCAGCCACCTCCTCTTCAGGCTAAACATCCCCAGCTCCTTCAACCTTTCCTCATAGGACTTGGTCTCCAGACCCCTCACCATCTTCGTCGCTCTCCTCTGGACCCCTTCCAGCTTGTCTCTATCCTTCTTAAAATGTGGTGCTCCAAACTGAACACTGGACTCCAGGTGAGGTCTTCCCAGAGCAGAGCTCCTCCCTCTCCTGGTCCCCTGGGGAGGGAGGGAAAGAGCCAACTAGGTGCTAATGGGCCTAGATGGCCCTGGAGGTCCCTTACAACTCTATGATTCATATTGGGGGAAACCCGAGCACCCCAAGCACCCTTTAGGACTGTTGGTTATGTGGCTTAATATGCAAATTTATTTTTATTTTTATCAAGTCACTTTCTGATGACTGAAGCAGACAGGAGGGCCTCCAAACTGGGGGATCCCCTGCCCCCACCTGGGGATTGGCAACCCTACCCCAGAGTGTGGGACCCGGAGACAAGAGGCAGGAAGGGTGACGATTTGACACTCCCGGTGGGGAAAAAGAAGAAGCAAACTGTTCAACTTCCACGGGATTTCCAGCATGCCAGTGATGGGTACAGTTCATGGCCTGATTTATGAGCGCCCATTGCACAGTCGCTTCATTGAAGTCTGTCCCTGTTTACAATTAAAGGTCTTGGAATCCGTTCCAGCGATTCTTTGCCCCCTGGCAGACATGACCCATTGCAGGAAATCAGGGTCTTTATTCTGCCCTGGAGCCAGCCGCCACGTCTCCGGGATTGGCAACAAACATCTGACGTTATGCTCGCTCTACTCTGTAAAATTCATTCGGAGTCCAAGGAAATGGATTTCTCTTTTTGAAAGAAAGAAAGAAAGAAAGAAAGAAACAGCCTCCGGGGCCTGTATGTGTTCTCACCAGGTTTCCGTCTTTCTTCCTCCCTGCCTCATAATCCATTCTACTTACAAGGCTGCAAGGAGAGCATCTGGCTCCCATCACACCTTCTGCCGACTCCTGATCAACAAAAGATGTTGGAAGCTGCCCGGATTCACTCTTGGGTCAGGACTGCAACAAAGCAAAGCAAGGCAGAGGCTGGGTTTCCAGAACCAGAGGGCTGGGCGGGTAGCGTGTGCTTTTGGTTAGGCCCTCTGTGATCCTGGTGGCCTTCTTGTGGGGAGGTGTAAAGGGCCATCAAGTCACAGCCGACTTATGGGAACGGCAGCAAGGGGATTTTGAGGCCAGTGGGAAGCAGAGACGGTTTGCCATGGCCTTCCTCCGCAGAGCCTTCCTTGGCGGTCTCCCTTGCTAAGAGTGACCCTGCTTTGTTTCCAACTCAGAGGGGGTTTTTTGAGCAGGAATGCAGAGGAACACAGTTCCAGCGGGCTTGGGGTGTCAGGGGGTGTGGCCTGATATGCAAATTTATTTATTTATTTTATCAAATTAAGATCCCGCCCTCCCCTAGAGGGCTCAAATGAGTTCCTGCTGGGCTTTTTCTACCCCCCAAAAGTCCTGTTCTAACTTACGGCAACCCAGCAAGGGGATTTCGAGGCCAGTGGGAAGCAGAGGTGGTTAGCCATGGCCTTCCTCTGCAGAGCCTTCCTTGGTGGTCGCCCTTCCAGGTAGTTGCCCGGCTTTGCTTCTGAGATCTGATGTGATCAGTCTATACCCGAGTGGCCAAACTGCAGCTGCGGAGCCACATGTGGCCGTTTCACGCGTATTGTGCAGCTCTTGAAGTCCCCAGCATGGAGAAGGCATTTGTCTCTTTAAATCACTTTCCCAAGCCAAGCCAGCAGACAACTAGGAGAATACAGTTAAAGTTGCTTTCTTTCCACCTCTCCGTCCCTCCCTGCCTGTCTTGTGGCTCTCAGACATCTGACCTTTTATTCTATGTGGCTCTTACATTAAGCAAGTTTGGCCACCTCCAGTCTATGCCATGCCGTGTTCCCTCCCTGACAGTCTCCTTGGGGCTTATAGACGCCCATTTTGGTTAAGAGCGGCCAGAGTGGCCACGGTTTCCTCTCTGGCATGGGACAAACGGACTGATTTGGAAGCCTGACCCTGAATAAGTCTGGCGTCTTGATAAGCCAAGCTGGTCTGCCTGGTGCATCTCCCGATAATTGCAGCAAACTCTCCTTTGATTTAAAATCAATACTTGCAGTCCATTAAAGAAGTGCTCCGACATCAAAGGGTTGGTGAGGCCGCACCTCCCAAAGATTGGGGTCTTTCTAAGCCATTGGAAAATGATTATTCTGCTGCATTCCGCAGAGAGGCCACTCCACGGGACTGAAGGTTGTGTGGCAAACTACACAACTGGATGTTGTCATCCTTGGGGAGGGGAAGAAGAAGAAGACCACCGCAGATTTATACCCTGCCCTTCTCTCTGAATCAGAGTCTCAGAGCGGCTCACAATGTACTTTATCTTCTCCCCCCACCACAGACACCCTGTGAGGTGGGTGGGGCTGAGAGAGCTCTCCAAGAAGCTGCCCTTTCAAGGACAACCTCTGCCAGAGCGATGGCGGACCCAAGGCCATGCTAGCACGTGCAAGTGGAGGAGTGGGGAATTGAACCCGGTTCTCCCAGATAAGAGTCTACACACTTAACCACTGCACCAAACTGGCTCTCTAAGAAGATACTGGATTTCTACCCTGCCCTTCTCTCTGAATCAGAGTCTCAGAGCGGCTCACAATCTCCTTTCCCTTCTCCCCCCACAACAGACACCCTGTGAGGTGGGTGGGGCTGAGAGAGCTCTCCCAGAAGCTGTCCTTTCAAGGACAACTCCTACAAGAGCTATGGCTGACCTCAGGCCATTCCAGCAGCTGCAAGTGGAGGAGCGGGGAATCAAACCTGGCTCTCCCTGAGAAGAGTCCACATGCTTTTTTCCCCTTCAAGATAAAAACCAGTTTATTGAGAAATAACTGAGTTACGAAATAATGCGAAATAGAATATCAGTATTCCCATACACACGATAGGCTGCCTTAACAAAGCACGGATGATGATGGCATACAATATGTTATTGATGCTGCCGGGCAAAAAAAAAAGAGAGAGAAACAAACAGATTCAATGAAAAAACCAAACCACTACACCGAGCCTTGCCCATTTTCCTGGTGCTTCCTACAAAACCTGAGAGCTGGACCTAAGAAAGGAGGGTCCGCAGGCTTGGGGCCTCTCTGCCCATTCACATCCAACAGTGAGCTCTTGTCTGACTGGCCCCTCCCTACGCCCTAAATCGTCGATGATTATTTTGAAGGTCCTTGCAAGAAAGTCCTGCAAGACTCTGAGCATTTTGGTCTACTCCTGGTGCCATATCCAGGTGGCATCGCGAGCTCTGCCCGGCTGCCAAGGAGTCCTAGAGTCAAGTGGAACTCTTTCTTCTTGGGGCTTGGATGTTCTCAATACAGCCTACGATTGTATTCGCCCCAGGAATAAACCACTTTTTAAAAGGATTAGATAGATACATGGAGGATGTCTATCAATGGTTGCTAGCCATGGGGACTGAGGGAACCTCCACATTCAGAGGAACTCATCCTCTGAATCCTGGTACAGCTAGGAGGAAGCATCCGGGGGAAGGCCTCAGCTTCTCTGCCTGTTGTTGGCCCTCCAGAGGAACTGGCTGGCTGCTGTGTGAGGCAGGAGGCTGGGCTAGGTGGACCCTCCCTGGTCTGATCCAGCAGGGCTCTTCTGATGTTCTTCTCAGGGGAAGGCCTTGGCCTCTCTGCCCTGTTGTTGGCCCTCCAGAGGAACTGGGTGGCCACTGTGTGAGACAGGAGGCTGGACTAGATGGACCCTCACTGGTCTGATCCAGCAGGGCTGTTCTGATGTTCTTCTCAGGGGGAAGACCTTGGCCTTTCTGCCCTGTTGTTGGCCCTCCAGAGGAACTGGGTGGCCACTGTGTGAGACAGGAGGCTGGACTAGACAGACCCTCCCTGGTCTGATCCAGCAGGGCTCTTCTGATGTTCTTCTCAGGGGAAGGCCTTGGCCTCTCTGCCCTGTTGTTGGCCCTCCAGAGGAACTGGGTGGCCACTGTGTGAGACAGGAGGCTGGACTAGATGGACCCTCACTGGTCTGATCCAGCAGGGCTGTTCTGATGTTCTTCTCAGGGGGAAGACCTTGGCCTTTCTGCCCTGTTGTTGGCCCTCCAGAGGAACTGGGTGGCCACTGTGTGAGACAGGAGGCTGGACTAGACAGACCCTCCCTGGTCTGATCCAGCAGGGCTCTTCTGATGTTCTTCTCAGGGGAAGACCTTGGTCTCTCTGCCCTGTTGTTGGCCCTCCAGAGGAACTGGCTGGCTGCTGTGTGAGGGAGGAGGCTGGACTATATGGACCCTCACTGGTCTGATCCAGCAGGGTTCTTCTGATGTTCTTCTCAGGGGAAGACCTTGGCCTCTCTGCCCTGTTGTTGGTCCTTTAGTGGCACTGGTTGGCCACTGTGTACGACAGGAGGCTGGACTAGATGGACCCTCCCTGGTCTGACCCAGCAGGGCTCTTCTGATGTTCTTCTCAGGGGAAGACCTTGGCAATCACCATCTTCAAGTACTTGAAGTCATATAGAGGATGGTGTGGAATTGTTTTCTGTGGTCCCGGAATGGTAAGACCAGAACCAATGGGTTGAAATTAAATCAAAAGAGTTTCCTGCTCATCATTAGGAAGAACTTCCTGACCGTTAGAGCGATTCCTCAGTGGAACAGGCTTTCTTGGGAAGCGGTGGGCTCTCCTTCCTTGGAGGTTTTAAAACAGGCTAGATGGCCATCTGAAAGCACTGAAGATCCTTTGAATTTATGGGGAGGTGTTTGTGAGTTTCCTGCATTGTGCAGGGGATTGGACTAGATTACACTAGGGGTCCCTTCCAACTCTATGATTCTTTGATTCTTCTGATGCTCTTCTCAGGAGAAGGCCGCGGCCTCTCTGCCCTGTTGTTGGCCCTCCAAAGGAACTGGTTGGCCCCTGTGTGAGACAGGAGGCTGGACTAGACAGACCCTCCCTGGTTTCATCCAGCAGGGCTCTTCTGACATTCTTCTCAGGTGAAGGCCTTGGCTTCTCTGCCCTGTTGTTGGCCCTCCAGAGGAACTGGTTGGCTGCTGTGTGAGACAGGAGGCTGGACTAGATGGACCCTCACTGGTCTGATCCAGCAGGGCTCTTCTGACGTTCTTCTCAGGTGAAGGCCTCGGCCTCTCTACCCTGTTGTTGGCTCTCCAGAGGACTGGTTGGCTGCTTTCTGAGGCAGGAGGTTGGACTAGACGGACCCTCACTGGTTTGATCCAGCAGGGCTCTTCGGTTCTTAGCAGTGGCTTGATCTCTATGACCTGCTGTTGGCAGTTCAGAGAATCCGGCTGGCCCATCCTGAGACAGGATGCTGGGCTAACCATGAACCACTGGCCTGATGTAGCAGGGTTCTCCTTGTGTTCATCTGATCACCCAACTGTTCTCTGCCAATACACATTTTATATGAAAGGGCTCTGATGCTTTGAGGGCATTTCAGTCCATGGCGAACATACACAGTGAGACAGAAAATATCAAAGTGCCGAGACCCTCTCTGTCTTCCTCCTCTGATGTGTCGAGATGGGAAAGGCCGCGGGTCTTCTTTTCATACCCTTCCGTCCGTGGAGCCACATCTCCTTCTCTTCTCAGGGTCTTTTAAACATACTCGCTGGAGAGATCTGGCATGCAAGTGTACAAGTGCTTCCCCCCTCTCCCCACCCCTCGAGGCCTGCAGGCTTCAAAAACATGAACAAGAGGTTGCGAAAGGAAAGTCATTTCTGGGAAGATGGTTTCAGAAATGCGCCCTGTCAGGTAATCTGCATAATGCCTCGCGGCAGTCAGAAGAATATGAAAGGCACACACAGGACTTTGCACAGAGACGGGGGGGGGGGGGTGGGCAGCAGATTTGGGCTACAGGCTTCTGGATGCAGAAATTCCTTGTACTACAGCAGGGTACAAGGCCATAGAGTTCACCCCCCAAAGCTGCCCTTTTCTCCAAGGAGCTGATTGTGGTTGCTGGCCCAGCCCTTTCACCTTGTCCTGTGCTTTAGCACAGCGGTCCCCAGCCTTTTTGGCACCAGGGACCGTTTTGTGGAAGACACATTTTCCACGGACTGGGGGGGGAGGGGCACTGGATGGTTGTGATGCCATCAAGGCCACCCTCCAAAGCAGCCATTTCATATGGACATATGAAGCTGCCTTATACTGAATCAGACCCTCCTTGGTCCATCAAAGTCAGTCTTGTCTACTCAGACTGGCAGCAGCTCTCCAGGGTCTCAAGCTGAGGTTTTTGACGCCTATTTGCCTGGACCCTTTTTAGTTGGAGATGCCGAGGATTGAACCTGGGACCTTCTGCTTACCAAGCAGATGCTCTGCCAATGAGCCACCGTCCCTCTCTAAAGTCAGTATTGTCTACTCCGACTGGCAGCAGCTCTCCAGGGTCTCAAGCTGAGGTTTTTCACACCTATTTGCCTGGACCCTTTTTTAGTTGGAGATTGCCAGGGATTGAACCTAGGACCTTCTGCTTACCAAGCAGATGCTCTGCACTGAGCCACCATCCTCTCTAAAGTCAGTATTGTCTACTTAGACTGGCAGTGGCTCTCCAGGGTCTCAAGCTGAGGTTTTTCACACCTACTTGCCTGGACCCTTTTTTTTGGAGATGCCAGGGATTGAACCTGGGACCTTCTGCTTACCAAGCAGATGCTCTACCACTGAGCCACCGTCCCTCCCCTCCTCCAGGAGACTCAGCTGGAGATCAGTTGTTGATTCCAGTAATCTCAGTCTTCTCAAATAATAGTAATAAGATATTGGGTTTCTATCCTGCCCTATACTCTGAATCTCAGCGTCTCATAGCGGTCACAATCTCCTTCACCTCTCCCCCCCCCACAACAGACAACCCTGTGAGATGGGTGGGGGTGAGAGAGCTCTGACAGAAGCTGCCCTTTCAAGGACAACTCCCGTGAGAACTATGGCTGACCCAAGGCCATTCCAGCAGCTGCAAGTGGAGAAGTGGAATAGATCAGTAGACTGCAGCTCAGTCGCAACTCCAGGAGGTCTCCAGGTAACATCTTGGAACTCTAGGAGAAGGGGGTTTGGTTTGAGACTTTGCCCCCACTTGGAGGGGGGGGGGAGTCACACTGCATGCATTTTTCCAAGGAGGATCAATAGCAGATGGGGGAAGTTTTCTCAGGGCCTGTTTTGACAGGCAAGCTGTTGCATAACTTCATATCCTGAATCAGCAGGTTTCTCTGCCCTCAAGAGGATCTTATCTTTCTTCATCATTGTCTTGTCTGGTGTTGGGGAGTGCCCTGAACCTTTCCCCTTTGCCTCTGTTCCTCGCCCTGTTGTCAGCAAGCTGCTGAGTCATGAGGTGGGGGAAGAGGCCTCGGTTTCCCTCTCTCTATCGGTGGCCCCACGGGCTTCTACAGAATCAGGAAACACTGGGCATGGATTATCTGGAAAGCGAAAACGTGGTACATGGAAATGACTGTGGATTCCATCCTTTCGAGAAGGTGGCCCTGCCCAGTTCCAGCACCTGTCTGTTGAGTCAATTGCTGGAGAAGAAGAAGACTGCAGATTTATACCCTGCCCTTCTCTCTGTATCAGAGACTCAGAGCAGTTTACAATCTCCTATATCTTTTCCCCCACAACAGACACCCTGTGAGGTAGGTGGGGCTGAGAGACCCAAGGCCATTCCAGCCGGTGCAAGTGGAGGAGTGGGGAATCAAACCCGGTTCTCCCAGATAAGAGAGCTCTGGCTGACCCAAGGCCATTCCAGCCGGTGCAAGTGGAGGAGTGGGGAATCAAACCCGATTTGCCCAGATAAGAGAGCTCTGGCTGACCCGAAGGCCATTCCAGCAGCTGCAAGTGGAGGAGTGGGGGATCAAACCCGGTTCTCCAGATAAGACAGCTCTGGCTGACCCAAGGCATTCCAGCAGGTACAAGTGGAGGAGTGGGGAAGCAAACCCGGTTCTCCCAGATAAGACAGCTCTGGCTGACCCAAGGCCATTCCAGCAGCTGCAAGTGGAGGAGTGGGGAATCAAACCCGGTTCTCCCAGATAAGAGACCTCTGGCTGACCCAAGGCCATTCCAGCCGGTGCAAGTGGAGGAGTGGGAAATCAAACCCGATTTGCCCAGATAAGAGAGCTCTGGCTGACCCAAGGCCATTCCAGCCGGTGCAAGTGGAGGAGTGGGGAATCAAACCCGGTTCTCCCAGATAAGAGTCTGCACACTTAACCATTACACCGGAGTGGCTCTGTGAGGATGGAGAAGCACCCAAAACGCTCTCATCTGAGCATTTCCGATCATGGCCAAGTGTCATAAATTGTAACAGTCAGATTAACTCCATTAAAGAGGAGAGACGATTCCGGTCTGATCCTGATTTGTGATTCTCCAACGGCACATCCATCACGGCTTCTGGGGGCCAAGCATTATGTGCTTAGCGAGGTTTGAGAATTAATGGTTTGTTGAGGCATTGTGGTGAACCAGGAACATTGGAGCAGAAACCGAGATTATGGGGCTCTCCGTTTATATAATTTGAAGTGGGGGGGGGGGAGAGCTAAGAGGCTGAAGGCAAGTGTGCTTCGGAGGGGACCCAGTCTCCTTTTCACGCTTGGTGCTTGGGGCAGCTGCATTTCCGTAAGGGTAGAAAATCTGGGGTTTGGCTGTAACCCCTCAGCATTTGGGGAAATCAAAACCCCTTTTGTGGCCGCTTCATAAAAACCCCTTAGATCTCGGAGGCAGGCCAAGGTGCCTATTTGCATATGTATATCTTTAATTTCCACAGAACAAGCTGGCTCCCAGATGGGAGATGCTGAGCAGCCCCCCCCCCCGTCCTCGACCTTTGTTTGAAACTTCCAACATTTTCCCGGTTTGTTAACCTCAAAGGGAACTTGGTGGTTTGGAGCCGGGCGGAGGAGGCCTTGCCAGATCCCTAACCTTAGAAAATGTTCACAAACAGTTTGTAAAGAGAGGGGGGAATTGGAGTGGGGGGGGGGGAGAGGAAAGTTTTCTCTTTCTCCTTCAAACCAGATGCGTCTCCTCCCGGCTTGTTTACTCAAAGGCGGGATAGAAGAGACTTTTGTGGTCTTCTCCCTCCGCTTTCTATTTCTGCCTCCCTCACACACAGAGAGGGCTCTTTCAGCGCTGGTCTCCTCTCCGTCAGTCATTCTCTCTGGGGGTCCCTGTGGAGGCCCTAGGCAGTCAAAATCTTGGGAGGGCCCTTGCAAATTAACTCAGAGACTGAGTGCCCACCCCACCACCCATGGCGGCCCCACTGCAGCCGGTAGGCCCCTTCTCTGACAGCAATGAGGATCCTGTGAATCGAGGGGAGGGGTTTGTGAGTTTCCTGCGATTGTGCAGGGGGTTGGACTAGATGACCCTGGAGGTCCCTTCAACTCTATCAAAAGCCCCGTTGACAAAGCTGTGGGGGAGAGGCAGAGAGAGGCAAACTTGGCATGAACACCAGCGGCAGGCAAGTTGGGCAAAGAGCGGCTCAGTTTGGTGTAGTGGTTAAGTGTGCAGACTCTTATCTGGGAGAACCGGGTTTGATTCCCCCACTTGCAGCTGCTGGAATGGCCTTGGGTCAGCCAGAGCTCTCTTACCTGGGAGAACGGGTTTGATTCCCCACTCCTCCACTTGCACCTGCTGGAATGGCCTTGGGTCAGCCATAGCTCTGGCAGAGGTTGTCCTTGAAAGGGCAGCAGCTGCGAGAGCCCTCTCAGCCCCACCCACTTCACAGGGCGTCTGTTGTGGGGGAGGAAGGGAAAGGAGATTGTGAGCCGCTCTGAGTCTCTGATTCAGGGATAAGAGAATGGTATAAATCTGCAGTTCAGTTGCTGACTGCGTTTACAGGCTCCAAGGGCTGCAAGAAGGGGGGAAACCAGGGGAAATGCTGGCTTGGGGCCCCTAAAGGTGTGGGAGCCCTTAGCCCTTCTTGGCCTAATTGTTAATCGAGCCTGGTCCCTGCCCTTGACTCTACACCAGAGGAGACTTTCCTCGGCTTGCCACTGCACTGGGAGGTGTGTTGTTAGCAGGCCTTGGTGTGAACAGGAGTCTTTCCTCTGATGACATACAAACCCCAAACAGGATGTCCTGGGAGCTCTGGGACCAGATTGTCCCAGTGTTTTTTAACGGTGTTGGGTCAGGGCCATGCCATGCACCCCCCCCCCCCCATTTTACCAACTTCTGTCCAGTTGTTAGCTCTAACCCACCCTGACCCACCCCCAGCCTGCTCCCCCATGGCATGATGTCTTGTAATCAGCTATTTGTCCCCACCAAACATCATTTCTCTCTGGTGTGGAAGAAGAAAATGACGGTTGTATTGGTTTTATATCCCACCCTATACTCTTGAATTTCAGAGTCTCAGAGTGGTCACAATCTTCTTTCCTTCCTCCCCCCCGCCCACAACAGACACCCTGTGAGGTGAGTGGGGCTGAGAGAGCTCTCCCAGAAGCTGCCCTTTCAGGGACAACTCCTGCCAGAGCTATGGCTGACCCAAGGCCATTCCAGTGGGTGCAAGTGGAGGAGTGGGGAATCAAACCCGGTTCTCCCAGATAAGAGAGCTCTGGCTGACCCAAGGCCATTCCAGCAGCTGCAAGTGGAGGAGTGGGGAATCAAACCTGGTTCTCCCAGATAAGAGAGCTATGGCTGAACCAAGGCCATTCCAGCAGGTGCAAGTGGAGGAGTGGGGAATCAAACCCGGTTCTCCCAGGTAAGAGAGCTCTGGCTGACCTAAGGCCATTCCAGCGGGTGCAAGTGGAGGAGTGGGGAATCAAACCCGGTTCTCCCAGATAAGAGAGCTATGGCTGACCCAAGGCCATTCCAGCAGGTGCAAGTGGAGGAGTGGGGAATCAAACCCGGTTCTCCCAGATAAGAGAGCTATGGCTGACCCGCCATTCCAGCAGCTGCAAGCGGAGGAGTGGGGAATCCAACCCGGTTCTCCCAGATAAGAGAGCTCTGGCTGACCCAAGGCCATTCCAGCAGCTGCAAGTGGAGGAGTGGGGAATCAAACCCGGTTCTCCCAGATAAGAGAGCTATGGCTGAACCAAGGCCATTCCAGCAGGTGCAAGTGGAGGAGTGGGGAATCAAACCCGGTTCTCCCAGGTAAGAGAGCTCTGGCTGACCTAAGGCCATTCCAGCGGGTGCAAGTGGAGGAGTGGGGAATCAAACCCGGTTTTCCAAGATAAGAGAGCTATGGCTGACCCAAGGCCATTCCAGCAGGTGCAAGTGGAGGAGTGGGGAATCAAACCCGGTTCTCCCAGATAAGAGAGCTCTGGCTGACCCAAGGCTATTCCAGCAGGTGCAAGTGGAGAGTTGGGAATCAAACTCGGTTCTCCCAGGTAAGAGAGCTCTGGCTGACCTAAGGCCATTCCAGTGGGTACAAGTGGAGGAGTGGGGAATCAAACCTGGTTCTCCCAAGTAAGAGAGCTCTGGCTGACCTAAGGCCATTCCAGCGGGTTGCAAGTGGAGGAGTGGGGAATCAAACCCGGTTCTCCAAGATAAGAGAGCTATGGCTGACCCAAGGCCATTCCAGCAGGTGCAAGTGGAGGAGTGGGGAATCAAACCCGGTTCTCCCAGATAAGAGAGCTATGGCTGACCCAAGGCCATTCCAGCAGCTGCAAGTGGAGGAGTGGGGAATCAAACCCGGTTCTCCCAGATAAGAGAGCTATGGCTGACCCAAGGCCATTCCAGCAGGTGCAAGTGGAGGAGTGGGGAATCAAACCCGGTTCTCCCAGGTAAGAGAGCTCTGGCTGACCTAAGGCCATTCCAGCGGGTGCAAGTGGAGGAGTGGGGAATCAAACCCGGTTCTCCCAGGTAAGAGAGCTCTGGCTGACCCAAGGCCATTCCAGCAGGTGCAAGTGGAGGAGTGGGGAATCAAACCCGGTTCTCCCAGGTAAGAGAGCTCTGGGCTGACCTAAGGCCATCTCCAGCGGGTGCAAGTGGAGGAGTGGGGAATCAAACCCGGTTCTCCCAGGTAAGAGAGCTCTGGCTGACCCAGGCCATTTCAGCGGGTGCAAGTGGAGGAGTGGGGAATCAAACCCGGTTCTCCCAGGTAAGAGTCCACGCGCTTTACTACTACACCAAACTGGCTTGTTTGAAAGACTGACATTGCG